>NC_057831.1:6363636-6666666 GCF_910594005.1 Cervus elaphus | reverse complement strand
CTCCTCCCACCTTCAATCTTTCCCAGCATCAGGGTTTTTTTCAGATGAGTCGGTTCTTTTCATCAGGTGGCCAATGTATTGGAGTTTCAGTTTCAGCATCAGTCCTTCCAATGAATATTAAGGACTGATTTCCTTTAGGATTGTCAGGTTGGATCTCCTTGCAGTCCAAGGGACTCTCAAGAGTCTTTTCCAACAACACAGTTCAAAGGCATCAATTCTTCAGCGCTCAGCTTTCTTTATAGTCCAACTCTCACATCCATATATGACTACTGGAAAACCATAGCTTTGACTAGACGGACCTTTGTTGGTAAAGTAATGTATCTACTTTTTAATATGCTGTCTAGGTTGGTCGTAGCTATTCTTCCAAGAAGCAAGAGTCTTTTAATTTCATGGCTGCAGTCACCATCTGCAGTGATTTTGGAGCCCAAGAAAATAAAGTCATTGTTTTCATTGTTTCCCCATCTATTTGCCATGAAGTGATGGGACCAGATGCCATGATCTTCGTTTTCTGAATGTTGAGTTTTAAGCCAACTTTTTCACTCTCCTCTTTCACTTTCATCAAGAGGCTCTTTAATTCTTCTTCACTTTCTGCCATAAGGGTGGTGTCATCTGCGTATCTGAGTTTATTGATATTTCTCCCAGCAATCTTGATTCCAGCTTGTGCTTCATTCAGCCCGGCATTTCGCATGATGTACTCTGCATATAAGATAAATAAACAGGGAGACAATATACAGCCTTGACATACTCCTTTTCTGATTTGGAACTGTCTGTTGTTCCATGTCCAATTCTAACTGTTGCTTCCTGACCTGCATACAGGTTTCTCAAGAAGCAGGTCAGGTGGTCTGGTATTCCCATCTCTTTCAGAATTTTCCACAGTTTATTGTGATCCACACAGTCAAAAGCTTTGGCATAGTCAATAAAGCAGAAGTAGATGTTTTTCTGGGGCTCTTTGGCTTTTTCAGTGACCCAGCGAATGTTGGCAATTTGATCTCTGGTTCTTCTGCCTTTTCTAAATCCAGCTTGAATATCTGGAAGTTCACAAGAACTTTATCTAGCTGGAGGTAGTAGAGGTAAACCAAAGGATAAGGTCAGAGAAACTCAGATAATGGGAAGGACTCAATCCACTGTAGCTCACTTTGAAGATGAAGGAAGGTAGGTGGCCTCTGGATACTGAAAATAACCGCTAGCTAACAGAGCAAAGACCTTAGTCTTAAAGCCACGAGGAACTCGATTCTGCTGATAACCTGAATGACCTTGGAAAGGAACATTTCCTAGAGCAACCTAGAAACTAGCTAGTCAGCACTTTGATTTTGACCTTGTGAAACCAGAACAGAGGAACCAGTAGGACCAACCAGACTTCTGACCTACAGAACTGTGAGATAATATCTTTGTGTTGTTAAATTGTTGTTAAGCTCCTAAACTCGTGGCAATTTGTTATAGCAGCAACAGAAAACTAATACAGTAGGTGTTAGCTGGAATTTCTCTGCCTTTAAGGTCAAGATAAGCCTGGAGTCCTCTTGTTTATGGTGACAAGGACAAATCACAAATTGTCAGGTTTATAAGGACAGATCTCTTGTCCTCACCAAGATTTCTGCAGGGCCTCAGGTCACGGAGGATAATGTATACTGTCGTGATTTTCTCTTGTTCAGACTTCCTGTTTCTACTGGAGAGTCTTGTAAAATTCTTGTGCAGTTGAGCTTGGTCACCTGCCTTCTTCTGTTGTGAAGAAAAGAATATGCTGGTCTGGTCTGCTGGAAAATGTGATGTTAGCTTACTTTAGCTGCGGCAGCCAAGGTCATTGTATATCAGGTGACAGCCAGCCTATCCTCAGATACCTTGTGAGCACGACTAGGAAAGATCAGTAGAACTGCCTGATTCCCACTTGTGCAAATAGTAAAATACTTATTTTACGTCACTGAGGTTTTGTGATTATTTGTTACATATTATTATTATGGTTTTATTAGATACCTCACACTTACCTGAGGGAGTTTTGTTCCCTTGGTAGTACATCCTTTTTTACTCTTTCTCCTCCTCCTATGCCTGAACCATACCATTTCCAGCCTCGTTTTGGTATGTTTTATCTCTGTCTGTCTCCCATTTTTTCCTGTTGATATAAATTTCTTAGTTTTAAAATAATAGCTTCTTTCAACAGTCTGTTATCAGAGGCAAACTTCTTGTGTGGTAGTCTTCTAGGGAGTTAGATAAGAGGATTCTTTCATAAGGAGTGAATCGTAGCAGAAGGTTAATTCTGCGGATGTCCTGAATGATGTCCTTGGGGGTCTGAGTGACCACAGAGTTGTCAGGGAACCAGAACAGTCTCCAAAAGGGAAGAGTAATATCTCTGATCATGGTTTCTTAGATTAGAGAACATGATTCAAGTTCAAGGGTATTCAAGGGGTCTTAACACCTGTCTTTCGGACATCCAGCCCCAAATTACCTTGTATTGTTATCTTAAATCTGTATGTCACATGTCCTCAACAAAATTGTAAAGCTTTTGAATGTAGGCTTTGCTTTCTATGTTTTTGAAATCATGACATGTTGTCCACTGTGCCCTGCATATAGTGGGCCTTAAGTCAGTGTACATTACTAATGATAAAGAAAAATTAGACGCTAAAAGAAGAAGAGAGACTTTGTGAGGAATATCTCTGATTAGTCTCACCATCTCTAAATTTTTAAAAATCTTAATCTGGGAAGATATTCTAGATTTAAGAAAAAAAAAGTCAAGTTTAAAATTTAATTCTTAGAAGAGAGAAATAAGTGTTAAATTGAATCACAGATTACAAAGAGGAGGTTTTGAAATTACCAAAATCAAGAAGTGCAGATCCAACAGCTATCTATTGATTACTAAGTTGCTGAAGATTATAATTCATTGACATAAGCACTGGCTCCGTATGTCTAAGACAGGAAGCTTTTGGAAGGCAGCTGCTGATGTGAAAGTCATTGCTTAATGTTAAATTTTCTTGTAATAACTCCTTGGCAGAATCCTACTAGCAATTATAATACAAAGCAAAATATGTTGCAACAATATGTGTGAAAATATCAAATCCAAAATTCATTTTATATAGAACACTCATCCTTTGCCTTATACTTGAAATTTCCACTGATTCTTACATTCATTTAAAATTTACATTATTTCCCCAGACTATTAATAAAGATTAGCTATAGATTGAGAAAGGAGTGTTAGTTGCTCAGTCATGTCCCACTCTTTGCGACCCCATGGACTGTAGCCCACCAGGCTCCTCTGTCCTTGGGATTCTCCAGGCAAGAATGCTGGAGTGGGTACCCATTCCCTTCTGCAGGGGATCTTCCTGACCCAGGGATTGAACTCTGATCTCCTGCATTCTAGACAGATTCATTCCCACCTTAGCCATAGGAGAAGCCCTATAGATTCAGCCCTACTTTAAAAAATGACGCTTTTCCTTAATACAAAAGTAATATATACTGAAAATAGTAGTCCAGATACTATGCTTTAAATTCCTAACACCTACATACACAAGTTTGATGTTTGCCATTTTTAGATGATAAGCATAACACCGTGACCTTGGATGGCATCACTGACTCAATGGACATGTGAAAGTGAAAGTTGCTCAGTCGTGTCCGACTCTTTGCAACCCCAAGGACTGTATAGTCCATGGAATTCTCTAGGCCAGAATACTGGAGTGGGTAGCCTTTCCCTTCTCCAGGGGATTTTCCCAACCCAGGGATCGAACCCAGGTCTCCTGCATTGCAGGCTGATTCTTCACCAGCTGAGCCACAAGGGAAGAATTTGAGCAAACTAGGGGAGATAGTGAAGGACAGGGAAGCCTGGGTGCTGCAGTCTATGGGATTGCAAACAGTTGGACATGACAGCAACAATTGACCTTAATCAAATGGCAATATAATGGCCTCTGAATAGATAAACAAAACATTTGATTGAGAGTCCAAATAGCTATTGAGGTGTGTGTCTAAACCAAAAAATAAAGAAGAGGGATGCACACTTGCCTTTAAACTCTCAATCTTATCAGCTTAACTGTTTGTGTTCATGTATGGTTCTTGTGATACCAACTATGAAAGATTCAACATGGTTGCAAATTGATTTCAGCTCTTCCCGTTGAGGAAAGTTCCTCTCTGGGAATTTTAGATAGTTTTATTGACTTGCTTAACTGATAGAACATGATAAAGAATACTTTCTGGGACTTTTGAGGCTAGATCCTAAGAAGCTCTGTAACTGTTATGCAGTCCTACAGAGCACCCTCTGGAACCTCTGAGCTGCCACCTAAGAAGTTTGCCTCAGCCGAGTCTGCCATGCTGCAGGAGTGCTCCAGCTGACAGTCCCAGCTAGCCCTGCTTCCAGCCATAGCTTCCAGGATGTCAGACACGTAAGTGAAGCTGGCTTGAACTCTTCAAAGCAGAGTATTAGCTAGCTGACTATCACTGAGTACCTCAGTCAACGCTATGAGGAGTAGAACCCTCACCTGACTGAAGTCGTCTTAAATTCTTGGTCCATAAAATTGACAGTTATATGTAAGTGACTGTGTTCTTAAGTCACCTAGTTTGGGAAAGTGTCTCACTTCTCTATTCCTGAATGGCAAATAATCCCTGTACTTAGTGACTTAAAATGACAGCAACCATTATCTTTCTGTGTCTGTTTGGGTCAGGAAGTTGAAAGGCCACAGCTGGACTGACTTCTCACTGCTCTACAATGTCTGAACTGGGAATACTTGAAAGCCGGGAGTGACTTGATGGCTGAGGGCTTGAGTCATATGAAAACTTATGCTTTTGGTGGTTGATTTGGACTGTTAGCCAGGACCTCAGCTGATCTGTTGACTGGCATCTGTGTAGCTTTGTGATCTTTCCATGAGGTCTCTTCACGTGGGCTGGTTTGGGCTTCCTCAGAGCTTGGTACCAGGTTCCAAGTGAGTGAATGCTCTGTTGTCTCTATGTCTTAGTTTTGTAAATCACGCATGTTCTTTTTGATGTAGTCATAGGCTGTCTAGATCAAGGGGAGGAAAGACAAATCTCAGGTGACCAAGGCCTCAGGTTTGTTTTTGTTTGTCTGTTTGTTTTGCATGGGTTAAAGGATTTCTTGGGCACAAGGCTTTCAGTGGTAAAACCAGACAAATTCCAGGCAGACCAGGATGAATTGGTCACCCTACTAAACCTCCTGTTCTGGAGGAGTATCAGAGTCACATTTTATTAAAAGTGGGAGACAGCGTTGGAGCCATCTTTGAAAAATAAATCCTCCCACAGGTGTTTTATTTATTCCAGAATGTATAGTTGGAACACCAGTTGATATTGCTAGGGGAATGAACCGTTCATCAGAGTACAAATTCTGTGAGAACAGAGATTTTTCTTCTGTTGTCTATCAGTGAGTTTCAGGATTTAGTATAGTGATTGGCACAAAGTCATTGTCAATAAATTTTTATGGAATGACTGAATGGATAAATGTTAAGTTCTGTAACATTCCATTGCATAAAATCCAGGTAATATATGACTTTACCACACTTTTCTTGCTTGCTAGTAACCAGAGGAGAAATTATTTAAATTTTTTTTTTTAACGAAATGACAACCTTTCAGGGCAGTAGAAAGTAGAAAGCTAATCAAAACCAATGGACTTTAGAGACTATCACTTCATCCTATGAGACCAGCCTCTGAGTTCTCTCCCTTAAGTATGCTTCACAGGCAGAATCTTGGATGACTGTAGCAGGGATGTAGCAAGATGAAAAGGTGCAAAGGTTCCTTATATTTGTCTGACACGCAGGGTATTTCTGTTGTGATAGGGTCCTTTTGGTCAAAAGTCATACCCTTTCTCTCATTTAAGCAAGTGGTGGTTAAGAATATTACTTTTGCTTTGGAAAACCCGTAAGTTGGAGAAGGGTGAATAGGGAAGATTCTATAGTAAGAACCTAAGGCTTTGGGAGAGGAAGAGATGTTAAGAAAAATTAAGGGAGAAGGTCCATACTTTAAATCAGATTCCTTTAAAGGATGTAACATGAACCGATGTAGAAAATTGGAAGACCATTTTGGCAGCTGGCTATGCTCTGTGTTCATTTTCTCATCCTTCACATCAAGGGATTTGTTAATACTTTCCAGAGTTTAAACATGGGGTTACATTATTTAACAACTCCAAAATTTTAATAAATTGTTTTTTATTTATTTTTATTAGTTGGAGGCTAATTACTTGACATTATTGTAGTGGTTTTTGCCGTACATTGACATGAGTCAACCATGGTTTTACATGTGTTCCCCATCCTGATAAATAGCATGTTTCTGACAGAAGGACATTGATCTCAAAGAATGAAGACCTCTTTTGGGAAAAAATGGGAAATGTGATGGGATGATAGGATCCATGTAGAGAATGGAAGAGTTCAGATGTCAGACAAAGGGAATTTTTTTCATACTGCAGAAGAGTGACTTTTCCTTTTCCTATTTTTGCCTTGACATGTCAGTGCCCTAAATTATTTCCACACATTCTCCATAATTGTAAGTTTCTTAATCTTAAAGTTTGTAAAATAGATTTTAAAGATTTATCATTCTTCACATGGATGCTAAAATAAAAGACTAGATATTATATTTATAAAACAAGATTAATTTCCATAGAGAAATTCTATAATATGTCACATCATTCCATAAAAACCATACAATTTACTGAGACAACTTGTTACAGTATCAAATAACTTTGGTATAAATTATTGATAAATGACACAAATGATTCTGATTTAGTTACCAAAATGAATTACATACACTTGAAAATAAGCCTCTTTATTAATTCCTGGCTATTTAAAAACTATTTTAAATTTGGAGTTGTTATAATGTAACCTCCTGCTTCAACTTTGGACACTATTAATAAATTCCCTGTTCTGAAAGATGAGGAAATGAACACATAATGTAGCCAGCTGCCAACATGGCCTCCAATGATTCTCACTCCCTTGCATTTCCACACTTGTTTAGTTCCCTCTCTCACTGAATAAGACATATGTGACTCAGAAATTGTGTGAGGTAATGGATGTTAGCTTTTTTCAGCAGTTAAGTTTTGAGGTAATTTAATACATAGCAGTAGGTAACTGGTTCACATATATAATTCCCACTTTCCCACTCATCTGTTTCCACTTTCCTCAGCGTCCGTTATTTGCATGACTTCCGTTTTCTTGTTCGCTTGGCCAGAAAGAGCTAAATTCTGTCCGCTGGCAGCTGTCCTGTTATGAGATGCTCAGATAGCTTCTTGATAACGGACCAGAAAAGTGGAAATTTTCTGGGTGTAGCTTCTCTCTCCTCCTTCGGGTGCTTATATAGCACAAGAGTCTCTGTCCTGTTCGTTCTCAGTGCCTTCAGATAATTGCTTTCTGTAGGGTTTTACAGTTGTTTTCTGAGGAGATCGCCTGCTAGGGTCTTACTCTATTAATAAGACAATCAGAAATTCCTCCCTTATTTTTAAAAAATTTGTTCTTTGTTTCAACTGGGCTTTGAATGAAATAATTGTTGATAGCTGCTTTTTCATCCAACCTTTCTAACCAGAAGTTCTTCCAATTTGGTTTCTTTTAGTAAAAGACAAAAACATACTTGGTTTACAATTCTGTCTTACTCTTTGTAACTCTCTGATAGCAAACCCAAGCACTGAAATATAGGGTAGATTTTGTTGAACCCTTATTTAAAAGCACAGACTTTCTGTTATCATGTATTTCAAACTCTATCTCCAGGAACCAGTGAGAAGTTTAATAATCAGGGAGAACTAGGCAACTTGACAACTGGGTGACATTGGGTAAGTTGTTGGGTCACTGTGTGCCTCAGTTTGTGAATTTGGGACAAAAGTATCTATCAAAAGTATGGTGTCAAGGATTAAATGTGGTGATAAATATAAAGTCCCAATAAAGAGTAGGTAATAAGAAAATGTTGATGGTTTGTTTAACTCTTGATTTTACATTTTTCTCACTCCTAAATTAAATTAGGACTCTTAATTATTTTTAATCGTTCCCTATTTTTTTTTCCAATATGCCATTTTATTTATAAGTTTCTACCCTGGTGGCTCAGAGGTTAAAGTGTCTGCCTGCAATGCAGAAGACCTGGGTTCAATCCCTGGGTCGAGAAGATCCCCTGGAGAAGGAAATGGAAACCCACTCCAGTATTCTTGCCTGGAGAATCCCATGGATGGAGGAGCCTGGTGGGCTACAGTCTATGGGATTGCAGAGTCGGACACGACTGAGCGACTTCACTTTCACTTTCATGATTATTTGAGACTCTAGTTTATACTTCTCATTATGTTTTAAGTGTTTCAAGAGACAGCTTTTGCTTATTTGTAGTGCCTTGTATAGATTAAAAGTATTCAGTGAGAATCTGCAGAATTTATTTTCTTGAGTTGCCATTTCATCATCATTATAGCAGTTTCCTTGTGAGATATTATAAAACCCAATATCTGTTCTTAAAATGCATGAAACACTCTTAGTAACACTGATTTTCCCTTTTTTTTCAGTGTTTAAAAATAAACCTAAAGATTTGACTTAAAATTTTCAAATTCAAAAGCACACACTAATCAGTTTGATCTAGGATCCATAATGGCAAATGTCTCTCCATCTTAACTTCAAATGTTTAGGGAGATTTATAATCAAGGACTAAAGATGTCAACAAAACACTTCTCTGTCTTTAGTCAAATATTTTTAACAGTTGACTAGATGGTATGACTATACATCCACGTTTTGCTTTTGTTTTTTTTCGGATACACTTGAATTTGTGTACAAGCATGTTGTCTTTCTCTCCCTTCAGTACGTGGGTGGGAGCTCTTGTTTTTGTTTGCCTAGCATAAAACATGCCCCACTATCACATCATAGGAATGGATAAATGACCTCATCAATGCCAACAAAATGATTCTTCACTTTAAAAATATGAATCTCTAGTGGATACGCACAAGAAAGAAAGTAGCTAAAACGGAGTAATTTATGACAGTGTGACTCTGATTAAGACTTCATAAACACCTTCTACTAAGGTCCCCTCTTATTTTTTTTCAAGATTTCCTTTTTGATGAGGACCATTTTTTAAAGTCTTTATTGTTACAATATTATTTCTGTTTTATGTTTTGGTTTTTTGACCTTGCATCGTGCGGGATCTTAGCTCCCCAACCAGAGACTGAACCCATACACCCTGCATTAGAAAACAAAGTCTTAACCATTGTACCACCAGGAAAATCCCCCCTCTTCTTGAAGTTTGTTGAGCTCTACCTCTGGTATAGTGAGATAAGATTCTTTCCTTTTCTTTTGTTGTGTGGGAGGGGGAGCATAAGTTAATCAGAATTTTTTTTTTTTCTTTTGAACGATAAAAAAGTACAGAATATATCTTTTTGGAATTGCTTTATATACTCTTGGACACAAAGAAAATATCATAATAGTAATTATTTTTGATTCTCTACTTGAAGCAAAGTCCTGTTCTTCTTTTCCCCTTTTCCATTTCATGTTCCTGTGAGAGAAATTAAACCAATTGCTCAAAGACCATTGTAGAAAAGGCTTTAACTATCACTGCTCTAAAACAGAAACCCAAAGAAAGAAGAGGACTAGAGAGAAATCACAGTCTGGATATTAGGTAATACTGGTGCTTGAAGGAAAATGTTCAGGTACTGTGTCGGGAAGCAGAATGCTCAGTGTAGGCCTTCTATGACTAAATGCTCTGTAAACAGCTGTGACTAAACACATAGTATGGATTTCTGAAAGTTAAATGACTTCAGGAAAATTCTGCTTGCTTTTGAGGGCATCAGTGTACAGTTTCTTTTTGTGATTTGTCAAGCTATTTATAAGTTTTTGTTTGTTTGTTTGTTTGTTTTCAGTGGGTTTTGTCATACATTGACATGAATCAGCAATAGATTTACACGTATTCCCCATCCCGATCCCCCCTCCCACCTCCCTCTCCACCCGATTCCTCTGGGTCTTCCCAGTGCACCAGGCCCGAGCACTTGTCTCATGCATCCCACCTGGGCTGGTGATCTGTTTCACCATAGATAATATACATGCTGTTCTTTCGAAACATCCCACCCTCACCTTCTCCCACAGAGTTCAAAAGTCTGTTCTGTACTTCTGTGTCTCTTTTTCTGTTTTGCATATAGGGTTGTCGTTACCATCTTTCTAAATTCCATATATATATGTTAGTATGCTGTAATGTTCTTTATCTTTCTGGCTTACTTCACTCTGTATAATGGGCTCCAGTTTCATCCATCTCATTAGAACTGATTCAAATGAATTCTTTTTAACGGCTGAGTAATATTCCATGGTGTATATGTACCACAGCTTCTTTATCCATTCATCTGCTGATGGGCATCTAGGTTGCTTCCATGTCCTGGCTATTATAAACAGCCTATAGCGTAAGGGAAAGTGTTTCTATGTAGGTATTCTATCCTTAACTTAAAACCCATTTGTGGATTTCAAACAGTCTATAATGCATAGATCTGTTGCTCTCCTTTACTCCTTTCACTGTCCCCTCCTATATTGTGCGTGCTGTCTTCATTCATAGTTTATGTGCAAAATTAGGGCTACGGAGGCCCCTGAACTCCCACTTAACATGTTGTCTTTACTGCTGAAAACCTTTACACCTTCATAAGTAGTGCTTAGTTGCTAGAGCCTCTCTATGTGTTAGTTCGTAGCTTCTCATAGAAGCTTAAGAAGTGAGTCTTATGAAAGCTTCCACTGCTGGAACTATATTGATGCAAACAGAATTGACAGAGTTCAGTTATTAAGTCTCCTTTAGAACACATTGATAACTGTCAGAAAGTTTTTGGTGAGGTGATGTTCAGCTTTTTCCCCCTGACCTCATTACTGAATTTGGAGAAGGCAATGGCACCCCACTCCAGTACTCTTGCCTGGAAATCCCCATGGACGGAGGAGCCTGGTAGGCTGCAATCCATGGGGTCGCTACGAGTCGGACAGGACTGAGTGACTTCACTTTCACTCCAGTGTTCTTGCCTGGAGAATCCCAGGGACAGGGGAGCCTGGTGGGCTGCCGTCTATGGGGTCCCACAGAGTCGGACATGACTGAAGCCACTTAGCAGCAGCAGCATTACTGAATTATAGTGAATGCAAATCTTAAACTAAATTATTGAACAGATATAGATTACCACGTGTGAACAAAACTGTATATACAGCATTTTCTGTCAGTTTGATTATGTTCCTGCTCTCTTTTTTAGGTGTCCTAATGGCAACCCACTCCAGTATTCTTGCCTGGAGAGTTCCATGGACAGAGGAGCCTGGTAGGCTGCAGCCCATGGGGTCACGACTGAGTGACTAACACTCTCACTTTCAAGACCATCTTCAATAAAGCATTTCAGTTCAGTTCAGCTCAGTTGCTCAGTCGTGTCCGACTCTTTGCGACCAGGGACTGCAGCACACCTGGCTTCCCTCCATCACCAACTCCTGGAGCTTACTCAAACTCATGTTCATCGAGTTGGTGATGCCATCCAACCATCTCATCCCCTGTTATCCCCTTCTCCTCCTGCCTTCAATCTTCCCCATCATCAGGGTCTTTTCAAATGAGTCATTTGCTTAAAACAGTTGCAAGAATGTGCCGAAGGTAGGATTTGGCTGATTTTATATCTGATGAAAGGAAAACAGAATTCTTCACTCTAGGGTCTGGATCCCAGAGCAATTAATAACTAAGCCTTAAGCTCTGTATCCCAAGATTCAGGTACTAGGGCTTCCTAGATTACTATACTTTTATGCAAGTGCAGGAGTGTCTTAAAACTTTAGGTAACCCACATGTCTGGAATACCACTATTGTTACCATTGAAAACACATTTTTAATATCTATCATGCTGACAACACAAGGATTCATTTCACAAATGAGACCCTGCTTTGTTACTCATTATTTTAATCATTAAAAATCTAGTATTGGTCACAAAGAAAGAAAGCTGAAGTTTGTAGAATAGCTGTCTCTAAAGTGTGATCTTTCTCATATAATGCTAGGTGACTATCCCTGGAATGTGAATTTTCAATTAGATAATTGATTAAATTTAAGGTGTAATTGGGCTTCCCTCATAGCTCAGTTGGTAAATCATCTGCCTGCAATGCAGGAGACCTGGGTTCGATTCCTGGGTTGGGAAGATCCCCTGGAGAAGGAAATGGCAACCCACTCCAGTATTCTTGCCTGGAGAATCCCATGGACAGAGGAGCCTGGCAGGCTACAGGCCACGGAATCACAAGAGTTGGATATGACTTAGTGGCTAAACCACCACCAAGGTATAATTGAAGCTAAATAACACATATTATATATTATTTCTGTTTAAATACTTTAATGCAAATTTAAGGTGTTTTGTTATTCTGAAATTTTCAGGGATTATAAATGTTCATGGTTTTAGAAGTTCAGGCTCAGGAATTCTGTGATTCAAATATTAGTTAAGTTTAAGCAATATCAATAATTAAATATAGTTTTGTATCAGAGTTGGAAAGCAAAACGACTGTGAAATAGTAGCTCCAGAATTTCTGAGTCTATTTGGTCTAACTGTTTGGTCTGAGTATATTTGAAAGGAGAGTCTAGTAATGAATTTACTAGACTTCGTATTTACATAACAAGGTCACTGTTTTATGTTTGTTTGGATGGCTTTGAATCTGAGATTATGTAGGACCCTGCTTGGATATTTTCACTGGGCAGACTTATGCAATATAACTTTCAAAAGTTGAGATGGCATATATTTTTAATAATTCATTTGTAATGTATGTGAGGCATTTATGCTTAAATTTTAAAATTTTGAATGTTTGATTATTCTGATCTATAAGAGAGACAAAATTATCTAGTGGATGGGAAGCTTTACTGCAGAATTTGATTTGAGTTTCACAAATGACAATAAAATAGTAGAAGTTCCTTTTCTATAATATTAAGCATTAGTATATACTTCCAGGGTCTAAACATAATGGCAGGTCTAACAAGAAACAGGTTTATGGTCTAAAAAAAGGTATCATTTTATCTTCATTATACTTGTTTTCCTAAGAAATAGTTATTGTATTATGCTCCAGTTTACTAAATCTGTGTTGCATCATGCATATAGTTTCATGGACCAATTGCAATTTTTAATGTGATTCTTGAAAATTATTCACAAAGGTGCTTTAACCACTCTAAGACCTCACTTTTTCATTTGTAAAACTATGATTCTCTCCTTAAAAGGAAATTATATTTCTAAATCATATGATGATTAAGGAATCTGTATAAAATTTGTGAGTGATTCCTTATAATAAAAATTATGGTGAAATTTTTAAAGAGATGATTTTCAATTAGTATGAACTATTTTTTCCTCTGCCCTAAAATCTTACTCTTTACAGTTCTTCAGAAACTGGAGTCATTTATTCTGTGGTCTTTAAAGTCTCTAATCTGAAAAGCTATTCTGTGTTTCAGAAAGGCTTAAAGCTATTATGTGGTCCCTCAACTTAGGCAGAGAATGGCTTTTGGGATCACGAATGGATGAGAGTCAATAAGATCATTCTGAGAGAGAAAAGATAATGAGAAAAGGATAGGGTAGAAGAAAGAGCCCTGAGGAATAACAACATTAGGAAAAGTGAAAAGTACGGGCAAAGGAAAATTTGAATATTTTCATCAATTGACATCGTATGTGCTAGGAAAGATGAGTAAGTGGTCAAGTGTATCAAACACTGTTTTACATTTCTGGTGAGGTTGTAGAGGGTTTAAAAGACCACTGATTTCACCATATAGGTGAGAATGGATAAACTAAAAATTAGTGTTTGTATTTTAAGCTATCAAAAAGTTGTAGAGTCAAGTAAGTCTAAATAAATTCCAAACATAGACAGACCTTCTCTGTCTTTGACAAGTCAGTGCCAGCTTGCATTTCTGGGTTAGTCTGTGAATTGCTAGCAAATGTAATAGGCTTGTCATGGTCAAAGAAAAACTGTGAGGACAAGGGTAAAACAGCCACACTGGGGTGGACATGTTACATCTGAATCTGAAGGAGAATTCCACTCTCCCCGGTTCTCCTCTGTGGGAATTTTACTGAATAAGCTCAATTTTGCTGTGAACTTAAAACTGCCCTAGAAAACAAAGTTTATTAATTTAAGAGAAGTGACATGCAGAATTAATTGGATTGGATTTACACCAGGGTAACTGAAACAGAAGAAAGCATTAGTAACAGATCAATAGAAATAATCTAAAGCATGTAGGATAAGACAACTAAAAAATTACTGAATAGAAAAGCAAGATCTGGGAGGAAAATATAACCTGGCCTAGTGTGCATGTAATTTATGTCCCAAGAAAGAAGGAGAATGGGCAGGAAAATAAAATATGAAGAGAAAATAGCCTAGACGTTTTCAAAGCTGATTAAAGTCTCACACCCCAGAATTAAGAAGCCTGCTGAATACCAGGCAGGATAAACACAAAGAAAATCTTGCCAAGGTAAATCATAGTCAAGCTGTTGAAAACTAAAGATAAAGAGAAAAACCCTAGAAATAGTCCTGATTAAGAAAGATGGATGATTGACTAAATACACAGAAGCTAGAGAAATGGAATAACATCTTTTAAATGCTAAAAGGATGTCAATTCACAATTCTTTACCTAATAAAAATATCTACTACAATTAAAATGAAGTAAAAATGGCTTCAGAAAAATTACGAGGTTATTCTTCACTAGCAGACATGCCTGAACAGTAAGTAGGTTAAAGAAGTTTTTTTCAGAATGAAGAGAATTTTCCCAGTTGGAAAGTTGGATATTTAGTAAGAAAACAAAGAACACAGAAAAGGATGAACACGTGGATAAATATAAAAATGAAAGTCATAAATCAGTTATATCAATAATTATATAAATATTGATAGATTATAATTATAATTTTATAATTATACAAATATCGAGGCTTAGTTTCTCCATAGCATGTGGAATCTTCTTAGACCAGGGATCAAACTGCTGTCCCCTGCATTGGCAGGTGCATTCTTATCAACTGCACTACCAGGGAAGTCCTCTGCATCGTAATTTTTAATGGCTTAATGTCAGGTTGCTTATAAAACAAGACCCAATTATAAATTGTATTACTGGGTCTTGCTTTTAAGTCCAAGCTGACATTTTCTGCATTTTGCAGTTTATTCCGTCAATAAACTGACTGAACTGAACTGTAATGTTTAAACATACACATACCTTTGACTTGTTAGTTCCCTTTGTGACTCAGACAGTAAAGCGTCTGCCTACAGTGCCTACAATGCAGGAGACCCGGGTTCAATCCCTGGGTCGGGAAGACCTCCTGGAGAAGGAAATGGCAATCCACTCCAGTATTCTTGCCTGGAAAATCCCATGGATGGTGGAACCTGGTAGGCACCAGGCCATGGGGTCGCAGAGTCAAACACGACTGAGCGACTTCAGTTTCACCTTTGACTTTGCAAGTGTACATCTAGGTATATCCCCACCCCATCCCCCAAATTAGTTCACAAGTTCACAAAAAGTTTTGTATAAAAAGAACGCTTACATTAGTTTTGTTCCAGTAGAGCATCAGGCAAAGCACGGAAGTTGAGAATATAATGATTTCAGTAGAAAGGGTGATTAAATTGACGCTAGCGGTAAAGAGTCCTGACAATGCAGGAGATGGAGAAGACGCAGGTTTGATCTTTGGGTCAGGAAGATCCCCTGGAGGAGGGCATGGCAACCCATTCCAGTATTGTTGCCCAGAGAATCCCATGGACAGAGGATCCTAGTGGGCTAAAGTCCATGGGGTCACAAAGAGTTGGACATGACTGAAGTGACTTAGCATGCCATCTGAGAAAGAAGCGCCCTTGGAACTGAAGTTTGTCCACCTTTGGCTCGACAGTGGAACCACTTCCTTTAACAATGTGAACTGCAAGTACAGCTCAGATAGCCCTCTGGTCTCCAAGGATCTGAGAGCAAGCACTGACTCAAGAGAAAAGGTTGACATTGTGGGAAGAACAGGAACTGGAAAAAGTTCCCTCACCCCTGCCTCTTCTAGATAGTCAGAACACAGTGGTACAATTCTGATTGATAACAATTCAACAACCCAAATCGGACTTCACAATTTAAGGAAGAAAATGTCAGACTACAAACAACTCATAAAAGACTGGAAATAACCCAAAAGTTCATCAACAGGAAATGTGAAAACAAATTGTAGTTAATTTCATATAATGAGACACTATGGGCGTAGTGAAAGTAGTAATAAACCACAGACACAATCACATTAGCGAATCTTTGAAATATTATTTGTGTGAAAAAAGCTAAACACAAAGAATACATACCATATGACTTCATTAAAAAAAATCATTGGAGTATCAGTTCAGTTCGGTCGCTCAGTTGTGTCTGATTCTTTGCAACCCCATGGACTGCAGCGTGCCAGTTTCCCTGTCCATCACCAACTCTCAGAGCTTACTCATACTCATGTGCATTGAGCTGGTGATGTCATCCAACCATCTCATCCTCTGTCATCCTCTTCTCCTCTCACCCTCAATCTTTCCCAGCATCAGGATATTTTCAAATGAGTTCTTTGCATCACATGGCCAAAGTATTGGAGCTTCAGCTTCAGCATCAGTCCTTCCAATGAATATTCAGGACTGATTTCCTTTAGGATGGACTGGTTGGATCTCCTTACAGTCCAAGGGAGTCTTAAGAGTCTTCTCCAACACCACAGTTTCAAAAGCATCAGTTCTTTGGCACTCAGCTTTCTTTTTTTTTTTTAAACGCCAAACAGGGACTCTTATTTATTCTGGTTTCTTAAAAATAAAACCTCAAGGGCAAAAATACTACCTTAAGAAGCATAAATATTCAGTGATTTAAGACTTTTGTAGACTTGATTATTTTAATAGTATCCACACAATCTCTTTTCATATCATTTACATATTCAGTATGACCCATAAAAATATTACATATTCTCATGTGTTCTATAAGCAACTCTATCAGTCTAATTTGAAAGTAGATTTATGTACACCAATAAGATATGCAGGCATTCCTTGGGTGATATATACACAATAATCACATAAAACTGATTCTGATTTCCCAATACACTGTTGTCAATGTGTAGCTAGGGAAAAGCAAAACTGGTTATCAGGTCCAAATGAAGAAGACACCTCAACTCCTCTAGCACATTTCATTATTTACACATTTCACTGGGCAATTGCCATCCTTGACCAACCATGTAAGCTTCTTTCCATCAGAGGAAACTTTACAATTCTGCTAATATTGTGGAAAATCCTCTGTGGCTAGCTACTCAGATATCACAAGCAGGAGGAGCTTCAGTGGGACATTCATGGCTATATATGAATTACTACACGATTTACCAAAGCCTATATTTTTTGCCATTAATATTACCAAGTTGTAGTGGAGAAAGTCATTATCTTCTACGCTATAGCTTAGATGATGGTGTTGATCTTTCAAGCCTAACAAAATAATACTTTTATAAATCAAGTATAGTCTAGAAATGACACCAACTATTGAATTATAGATGTTCACCAGTTCACCAGTCGCTCAGTCATGGCCAACTCTTTGCGACCCCATGGACTGCAACATGCCAGGCTTCCCTGTCCATCACCAACTCCTGGAGCCTACTCAAACTCATGTCCATTGAGTTGGTGATGCCATCCAACCATCTCATCCTCTGCCATCCCCCTCTCCTCCCACCTTCAGTCTTTCCCAGCATCAGGGTCCCCTCCAATGAGTCGGCTCTTTGCATCAGGTGGCCAAAGTACCGGAGTTTCAGCTTCAGCATCAGTCCTTCCAATGAACATTCAGGACTGATTTCCTTTAGGATTGACAGGTTGGATCTCCTCACAGTCCAAGAGACTCTCAAGAGTCCTCTCCAACACCACAGTTCAAAAGCATCAATTCTTTGGTGCCCAGCTTTCTTGATAGTCCAACTCTCCCATCCATACATGACTACTGGAAAAGCCATAGCTTTGACTAGACGGACCTTTGTTGGCAAAGTCATGTCGCTGCCTTTTATGCTTTATGTGCTATCTAGGTCGGTCATAGCTTGTCTTCCAAGAAGCAGGGTGCTTTCCATTTCATGGCTGCAGTCACCATCTGCAGTGACTTTGGAGCCCCCAAAAATGAAGTATGTCACTGTTCCCACTGTTTCCCCATCTATTTGCCATGAAGTGATGGGACCCAGATGCCATGATCTTCATTTCCTGAATGCTGAGTCTTTTTTTTTTTCTTTTTTTTTCTTTTTCATTGGTTCTCTCATGCAATCCTTTATAATAACCCTTCAAGGAAGGCACAGTCATTGCCATTTATAGATAAGGAACCTGTGGCATGTAATAGGAGAGTAATCAAGGCCAAGGTTTCACAGGATTAAATGGCAGTATTGGGATTTGAACTGGGATCGGCCTGATTCTTGAGCCTGCACTCTTACCACTTTTCAAGAATATTAAGTCAAGGTTCTGGCAAGTTTTGCATGTCGAGTTGTTCGGTCTGGATATTATCTTCTAGGCAGACCTTTTTCAAAACTTGTTCTATAAGATCACCTTGAGATTCTTTTTTTTTTTTAAGGTCATCAATTTGTGATAGTTTATTTATTTATTTATTTATTTATTTTTTAATTTTTATTAGTTGGAGGCTAATTACTTCACAACATTTCAGTGGGTTTTGTCATACATTGATATGAATCAGCCATAGAGTTACACGTATTCCCCATCCCAATCCCCTCTCCCACCTCCCTCTCCACCCGATTCCTCTGGGTCTTCCCAGTGCACCAGGCCCGAGCACTTGTCTCATGCATCCCACCTGGGCTGGTGATCTGTTTCACCATAGATAGTATACATGCTGTTCTTTCGAAACATCCCACCCTCACCTTCTCCCACAGAGTTCGAAAGTCTGTTCTGTATTTCTGTGTCTCTTTTTCTGTTTTGCATATAGGGTTATCGTTACCATCTTTCTAAATTCCATATATATGTGTTAGTATGCTGTAATGTTCTTTATCTTTCTGGCTTACTTCACTCTGTATAATGGGCTCCAGTTTCATCCATCTCATTGGAACTGATTCAAATGAATTCTTTTTAACGACTGAGTAATATTCCATGGTGTATATGTACCACAGCTTCCTTATCCATTCATCTGCTGATGGGCATCTAGGTTGCTTCCATGTCCTGGCTATTATAAATAGTGCTGCGATGAACATTGGGGTGCACGTGTCTCTTTCAGATCTGGTTTCCTCAGTGTGTATGCCCAGAAGTGGGATTGCTGGGTCATATGGCAGTTCTATTTCCAGTTTTTTAAGAAATCTCCACACTGTTCTCCATAGCGGCTGTACTAGTTTGCATTCCCACCAACAATGTAAGGGGGTTCCCTTTTCTCCACACCGTCTCTAGCATTTATTGCTTGTAGACTTTTGGATAGCAGCCATCCTGACTGGCGTGTAATGGTACCTCATTGTGGTTTTGATTTGCATTTCTCTGATAATGAGTGATGTTGAGCATCTTTTCATGTATTTGTTAGCCATCTGTATGTCTTCCTTGGAGAAATGTCTGTTTAGTTCTTTGGCCCATTTTTTGATTGGGTCATTGATTTTTCTGGGATTGAGCTTCAGGAGTTGCTTGTATATTTTTGAGATTAATCCTTTGTCTGTTTCTTCATTTGCTGTTATTTTCTCCCAATCTGAGGGCTGTCTTTTCACCTTACTTATAGTTTCCTTTGTAGTGCAAAAGCTTTTAAGTTTCATTAGGTCCCATTTGTTTAGTTTTGCTTTTATTTCCAATATTCTGGGAGGTGGGTCATAGAGGATCTTGCTGTGATTTATGTTGGAGAGTGTTTTGCCTATGTTCTCCTCTAGGAGTTTTATAGTTTCTGGTCTTACATTTAGATCTTTAATCCATTTTGAGTTTATTTTTGTGTATGGTGTTAGAAAGTGTTCTAGTTTCATTCTTTTACAAGTGGTTGACCAGTTTTCCCAGCACCACTTGTTAAAGAGGTTGTCTTTTTTCCATTGTATATCCTTGCCTCCTTTGTCAAAGATAAGGTGTCCATAGGTTCGTGCATTTATCTCTGGGCTTTCTATTCTGTTCCATTGATCTATATTTCTGTCTTTGTGCCAGTACCATACTGTCTTGATGACTGTGGCTTTGTAGTAGAGTCTGAAGTCAGGCAGGTTGATTCCTCCAGTTCCATTCTTCTTTCTCAAGATTACTTTGGCTATTCGAGGTTTTTTGTATTTCTATACAAATTGTGAAATTATTTGGTCTAGTTCTGTGAAAAATACCATTGGTAGCTTGATAGGGATTGCATTGAATCTATAGATTGCTTTGGATAGAATAGCCATTTTGACAATATTGATTCTTCCAATCCATGAACACGGTATATTTCTCCATCTGTTTGTGTCCTCTTTGATTTCTTTCATCAGTGTTTTATAGTTTTCTATGTATAGGTCTTTTGTTTCTTTAGGTAGGTATACTCCTAAGTATTTTATTCTTTTTGTTGCAATGGTGAATGGTATTGTTTCCTTAATTTCTCTTTCTGTTTTTTCATTGTTAGTATATAGGAATGCAAGGGATTTCTGTGTGTTAATTTTATATCCTGCAACTTTACTATATTCATTGATTAGCTCTAGTAATTTTCTGGTACAGTCTTTAGGGCTTTCTATGTAGAGGATCATGTCATCTGCAAACAGCGAGAGTTTCACTTCTTTTCCTATCTGGATTCCTTTTACTTCTTTTTCTGCTCTGATTGCTGTGGCCAAAACTTCCAACACTATGTTGAATAGTAGTGGTGAGAGTGGGCACCCTTGTCTTGTTCCTGATTTCAGGGGAAATGCTTTCAGTTTTTCACCATTGAGGGTGATGCTTGCTGTGGGTTTGTCATATATAGCTTTTATTATGTTGAGGTATGTTCCTTCTATTCCTGCTTTCTGGAGAGTTTTAATCATAAATGAGTGTTCAATTTTGTCAAAGGCTTTCTCTGCATCTATTGAGATAATCATATGGTTTTTATCTTTCAATTTGTTAATGTGGTGTAGTACATTGATTGATTTGCGGATATTAAAGATTCCTTGCATTCCTGGGATAAAGCCCACTTGGTCATGGTGTATGATTTTTTTAATATGTTGTTGGATTCTGTTTGCTAGAATTTTGTTAAGGATTTTTGCATCTATGTTCATCCATGATATTGGCCTGTAGTTTTCTTTTTTTGTGGCATCTTTGTCCGGTTTTCGAATTAGGGTGATGGTGGCCTCACAGAATGAGTTTGGAAGCTTACCTTCATCTGCAATTTTCTGAAAGAGTTTGAATAAGATAGGTGTTAGCTCTTCTCTAAATTTTTGGTAGAATTCAGCTGTGAAGCCATCTGGTCCTGGGCTTTTGTTTGCTGGAAAATTTTTGATTACAGTTTCGATTTCCTTGCTTGTGATGGGTCTGTTAAGATCTTCTATTTCTTCCTGGTTCAGTTTTGGAAAGTTATACTTTTCTAAGAATTTGTCCATTTCATCCAAGTTGTCCATTTTATTGGCATAGAGCTGCTGGTAGTAGTCTCTTATGATCCTTTGTATTTCAGTGTTGTCTGTTGTGATCTCTCCATTTTCATTTCTAATTTTGTTAATTTGGTTCTTCTCTCTTTGCTTCTTAATGAGTCTTGCTAATGGTTTGTCAATTTTGTTTATTTTTTCAAAAAACCAGCTTTTAGCTTTGTTGATTTTTGCTATGGTCTCTTTAGTTTCTTTTGCATTCATTTCTGCCCTGAGTTTTACGATTTCTTTCCTTCTGCTAACCCTGGGGTTCTTCATTTCTTCCTTCTCTAGTTGCTTTAGGTGTAGAGTTAGGTTATTTATTTGGCTTTTTTCTTGTTTCTTGATGTAAGCCTGTAATGCTATGAACCTTCCCCTTAGCACTGCTTTTACAGTGTCCCATAGGTTTTGGGTTGTTGTGTTTTCATTTTCATTCATTTCTATACATATTTTGATTTCTTTTTTGATTTCTTCTATGACTTGTTGGTTATTCAGAAGCGTGTTATTTAGCCTCCATATGTTTGAATTTTTAACAATTTTTTTCCTGTAGTTGAGATCTAATCTTACTGCACTGTGGTCAGAAAAGATGACTGGAATGATTTCAATTTTTTTGAATTTTCCAAGACCAGATTTATGGCCCAGGATGTGATCTATTCTGGAGAAGGTTCCGTGTGCACTTAAGAAAAAGGTGAAGTTGATTGTTTTGGAGTGAAATGTCCTATAGATATCAATTAGGTCTAGCTGGTCCATTGTGTCATTTAAGGTTTGTGTTTCCTTGTTAATTTTCTGTTTAGTTGATCTATCCATAGTTGTGAGTGGGGTATTAAAGTCTCCCACTATTATTGTGTTACTATTAATTTCCTCTTTCATACCCATTAGCGTTTGCAGCACATATTGCGGTGCTCCTATGTTGGGTGCATATATATTTATAATTGTTATATCTTCTTCTTTGATTGATCCTTTGATCATTATGTAGTGTCCTTCTTTGTCTCTTTTCACATCCTTTATTTGGGTAAAGGAACATGAAAAATGCCCACTAAGTCAAACAAAAGAGGAGGAGATAGGAAATCTACCTGAAAAAGAATTTAGAATAATGATAATAAAAATGATCCAAAATCTTGAAAACAGATAAATACCCTGGAGACAAAGATTGAAAAGATGCAAGAAATGTTTAATAAAGACCTAGAAGAAATAAAAAAGAATCAATTAAAAATGAATAATGCAATGAATGAGATCAAAAACACTCTGGAGGGAACCAAGAGTAGAATAACAGAGACAGAAGATAGGATAAGTGAGGTAGAAGATAAAATGGTGGAAATAAATGAAGCAGAGAGGAAAAAAGAAAAAAGGATCAAAAGAAATGAGGACAACCTCAGGGACCTCTGGGACACTGTGAAACGCCCCAACATTCGAATCATAGGAGTCCCAGAAGAAGAAGACAAAAAGAAAGGCCATGAGAAAATACTCGAGGAGATAATAGCTGAAAACTTCCCTAAAATGGGGAAGGAAATAGCCATCCAAGTCCAAGAAACCCAGAGAGTCCCAAACAGGATAAACCCAAGGCGAAACACCCCAAGACACATATTAATCAAATTAACAAAGATCAAACACAAAGAACAAATACTAAAAGCAGCAAGGGAGAAACAACAAATGACACACAAAGGGATTCCCATAAGGATAACAGCTGATCTATCAATAGAAACCCTCCAGGCCAGAAGGGAATGGCAGGACATACTTAAAGTAATGAAAGAGAATAACCTACAACCTAGATTACTGTACCCAGCAAGGATCTCATTCAGATATGAAGGAGAATTCAAAAGCTTTACAGACAAGCAAAAGCTGAGAGAATTCAGCACCACCAAACCAGCTCTTCAACAAATGCTAAAGGATCTTCTCTGGACAGGAAACACAGAAAGGCTGTATAAACGTGAACCCAAAACAGCAAAGTAAATGGCAACGGGACCACACCTATCAATAATTACCTTAAATGTAAATGGGTTGAATGCCCCAACCAAAAGACAAAGATTGGCTGAATGGATACAAAAACAAGACCCCTATATATGCTGTCTACAAGAGACCCACCTCAAAACAAGAGACACATACAGACTAAAAGTGAAAAAAATATTTCACGCAAATGGAGACCAAAAGAAAGCAGGAGTCGCAATACTCGTATCAGAATGCTGAGTTTTAAGCCAACTTTTTCCCTCTCCTCTTTCACGTTCATCAAGAGGCTCTTTAGCTCCTCTTCACTTTCTGCCATAAGGGTGGTGTCATCTGCATATCTGAGGTTATTGATATTTCTCCTGGCAATCTTGATTCCAGGTTGTGCTTCATCCTGTCTGGCATTTCTCATGAGGCGCTCTGCATATAAGTTAAATAAGCAGGGTATCAATATACAGCCTTGACTGTATATTGGACTGTCAGGGATTTGGAACAGATTTGGAACCAGTCTGTTGTTCCATGTCCAGTTCTAATTGTAGCTTCTTGACCTGCATACAGGTTTCTCAGGAGGCACAGTTGATTTATAAAGTTGTGTTGGTTTCAGGTGTACAGGAAAGTGAATCAGTTATATATCCTCTTGTTCAGGTTACTTTCCCACATGGGCCATCACGGGGAACAACTCCAGTCCCCTGTGCTGTGCAGCAGGCCCTTATTAGTTTCCTGTTTTAGATACAGCAGCATGCACGTGTCACTCTCAATTTCCCACTTTATCCCCCATCAAACCTTTCACCACTTGTAACCATGAATTTGTTTTCTGCACCTGTGACTCTTTTCTGTTTTGTAAATAAGTTCCTTTATGTCTTTTTTTTTTTTTTAGATTCCACATTTAAGCAATATCCTATATTTGTCTCTCTCCATCTGACTTCACTCAGTATGATAATCTCTAGGCCCATCACGTTGCTATAAATGGCATTATTTCATTCTTTTTTATGGCTGAGTAATATTCTGTTGTGTATGTGTACCACATCTTTGTTACCCACTCCTTCGTTCTTTTCGGTCTTTGTTATCCAGGTGTTAGCTATTTTGCCCTTGTTCTCTAATTTTCTCTGTTTTTCCTTGTTTTCTATTTCTTTGTCATTTTGTTTCCTTTTTTGGAGACTTTTTAAACTGCATTTTCAGCCTTTCTATTGAATTTTCCATTTCAGGATATTTATTTTAAAAACTTCTTTTATGTCTCTGATTTTTTTTTAATCCATCCCTTTCTTGTTTCATGGTTGTAACATGTTTTCTTGTTTATTAATGATAGACTTTGAAATTTTGTTCTTCTGTAATGTCAGTTTCTTAAAAATTACTTTGTTTGAAATCATGTGGAAGACTTTACTCAGATTTCTGGTGTCTTTAGTATTACCCTCATAATTAAAAGCTTTGGGTGAAAATGGTCATTGGAAACTCTGAAAATACAGGTGGAAGTTACTGTCTTCTCTAGAATGATCTAAATGGGATTTTTTTCTGGAGAACCCCAGTATCCCAATACTTTTAAGATTTTCCTAAGACTGTGGATTTCTAAGAGAGTTTTCTTTTATAGCACAGATTACTTTTTGGAATGCAAAGCTCAGTGCTCTGGTGGTCAAGTGGGAAAACAGGTTATGTGTCTCAACTTTCAACATTTAATCCAGTTAATCTGAGTCATTCAGTCCTTCACTTCTCCAGAGAAGAATTCTCCAGTATTCAGTCAGTACTGAGGAAGGGTAGCTATCAGATTATGAAGAGGAAAGTGTGTCTAGGGAAACCCTAATTTGTTACACATCTTTTACCCAGTCCTCCTTATTTTAACCTCGAAACCCTTTAGGTTTCCGTGGTGGCTCAGATGGTAAAGAATCTGCCTGCAGTGCAGGAGACCAGGCTTTGATCCCCTGGAGAAGGCTGTGGCAACACACCAGATATTCTTCCGTGGAGAACTCCATGGACGCAGGCTCCTGGCAGGTCATGATCCATGGGGTTGCAAAGAGTCGGCATGTCTGAGTGACTAACGTTTGCACTATAAATTTCAGAAAAACCTGTTGTTACAAATGTTGAACCTTCTGAGGATTCTTCTTTGTAAACTAAAACCTAAGTCTCAGATTTTGCTACTGCTTATTTTAGATTAGGTATTCTAACTCCCATCTGTTTTTCTGGGTTCCAAAAGTTTGTTGCTGTTGTTACCTCTCTTGTTTGTCTTGTAATTTTTTTGTCTTTAAAATATGCAGTTAGAGTGAGGTTTCTGAAGGCAGATAATTGAATTGTTTATTAAGTGTACTCTTTTAATTCAGAAGACTTTTTTAAAATTGACTTTAGAGGGTAAGAAATGAAGCCTTGTCCTTCAATTTATGAGAGTACTTATTACTATGACTACTTGAGTGTGTAAAATTAGAATATATTTAATAAGCTTCCCATAATTATTTTAAGCATTATTTTTATGAATGCAGAATGTTTTCATGACAGCAAGCAATTATCTTTGACAATAAAATTTAAATGTATTAATGACTAGTAGTTATTCTAGTGTGTTTGGTTATTAGCAGTTATTTAGAATTTAGTCACAGTAAATTCACGCTATACATAATCCTTTTATGCATTTTCCAGACTCCTCTCCTAATTGATTATTACCTTCATAAGAAAAATTTATCTTTATCACAACTCTTAAACTCTAGAACCTACAGTGTCTTGTATGTCTGATGAGAGCACTAACTTTATGTTGTGTGCATTTAAGAGAGGGGAAACCAACAGGACTGAAGTACATCATACTCTAATTACTCATATTTCAGTTTAACAATTGATAGGTGGATCCAGAGAATCCATGTAACATTTTTAAAGCTAGTGAAATTTTATAGAACCTTAAAAGAACTTATGTTTTTGTGTGTGGAATTCTTATTAGAATAATCCCGCAGATTATCATCTGTGCACTTAGGCAGAATGAAAGCTTACTGGCACTGCATGTGACACAGTCAGTTCTGCACTTCAGTTTCTCCAGTTGTTGTGCCAAAACTATTTTAAAATGGTACCTGAGCCTAGTCTTGCTTAAATGTTCCTTGGACCTTACTTGGTAAAAGATAAGTTTATGTTTTCAAAACTATCCTGTGATTTCTGTTTTTAGTTCAGTTTAATATGGATGTTTTAAATTTGCATGATTCTGACAAGAATACAGTGTTAAAACCTGAGGACTTTTGGTTTTACAAATGAAATCAAAATAAAGAAGGAGGAAACTGACTTTACTCTTCAAATAGCTTTGTATAATTTTTAGCAACTAGACTTGAGATCATTCAGTCTATGTTTGAGAAAAGTTTTCAGTTAACTTTTGCAAGGCACTATTTAAAACTTCTTTTCAAAGTAGTATAGATGGATATTGTAACTGTGTGTTGCAACTCAATCTTGTAACTATGTTTTTTTTTTTCATTGAACCTAATTTGTATGGTCTGAATAAATAACTCCCAGAAGAATTCCCTTACTCAAAGGGAGGTCTGAAAATTATAGCAAGTTACCTGCTTTTCTCACTAATTTGAAGTAAGATGAGTTTGATTTATACATGATGGATTAAGTTGTTTTTGTTGTTCCTCAGAAGAGTGTGTCCCTTCTGAAAGAGCAAGTTACTGATCTTTCCCAAGAACTGTAGCTATGAGAAGGAGCTGAGAGCAGTGCTAGTAACGACGGTGCTGCTCGTTTGAAAGCAACTAAAATGAGTGCGAGTCTAGGCTGAGCTTCTCCTTTCACTGGCGTATGAGGGTCAAAGAAAGAACGAGTAATGAACATTAGGGGTACTTACTCTGTGTCAGACCCACTTTCATAAGCTGTATGGTATTAATTCATCTTCAGAGCAGCTCTGTAAAGTAAATACAATTATTATCATCCCCATTTCATAGAAGAAGGAATAGAGGCAAGTCATGGGGCTGATAAATTATAGAACTGGGCTTTGCATCCAGACAGTCTGGTTCTGGAGTCCATAAGCTTAACTACCACTCTAAATTGTTGCTACTATAAGAGAATTCTGCAGAAAAATATGAAATTGCTCTCAAATAAAAGAAGAAAAAGAAGTGAGGATAAAAGAACATAGCCAAACCAAGTGATTCAAGGTCATGGGGCTCTGATTTATTGACATGGATCAGTATTATTGTCAGATTTTAACTTATTTGGCTTATATAGAGAAAAGAGTAAAATAAAGATGACTAAAGGGGTTTCCTGGATGGCTCAGCGGTAAAGAATCTGCCTGCAACACAGGAGACTCAGGTTCGATCCCTGGGTCAGGAAGATCCGTCTGAAGGAAGAAATGGCAACCCACTTCAATATTCTTGCCTGGAGAGTCCCATGGACAGAGGAGCCTGGCCGGATACAGTGCAAAAGGTCAAAAAAAGTCAAACACAATTGAGTGACTAAGCATGCAGGAAGTAAATTTATCACATTAAAATCAGGAAGAAACACAATATACCTTGTAAATTCAGTAATTTTTCTTCTCAGTTACTTATTCTACTGACATTATTGTAATTCCAAAGGGAGGATGGAAGTGAGAATCACATTAACATGTACATGTATAACTGAATCACTTTGTTGTACACCTAGAACAAACACAACATTGTTAATCAACTATACACCAAAGTAAAATAAAGATAAATAACTTACTGAAAAAATGTTTTGAGGTGCCAATTTGACATTCAGTGATCAATGCTAAGTAAGCTGTTGGATAAATGTAACTTAAGCTCAGAAGTTTGGGCTGAAGATACAAATTGGAGATCATTAAGACATAATAATATTTAAAGTCATGAAATTGCTTGGTATTATCTAGGAAGAGGATAGACAGAGAGAAGGAAATCTCATGTTAGGGTAAGAGGAGAAGTCAATAAAGGAGCCTGGGAAAGAGCAGTTCATAGAACAAGAGGAAATGCAGGAATGTGTGACGCAGGAAAGCCAGGAAACTAAGCAAGGTAGAACGTGCCTAAGCCTGCTGAGGATTAGATTATGTGCAAGAAAAGTTTCACTGGGTTTGGCAATGTGGAAGGCACTGATGAATTTAGCAAAAGTAGTTTCAATGGACTGTGGACAGGGAGGCTAGATTGAGACGGATGGAAAAATTAAGAGGAAGTAAGCATGGGTAAACTAATATAGGGTGGGCTTAGTAGACTAATTCTACTATGCTTCTTAAAATTGTTCTCATGTGCAACTCTATGAGACCCCATGGACTGTAGCCCGCCAGGCTCCTCTGTCCATTGACTTCTCCAAGCAAGAACACTGGAGTGGATAGCCATTCCCTTCTCTAGGGGATTTTCCCCACCCAGGGATCGAACCCGGTCTGCTGCTTTCAGGCGGACTCTTTCCCATCTGAGCCACCAGGGAGGCCCTCATCAGACAAAGCCCAGTTTTAATCACTACCCTCCTCAACTCTATGGAACCGTCATTCACATGATTCTATCATCTTTTCTCTGTATTTGTTTACCTCTTATTTATCCTTCCACCTCATCTTTCCCTTTAAAATTCCATTACTGTATCTTAGGGAATTCATTTTTTCTGGTTAAAAGTCTTCAGCCATATCTTTCAGTGTTATCTCTGCTTGCTTGCTTTGTCTTTGCCTTGACAGGGGACACTGACTCCCCTTACGTACCGTACAGGCCGGGAGTGGGAGCGTTATCCTTGTTGACTACTGCTATTTTCAGTCAATACCCCTGCTCTTCTGAGTTTTCCCAGAGTGGGATGGAGTTTTAGTTATCTTAAAAGTAGCAGGGCTCTCAGAGAGTCTTGCATATAGTATTCATTGTACTGCATATTCCATTTTATATAAGACTTTAGCAACCATGGATTTTGGTAACCATAGCCCAGGGCTATTAAGGGGTGACTGTAGTTTCTTTCTGTTAAAACTCTTGCCTGTATTTGTTTTTTTTTTTTTTTCCTCTAGAACTCTTTCTTGGGACCAGAATATAACTCAAATAAACATTGTTCCAAGCAGTCTTTAAAATAAGCAGAGAATCTTTAATTTCTTCAAACTTTCCACTCTCCATTTTTAAATGTTAGGCTGCACGTACAGATTTACTCCTTTTGCTAAGTGTTCTGCTTCTTCATCTGTTTTCTAATCATCATTACATTCAAGGAATTCTCTATCGTTTTTGTATTATTAGAAGAAATAAAAATGTATTTGCCTAAGAAAAAAAAAGAAACATTGTTCCAGATATATCAGAGAGTAAGGATTTTGATTATGAAGTTTTCAGCTTTACGTCCTCTGAACGTTACACCTGAAAAACATGAAACTAACATAGTTCTTCTAAATATTAAATATCAAAATAGTCATTTTAGAAGGATAATGTGAAATAATGTGGTTGCTAAGAACACTTCGGAGCTAATGTAGTGCACAAGAAAGTAGATGAAAACTCATAATTTTTTATGTAAAAATATTTCATATACTTGTTTTCATTTCTAGATTACAGTGTATTGGCAAAGCAGTAGTTTTCTCTGAATTTATAATTTGGTTTGTCTTCATGAAATGTTTATCTCTTTCTAACTCAACCTTTAACCCTAAGAGACATTTGAGCCCTAGGAAAATTATCCCTTTGGCACAGGAATTTTTCACTTTGAATGACTTATTATTCAGTTTTGGTTAAAAGAATTTGATTAAAAAGATTAAGTACCCAAGAAAATGTATAATCTGCAATTTTAGAAAAAAAATTTAATAATCAAACATTCCTTTTTCATATGCTCGTAATTAAACCCATAGTCACCATAATTTCTAAATATATGTCATTCATCCATCATCTCAAATCTCTAAAGTAGCTTCTTGGTAAGAATAAATGATATATTGAATCATGACCAGTTTTATTATTTAGCATAACAGCTTAGAAATGAATCTATCGTCAGAATTTTTTTTTAACCTATTTATATACCCAAATATGGCTTCCCAGGTAGCACAATGGTAAAGAATCTACCTGCCAGTGGAGGAGATGCAAGAGACGTGGATTCAATCCCTTGGTTGGAAAGATCCCATGGAGAAGGAAATGGTAACCCACTCCAGTATTCTTTCATGGAAAATTCCATAGACAGAGGAAGCTGGCTGACTGCAGTCCATGGGGTCACAAAGAATCAGACATGACTGAGTGACTGAGCATGCACACATGCATATCCCAATATAGAAAACAAACCTCTGGATAACAGAAAGATTAATGAGCAATATGGTCTCTAGAGGCCCTCACTATCAGTTCTCAGTCCTGTCTTGTGAAAAAAATCTTCTAAGCTAAAATCTTCTAAGCTAAAACCTTCTCTTCTTTGTGAATGTAATGTGGTTTTTCTTATAGAAAGTGATCACATATTCCAAGAGTCTAATATAATGTATTTGGTTGTCTATTTCACTTCTCTTTTTGAGTATAAGACAGTTCAAGCCAGAGATTCGGCTCTTTGGTTGGATCTCCTCAAAGTAATGGGGTTTCGCTAATAGCTCAGTAAAGAATCTTTCTGCAATGCAGGAGACCTGAGTTCGATTTTTGGGTTGGGAAGATATGCTGGAGAAGGAAATAGCAACCCACTCCAGTATTCTCTCCTGGAGAATCCCATGGACAGAGGAGCCTGGCAGGCTACAGTCCACGGGGTCGCAAAGAGTCAGACATGACTTAGCCACTGAGCTACCACCACATACCTCAAACTGATGATGCTACCATTAAAACAACAATAATTACAAAATGTGAAATCTGTGGTTACGTAGACTCTAAACTTCGCTGTTACAAGTAGAACATGATTGTGAAAGTGGATTATTTTCCAAATTTTACAGTAATAGACATGACTTTTTTTTTTAAGTTGCAGTTGCCGATCCCCAGAAAATACCATTGACTCTATTGAAACCATTTATTGGTGTTACAGTAAATACACATACTTTATTGTTGTTGTTGTTCAGTTGCTAAGTTGTGTCTGACTCTTTATGACTGCTTGAACTGCAGCCCACCAGGCCTCCCCGGTCCTTCACTATCTCCCGGAGTTTGCTCAAACGCAAGTGCATTGAGTTGGTGATGCCATCCAACCATCTCATCCTCTGTTGTTCCCTTCTCCTCTTGCCCTCAGTTTTTTCCAACATCAGTATCTTTTTTTTCCCAATGCGTCAGCTCTTCACATCAGGTGGCCAATGTATTGGAGCTTCAGCTTCAGTATCAGTCCTTCCAATGAATATTTAGGGTTGATTTCCTTTAAGATTGACTGATTTGATCTCTTTGCTGTCCGAGGGACTCTCAAGAGTCTTCTCCAGCCCTGCAGTTCAAAAACATCAATTCTTTGTCATTCAGCTTTCTTTATGGTCCAACTCTCACATCCGTACCTGACTACTGGAAAAACCATAGCTTTGACTATATAGATGTTTGTCAGCAAAGTGATGTCTTTGCTTTGTAATATGCTATCTAGGTTTGTCATAGTTTTTCTTCCCAGGAGTAAGTGTCTTTTAATTTCATGGCTGCAGTCACTGCCGTGATTTTGTGAAGTTGCTCAGTCATGTCTGACTCTTTGTGATCCCGTGGACTGTAGCCTACCAAGCTCTTCTGTCCGTGGAATTCTCCAGGCAAGAATACTGGGGTGGGTAACCTTTCCCTTCTCCAGGGGATCTTCCCAACCCTGGGATCGAACCCAAGTCTCCCTCATTGCAGGCAGACACTTTACTCTCTGAGCCACCAGGGAAGCCCTGATTTTGGAGCCCAGGAAAATAAAATCTGTCACTGTTTTCACTTTTTATCCATCTATTTGCCATGAAGTGATGGGACCAGAGGCTATGATCTTAGTTTTTTGAATTTTGTGTTTTAAGCCAGCTTTTCCACTCTCCTCCTTTACCCTCAGCAAGAGACTGTTTAGTTCCTCTTTACTTTCTGTCATTAAAGTGGTATCATTTGCGTATCTGAGGTTCTTGATATTTCTCCTGGCAATCTTGATTCCAGCTTGTGATTCACCTGACCTTTGTAGACCTTTATTTTTTTCACATAAGTAATACATATTTGCCCCTTCCTTTTTCCTTCCTGTTTAACAGAATCACACAGCTTTTCTTACAGTGAATATGAATTATTTTCCTTTTTTGACTTGAGCAACCACCAAGCAGTATAGATTTGGGGAGAAATAAAGGGATCTCATCTAAAGTTTCTTTTTTTTAATATGAAGACAGAATTTGTAGGTCAGAGTTGTTTAAGTATTATGCCTTAGTTTATAAGTTTAGGCAAGTCATTAAACTTCTCAGGACTTCATTTACCTCACCTGTGAAATGAAAATCATGGACTAAATTACAAATTCTTGCAATGCTAAAAATTTCAGTTATTATTTGATTGATGTAAATCTGTCTAAGATTAAAAATTGAAAGTGGAACAATAGCTTTTTAACAATCATAAAAGAATTATTAAGCACTAAATTATGCATGGCAATATTTTTCTATAAAATTTAAAAAATTAAGTGTCTTCTTTGAACCAGCTTACATTTAAAAATGAAAAGTCAAATAGGTCACCAGATCCATTAAAGAAGACATTCAATATATCTTGACATTTCTTCATTCAACCTAGTCATTTACATCTCTTAGCTAGACCTTGTGCAGGAAACAGAGGATTCAGAGATGAATAAAACATGGCCTCTAACCTCGAGGAGTTTACAGTTTAACATGTTTAAAAGTCACTGCTAAATTATGACCATAAAGACCTGAATAGCAAATTTGTAAATTGGGATTTTGCTTATTCTTTAGAACTGACATTATCTTCCTTTACTAAATTAGTCAGGGAGTTATTAAGTTAGTCAGTGTAAGTGTAACTGTAGGCTTGATAAAGGAAGGTACAGGTCTTATTTGAAGCTGTAATGCAGTATAATCACTTAGTCCAGTGATTAGAATGGAGAGATACTTGATATGTTTGGTGAAGTGAATTAAGGGCATAAGATACATTGACATTTCTTACTATGATATCATTTTTGCTTGTTTACTTTGGAATATACACATACAGACTACTGCACAAAATACTGTTGTGTTGCTCAATGAGTTATGGTAAAGTAAGCACCTGTATAACCACTACAGAGGTTAATAAAAAGATCATTGCCCCCTTTTAACTCCTACTCCTTCCCTTCTTCCAAAAATCACACTGATTTCTTGTGCTATCCACATGGCCCAAGAGGCTGCCAAAAGCATTACTCAGCTTGTCATCACCTCTGGTGGGATTAGGAGACACTAAGTGGGACTTTCTAGGCACGCTTCTCTGCGTGTCTTTCTTCTGACTCTCGGTCCTTGTAATTTGGTCTGCCATAATGGATCACATTATTGTTACTATCACATTTTATTATCATATTATCACATATTATCATTATATTATATTATATACTATATCATATCATATTATCACATATCATTATATTATCACATTATTATTATTATCATCATTATTATTGGAAGATGACAATATTTTAAGCCAAGGCACAGAGGTCATATTGAAAAGAAATACTAACTTTAAACAATTATAAATATATAATCTTCCTGCCACTGCAGGAGATGCAAGTGACATGGGTTTGATCCCTGGTCAGGAAGGTCTCCTGGAGTAGGAAATGGCAACCCACTCCAGTATTCTTGCCTGGAAAATTCCATGGACAGAGGAGCCTGGCAGGCTACAGTCCATGGGGTCGCAGAGTCAGACACGGCTGAGCAACTGAGCATGTGCTATTTACCATTATTTGGTCTTCAGTTTTGAACTTTATAGTTAAATACACAGGTATTGTTCAGTTCAGTCACTCAGCCGTGTCCAACTTTTTGCGACCCCATGGACTGCAGCATGCCAGGTTCCCTGTCCATCACCAGCTCCCAGAGCTTATTCAAACTCATGTTCATCAAGTCGGTGATGCCATCCAACCATCTCATCCTCTGTTGTCCCCTTCTCCTCCCGCCTTCAAACTTTCCCAGCATCAGAGTCTTTTCCAATGAGTCAGTTCTTTGCACCAGGTGGCCAAAGTATTGGAGTTTCAGTTTCAACATCAGTCCTTTCAATGAATATTCAGGACTGTTTCCTTTAGGATGGACTGGTTGGATCTCCTTGCAGTCCAAGGGACTCTCAAGAGTCTTCTCCAACACCACAGTTCAAAAGCATCAAATCTTTGGCACTCAGCTTTTTTTATAGTCCAACTCTCACATCCATACATGACTAGCGGAAAAACCATAGCCTTGACTAGATGGACCTTTGTTGGCAAAGTAATGTCTCTGCTTTTTAATATGTTGTCTAGGTTGGTCATAGCTTTCCTTCCAAGGAGTAAGCATCTTTTTATTTCATGGCTGCAGTCACCATCTGCAGTGATTTTGGAGCCCCCCAAAATAAAGTCTGACACTCTTTCCACTGTTTCCCCATCTATTTCCCATGAAGTGATGGGACCAGATGCCATGATCTTAGTTTTCTGAATGTTGAGCTTTAAGCCAACTTTTTCACTCTCCTCTTTCACTCTCATCAAGAGGCTCTTCAGTTCTTTGCTCTCTGCCATAAGGGTGGTGTCATCTGCATATCTGAGGTTATTGATATTTCTCCCAGCAATCTTGAATCCAGCTTGTGCTTCATCCAGCCTGACTCACTGGAGAAGGCCCTGATGCTGGGAAAGATTGAAGGCAGGAGGAGATGGTTGGATGGCATCACTGACTCAATGGGCATTAGTTTGAGTAAGCTCCAGGAGTTGGTGATGGACAGGGAAGCCTGGTGTGCTGCAGTCCATGGGGTCACAAAGAGTCAGACACAACTGAGCGACTGAGCTGAACTGAACTGATAATGGCATGTATCCACCATTGTAGGATCACACAAAGTATTTTCACTACCCCCAAAATCCTCTGTGTTCTGCCTCCCCACAACACTGGCAACCACTGATCTTTTTGCCGTCTCCATAGTTTTACCTTTTCCAGAATTTGAGTAGTTGGAATCATATGGTATGTAGGTAGCCCTTTCACACTGGCTTATTTCACCTAGTAATATGTGCTTAAGGTTTCTTCGTGTCTTCTTATGGATTGATAGCTCATTTTTAGCTCTGAATAATACTCCATTGTCTATTTACACCACAGTGTATTTATCCTTTCACTTTCTAAAGGATATCTTTAATGCTTCCAAATTTTGGCAGTTACAAATTAAGTTAATATAAGCTTCCATGTTCAGATTTTCATGTGGACATAGATATCAACATTTGAGTAAATACCAAGGATTGTGATTACTAGATTGTATTGTAAGAGTACAGTTTGTTTTGTATGAAACTGCCAGACCATCTTCCAAAGTGGCTATATTATCTTAACATTCCCGTTTGCAGTGTGTGAATTTGGGTTGCTCTGCATCCTCTCCAGCTTTTGTTGTCAGTATTTTGGATTCTGGCCATTCTAATGGATATATAATGGTATCTCTTTGTTTTAATTCTCAGTTTGCTAATGACATATGATGTTGAACATCTTTTCATATGTTTACTTGCCATCTGTATGTCTTCTTTAGTGAGGTGTCTGTTAAGACCTTTCGCCCATTTTTAAACATGAGATTATTGATTTTCTTTTTGAGTTTTAAGAATTCTTGTAAATGGATGATAGTCCTTTATCAGATATGTCTTTTCTAAGTATTTTCTCCCAATCTGTTGGTTATCTTCTCCTTCTTTTGACATTGTCTGTTGCAGAGCAAAATTATTTTTAAATTGGAGGGTAATTATTTTACAGTGTTGTGTTGGTTTCTGCCATGCAACAAATCAAATCGGCCTTAAGTGTGTATATATATACCCCTCCCTCCAGAGCAGAAGTTCTTAATTATAATGAAGTCCAAGTATCAGTTGCTTCTTTCAAGCACAGTACTTTGGGTATTGTATTTAAAATATCATCACCATGTCTGTCGTCTAGATTTTCTTCTATGTTTTTCTGGGAGTTCTATAGTTTCTTTTTTAAGGCACTACAGATTTTTTAAGCTGTATTCAGACAAGTTGGTATACAAAATTTAGCATGAACAGCATAATGAGTCTGCTTTCTTTGGCTGGGCTGCACAGAATGCAGGGTCTTGGTTTCCCCACCAGGTACTGAACCTGCACCCTCGGCAGTGGAGGTGCAGAGTCTAAGCCTTGGACCACCAGGGAAGTCCCAGGAGTTCTGTAGTTTCGCATTTTTAATTTATATCTAGGATCTGTTTGAGTTAATCTTTTTGGACGGTGTAAAGTCTGCAAAGATTCTTTTTTTTTTTTTTTTTTCATGTGGATGTCTAGTTGTTCTAGCACCATTTATTGAAAAGATTATCTTTTTTCCACTGATTTGCCTTTGCTCCTTGTCAAAGATTAATTGACTGTGTTTGTCTAGGTCTATTTCTTGGTTCTCTATTCTGTTTCATAGATCTGTTTGTTTCTTCTCTTGCCAATATCTTACTGTCTTGATCACTGCAACTTTATAGTAAGTTTTGAAGGCAGATAGTGTCAGTCCTCTGACATGCTTTTCTTTACTTAAATGTTCCTTCCTAGTTGCTCCAGTACCTCTGCAACTACTATATTTCAATGAGTGTGCCTGTCTGTGTTTTAATCCTTCTTGCTCTTTTATGGTCTGTCCTGATCAGCTTACCACTTTGCTTTCTTTATTTAATAATCCATATTGAAATTTATAGCTAATTGTTTTTAAATTTACATGTGGCAAGCTTCTTCCCTGAACCCCTCTGATTCTCATCAGAAAGAAGTTCCACTGAAAGTAAGGAAGATCAACAGATCTCCACAATAATTGCCTCAAGTTCCCATATATCCCCCTGGCTTGCACTGTCATACTTGCCCATGTATTTCATAATACCTTATGTCATATCTCTGCATATCCCAAGACAGAATGTTCTTCTTTCTGCCAGCCCTTGAATTGACTAGTTGCTCCTCAGGCCTGATTTCTCCTTCTACCTACAAGCAGGCTGAGGTCTCCCTGAACTGTACTCCAGCTTTATTCATTTCTATTGTATTTCCTCTACAGTACTGAGCTCAGTTGTTGTAATAGATTTCTCAGTTTTCTGAGGAAAAGGAGAATTTCTTATTAATTTTGATACTCACAAACAACTATCCCAGTGACCAGTATATAGCAGTTGCTCCATTATGTATGTATGTTGAATTCCTGATTAAAACTAAAGCTACTGAGCCCCTGCTTATTGCAACTAGAGAAAGCCCACACAGCATGAATTTTAGTCATCTGTGATAATGAAATTTATAAAAATTTAAACAGTGCAAAAGCTAGCATCAGTTCCTCATTGGTAGTTAAGTTGTTTTAATAGATCCCCCTGAGGACTTTTCCCATTCAAGTATTTTGTGATTTAAAAAATGTTCAGTTTTGTTCACACTTTGAAACAGTTAACTGACAGAGATATGAGTAGATGGTAGGAAAAAAATTCAGAAGAATCTAGGAATTCCTAGATTTCTAGATAAATTCCATAATTTATAAACTGAAAAATCAGTCCTTTAGTAGATAATAAACTGTGTAATTTCTTGTGAAGTTATTTCCATTCCTTTGGTGAAAGTGAAAGTCACTCAGCTGTGTCCAACTCTTTGCAACCCCGTGGACTATACAGTCCATGGAATTCTCCAGGCTAGAATACTGGAGTGGGTAGCCTTTCCCTTCTCCAGGGGATCTTTCCAACCCAGGGATCGAACCCAGGTCTCCTTCATTGCAGGCAGTCTTTACCAGCTGAGCCACAAGGAAAGTCCAAGAATACTGGAGTGGGTACCCTATCCCTTCTCCAGGGGATCTTCCCGACCCAGGAATCAAACCATGGTCTACTGCATTGCAGGCAGATTCTTTACCACTGAGCTATCAGGTATTTACATGTATTTTAATGGTTCTTTGTTTTTATATTTCTGAGCAATTTCAATCATATAAAACTTTAAAGATTTTTATTCACAGAAGTATTGCATTTTTTTAGCATGTTCTGTGAAAAACTTCATTCAGAACTGGAATTATTAAAATTAATATTAATCTCTAGAGATATATTTTTCAGCAGATGAGAGAATACTTAGGCTATTAAACCTAATTCATAAATCACTATGTAGGGTAACGAGACTTTAATGTTCTCTTCAATTTTTCCATTAACTTGAAGTGTCCAGGGCTTTTAAATAAGTTATTTTGGTACAATCACTATGGGACAAATATGACTCTGTTGCTATGGAAAACTTACTCCTTAAATGTGCGTTTTCCCTTCTATATTGAGATCTCTTAATTCCTTTTCCATACTCCCATAATATAACATATCAAAGACTATAAGTATTCTAACACTTTTCTGTTATGATTATTGATATGTAAAATATGTATCAGAGATTATGGTAATTAAAATTAAAAATGAAGAAGAAGTAAAAGTTTAGCTTTTTAAAGGTAACAGTATTGTAGCTACCAAGAATCAGAGCCCACCATTAATTCTATAAACTACTAAAACATTTGTATGTCATAATCCAAATATAATAATGGCCTGATTTATATAACTTGATAGAAAAATTGGAAGTTTGAATTTTAAATGTGTAAATCAAAGTTCCCAGAAGTGATATGTCTGAATATTTAGTACCACATAATGCTCCAAGAAGATAAATTTGAGAAATGCATTCTTAGAAATTCAGCTTGTATGTTATATATGTCTTATAGTTATGAAAGCTGTTTAATCTAGTTTAACACTTTACTAACTTGATATTGAAACAGTTATTTTAATAATTAACATATTAGTTGATTTTGGAAATCATTTAACCAAACTCACTGTAAGAAATATTGCAGTATGTCAGTAATCTAAAGCTAATGTAGTAATATGTACTTATTTATTAATTTTTGGCTGTGCTGGGTCTTCATTGCTTTATGGGTCTTTCATAGCTGTGGTGAGAAGGGGCTATCTGATTGCAGTGCACAGTGGTGGCTTCCCTTGCTGTGGAGCGTGGATTATAGGGTACATGGGCCTCAGTATTTGTGACGCGTGGGCTCAGTAGTTGCAGCTTGTGGGCTCTGGGGCACAGGCTCTAGCTAATTGTGATCTACAGGCTTAGTTTCTCTTAGGCATGTGGGATCTTCCCAGACCAGGGACTGAACCCATGTCTCTAGCATTGGGATTCTTCACCACTGAGCCACCAGGGAAGCCCAATAATATGAACTTTTATCATGATATAACTTCCAATTTACTTCTATGGATTTGCAAATATTTGCATCAAACAATTGAACATAACTTTAAAAGGTGAACAGGTAGAATTATTTCCGAATTTTTTTATTCTCCAATCACGTAGTAAGATTAGCTTCTAAAAATAAAGCCTGAAGATGGAATGTAATATTTTGGAGGATATTTTAACAATAGGTAGATTAGGTAATCTGAAAATCCTCCCAATAAAAATGCCAAATTTAAAGCAAAATAAGATGAATATATTTGAAAGAATAGCTGGAATTACAGTAAAGTGAGGGAAGTCCTTTTGGGTCACAGAGAAAGGTGGCATGTGAAGCAGGCTTTCCTGGATTGAGGTTGTAGATAGGTGAAACCTAGGAGACAATCTGAGAGCTGATTTTGTTGGAGCGCTGGAAAAGGAGGGCTAAGGGAAAAGTAGGGAGTTAGTTTGGGTTTTAATGGTGATCCAGCTATAGGTTCTTCTCATGATGAGTGTATAGAATCATACTCTGTGTATATCAGGGCTTTTGGAGGTCTACCCTTCAGGGAAATGGTGGCTGAGAGAAATCTACTCACTTGGACAGTGTGATGATAGGAAGCTTGTTGGGGTAGTCATAGGCCCTGTATGGAAATAACCTGATTTGCTGAGGATTTGTTAATGGATCCTCATACAAGTGTTAATGGATCAACCCATACAAGTTTAGGTTTCGAGTACCTGTGAGGTCCAGGAAACCCCAAGCTAACAAATTAACAAAACAAGTGGTCTTTACTTCACACCTACTAGGATGGCTGTAATCAATAAAACAGAAAGTAACAACTGTTAGCCAGGATGTGGAGAAATTGGAAGCCTCATGTATTGTAGTGGGGATGTAAAATGATGGAGCTGCTAAGGTAAACTGTGTGTTGGTTCCTCAAAAAGTTAAACACAACATTGCCATATGGCCCAGCAATTCCCTTCCTAGGTATGCATCTAAACAAATGAAAAGCCGGGACATAAGTATTTGTACACCAATTTTCATAACAGTTCAGTTCAGTCGCTCAGTCGTGTCCAACTCTTTGTGACCCCATGGACTGCAGCACGCCAGGCCTCCTTGTCCATCACCAACTCCCGGAGTTGAATCAGACTCATGTCCATTGAGTTGGTGATGCCATCCAACCATCTCATCCTCTGTCATCCCCTTCTCTTCCTGCCTTCAATCTTTCCCAGCATCAGAGTCTTTTCAAATGAGTTAGTTCTTCTCATCAGGTGGCCAAAGTATTGGAGTTTCAGCTTCAACATCAGTCCTTCAAATGAATATTCAGGACTGATTCCTTGAGGATGGACTAGTTGGATCTCCTTGCAGTGCAAGGAACTCTTAAGAGTCTGCTCCAACATCACAGTTCAAAACGCATCAATTCTTCGGCGCTCAGCTTTCTTTATAGTCCAACTCTCACATCCGTACATGACTACTAGAAAAACCATAGCCTTGACTAGACGGAGCTTTGTTGGCAAAGTAATGTCTCTGCTTTTTAATAAGATGTCTAGGTTGGTCATAACTTTTCTTCCAAGGAGTAAGCATCTTTTTATTTCATGGCTGCAATCACCATCTGCAGTGATTTTGGGGCCCCCCAAAATAAAGTCTGTCACTGTTTCCACGGTTTCCCCATTATTTGCCAGGAAGTGATGGGACTGGATGCCATGATCTTAGTTTCCTGAATGTTGAGCCTTAAGCCAACTTTTTCATTCTCCTCTTCCACTTTCATCAAGAGGCTCTTTTGTTCTTCTTCACTTTCTGCGATAAGGGTGGTATCATCTGCATATCTGAGGTTATTGATATTTCTCCTGGCAATCTAGATTCCAGCTTGTGCTTCTTCCAGCCCAGCTTTTCTCATGATGTACTCTGCATGTAAGTTAAATAAGCAGGGAGACAATATACAGCCTTGACATACTCCTTTTCCTATTTGGAACTAGTCTGTTGTTCCATGTCTAGTTCTAACTGTTGCTTCCTGACCTGCATACAGGTTTCTCAAGAGGCAGGTCAGGTGGTCTGGTATTCCCATCTCTTTCAGAATTTTCCACAGTTTATTGTGATCCACACAGTCAAAAGCTTTGGCATAGTCAATAAAGCAGAAGTAGATGTTTTTCTGGAACTCTCTTGCTCTTTTGATGATCCAGCAGATGTTGGCAATTTGATCTCTGTTTCCTCTGCCTTTTCTAAAACCAGCTTGAACATCTGGAAGTTCACAGTTCACGTATTGCTGAAGCCTGGCTTGGAGAATTTTGAACATACTTTGCTAGTGTGTGAGATGAGTGTAATTCTGTGGTAGTTTGAGCATTCTTTGGCATTGCCTTTCTTTGGGATTGGGATGACAACTGACCTTTTCCAGTCCTGTGGCCACTGCTGAGTTTTCCAAATTTGCTGGCATATTGAGTGCAGCACTTTCACAGCATCATCTTTTAGGATTTGAAATAGCTCAACTGGAATTCCATCACCCCCACTAGCTTTCTTCATAGTGATACAGCATTGTGCAAAACAGCTGAAAGGTAGAAACCACCCAAGTGTCTATCAACAAATGGATGGATAAACAAAATGTGATTTATACTCCACTATGGAAAGGGATGAAATCTTGATATATGCTACAACATGGATAGACACTGATAATATTTTAAGTGTAATAAGCCATACATAGAAAGGCAAATATTGTATGATTCCTCCATTTATACCTCCATTTATAAGAGGTATCTAGAATAGGCAAATTCATTGAGATAGGAAGTAGAATAGAGGTTAACAGAGGTTGCGGGAGTAGGAAAGGGAGAGTTATTGTTTAATGGATACAGAATGGCTGGAGGCAAAATGTTTTGAGCATAACAGTAGTTCACCCAACACTGAGAATTTATGTAATGCCACTGCACTGTTGTTGGAAATATAAGTGGGTACTGCCATTACAGAAAGACTCTACTATGGAGGTTCCTCAAAAAAAAGAAAAATTTGGTAAAGAAAGATAGAACTACCACATGATCCAGCAGTTTCACTTCTGGGTATTTATTCAAAGGAAATGAAAGCACTCTTTTAGATATCTGAACTCCCATGTATATTGCAGCATTATTCACAATTATTCCAAGACATGGAAACAACCTGTGTCCTTAAATGGAGTAATGCTTAAATAAAATGTGGTATGTGTATTCAACAGAATATTATTCAGCTGTTAAAAAAGGAGATCTTGCCATTTGTGACTGTGTAGATGAAACTTGAGGGCATTAAGCTAAGTGAAATAATTCAGACGAAAACAAATGCTGTATGAGGTCACTTACATGTGGCATCTAAAGAGGTTGAAGTCGTAGAAATGGAGAATAGAGTGGTGGCTGCCAAGGGCTGGGGTTGGGGGAAATGAGGGTATATTGGTTAAAGAGTGTGAACTTCCCATTGTAAGAGGGGTACATTCTGAGGCTGTAATGTGCAACATGGTGACTATGGTTTCCAATACTGTATTGTATGCCTGAAATTTGCCAAGAAAGCATATCTTAAATGTTCTCATCATCACCACCACCACAACAACAAAATGGTACTTATGTGAGGCGAAGGATGTGTTAGTTAATCTTATTGTGATGAACATTTTGCAATGCATGTGTATTAAATGTGATGGTTATCACATTGTACACTTTAAAATTATCCATTGTTAAGTATCAATTATATCTCAGAAAAGTTGGAGAAAAGAATGTAATTTTAATTTCACCTACCTTACTGTTATGGACTGAATGTTTGTCTCCCCCAAATTTACATGTTGACATTCTAACCCAATGTGATGGTATTAAGAGCTTTTAGCTTTGAAAGGTGATTAAATCGTCAGCATGGAGTCCTGATGAATGGGATTAGCGCTCTTATAAAGGATACCTCAGAAAGCTCTATACCATGCAGGACACAGCAAGTGAGCTCTCGCCCGACACTAAATCTTTTGGGACATTGATCTTGGACTTCCAGACTCCATAACTGTGGGAAATAAATGTTTGCTATTAAAGCCATCTGTCTATGGTATTTTTGTTACAGCAGTTCAAATGGACCAAGATACCGATAACCAAAGTTTCTTGGGTACTCTCAGGGGTTCAGACTACAATTTGAAAATCATACTTTGAGAATAAGATTATATGACTAGATTAAAAGCACAGTTATATGCCATTCATAAGAAAAATGTCTAAAGTGTAAGTTGAAAGTATTTACTAGGGTGACAGAAAATAGACCAAAAAATATGCATGTGTTGTTAGAATCAGGCTAGGTAGGCTTTAAGGCAAAATGCATTACTAAATATAAAGAGAGCAACAATATTATGGTTAATATTCTTCAGGAATGTCTAATAATCCTAAATTTATAATGAACCTAATAAACTATCATCTCAATATATAAAGACAAATTTAACAAAGACATAATGATAGTGAAATGTATTACCATAAGGGCTTCCCAGTGGCACTAGTGGTAAAGAACCTGCCTGCCAAAACAGGAGACGTAAGAGATGCAGGTTCAATTTCTGGATCGGGAAGATCCCCTGAAGGAGGGCATGGCAACTCACTCCAGTATTCTTGCCTGGAGAATCTCATGGACAGAAAAGCCTGGCAGGCTACAGTCCAAAGGGTTGCAAAAAGTCAGTCATAACCAAAGCAACTTAGCACACACTCACATATTACCACATAGTGTAATATGTTGACATGTATCTGTAATTACTAGCTTCTCAGAGAAATGCACAACAAAGTAAACAAGCTTGTTCTAATTGACCTACAGATATGCTGACACTGTAACTGATGCCAGATATTTCATAAAGTGTGTGAGTTTAACCTCCGTATGCTGAAGGTTAAAACTGTGGCTCTCAGAACCTTATGTTCCCATTGAGATGCTTCCTAATAAAGATTGAATTAATTTAAGGGGAAATAATTTAGGCTCTAGGATTCTTAATTAACTCTTTTGAGTATTGAGACATTTTATTGCACTTTTAGGAAATACTGCTTGAAGTGACTACTGAAAAGATGCTGCTGCTGCTGCTGCTGCTGCTAAGTCGCTTCAGTTGTGTCCGACTCTGTTTGACCCCATAGACGAAAGCCCACCAGGCTCCACCATCCCTGGGATTCTCCAGGTAAGAATACTGGAGTGGGTTGCCGTTTCCTTCTCCAGTGCATGCATGCATGCTTAGTCGCTTCAGTCGTGTCCGACTCTGTGCGACCCCATGGACTGCAGCCTGCCAGGCTCCTCTCTCCATGGGATTTTCCAGGCTTGAGTACTGGAGTGGGTCTCCATTGCCTTCTTCAAAAAGATGCTACAGCTACTCAAAATAAGTATAGCTTTCCCTACTCAGAATAAGTATAGCTTTCTTCTAATAAAGAATAGTGAGGAAACTTCTCTATGCTCAAGAACGTGGAAGTAAAGAAATAAGATTGCCTCTCAGAGATAAATTATTAAATCAGTTCATACCGGATCAGAAAAAGAGATATTCAAGAATTCACTTCTCCCTGTTCTGCCTGTAGTCCGAGTCCCCGGTCGGGAAAGAAGACTCCTCAAAACAATGCAACTCGCAATAGGGGAATTTATTACTGACTGGAGCCAGGGCCTCCTGCCCTCACCAGGTGTGTGAGGACGAAAGGCCCCGAGCCCCAGTTCTCTCGGGTATTTATTAGGTCAAAATAAGCAGCAGGTAGTTGGCGCAATCGGATTGGTTACACAGTGGGTGGTTGGCGTAAGTGGATTGGTTACACAGTTGGAAGGTAATTTTTGTTGGCCCAACGTGGGGCTTTCAGCTTTCCCCTGATAGGTTCCCTTTTTTCTGGCTAGGCATATGTTGCTTGGCTGGCTCCAGGAGGCCTGATAATTATGTTACCCTGGGAAACCAGGCCTACTCCTAATCTAGGCTGCCTGCCATGGCATTAGCCGTGACAGCCTCACATTTCCCCGTCTGTTGTTCAAGTAGAGGAATCTTCTTCTTTGCCCTGTGAAATTGACTGATATTGTTGTCTCAATATCATAATGTGGATGGTATTTAGGCGCTCCCTAATAAATGAGATCAGACGGTTTAAAATGCATGGACCAAAGGTCAGTAAGAATATTAATATTATGAGTGGACCCAGGAGGGTGGAAATCAAACTGGTCAACCAGGGGGAGCGCTGAAACCAAGATTTAAACCAACCTTGTTGGGCTTTTTGTTCTCTCTTTCGCTGGGCTAGTCCCTCTCTTACTTTCTGGAGAGATTTTTGTACCACCCCTGAATGGTCGATATAGAAACAGCATTTTTTTCCCAGTGCTGCACATAATCTTTCTTGTAGAAACAACAAATTTAAACCTCTCTTATTCTGTAACACTACTTCAGCAAAGGAGCTCAAGGATTCTTGGAGGTGAGAAATGGACTGTTTCCGTGGTTTCGCAACCCCAAGCGGCGCAATAAAAAGAGTCAACTCCCCCACATTTTTCAATTTGGTTTCGATCTCTTTTTCCCCCCAGGCAGACATAGACAGGCACCTGTTCGTAGTACTGTGGGCCTTTTTGCTCACAGTTACAGGTGAACAGACCTAAAGAGCCGTGGGCAAAGAACTTGGTCAGTTGGTGGGGACCAAACCCACTACCGTCAGCCGCCAGCACGCACAAATCAAAGGTCAGTACTGGCCACCATGTCCCTTTGGGGGCCACTTTGGAGCTCGAATTAAGCACTTCTCCAGTCTCAGGATTGTAGATCATCTAAGTCAGGTTAGCCGGCTGATGGGGGTTGTGGCTGGTTCTTCCTGGGCCGATGAAAACTGTTATTAGCAGGAGAGTTAAGAGGGCTCTCGTCGTACGAGTTTCAGTTTTAAAGGATGTGACGGGTGAGGTCTTGCCTCCCCTTCTGCTTGCATCCTCTCTTGTTCTTCCGGGGTGGCTTGCCACAAGTGATTGCAGTGAACCCAGGGCCCGATCCCATCGACCTTAACAGCAGTAGGAGTGGTAAGGAGAACAACATAAGGGCCTTTCCATCTAGGTTCTAATGCTTTAGACTGGTGTCGTTTTACCTAAACCCAATCACCCGGGCCAATATTATGTGAGGGGATGGTTCCCTTGCTTGTTCCCTCGTGTATCTCTCGAATTAATTTTTAAACATGGCTATGCACCTTGCTTAATGCCATCAGTGTTTGCTGGAATTGTCCCAAGGTAGGGGGTGGTAGGCATTTTCTCTCGAATATAGGACACACAGGAGGGGTCTTCCATACAGAATCTCAAAAGGGGTAAGATTCAGCTTATAAGGGGTTGTTACGCGCTCTAAAGAGTGCGTAGGGAAGGAGGGTCACCCAGTCCCCACCAGTCTCTATTGCCAACTTTGTCAAAGTTTTTTTTAGGGTCCGATTCATTCTTTTAACCTGTCTTGAGCTCTGGGGATTATATTCACAATGTAACTTCCATTTTGTCCCAAGAGCTTGGGCTAGCCCTTGTACAATCTGGCTCACAAAGGCAGGTCCGTTATCAGAGCCCATAGTCACTGGCAGCCTGTACCTAGGCACTATCTCTTCTAAGATCTTTTTTAGCAACCACTGTTGCTGTCTCTCCCTTAGTGGGGAAGGCTTTTACCCACCCCGAGAAGGTATCTACAAGAACCAACAGATAGCGATACCCGTACTTGCCTGGCCCTACCTCAGTGAAATCTATCTCCCAGTGTTGCCCTGGCTCTTCCCCTCGGTACCTCGTTCCAGTGTGCTGCCTTTTCTGTCCTCATCAGCTGGCACACTTTGCAAGCCTGGATTATCTCTCGTACAGTTGTATTTTGTCGAGGGAACCTCAGGCAGGCCATCTGGAGAAGAGTCAAGGTCTTTTTTTTCCTCAAGTGTGTAGTTGTGTGCAGGTGTTCACATAGGTGATGATCCAGGATGGCAGGCAATATCAGGTTGTTGTTTTGATCTCGGTACCATCCATCTTTGTCATCTTTCTGGAGGGTGGTATCCTCATTGATCCAAATGAGGTCAGGGAGGGAATAGTCGGGGACTGAGGCAGACTCCCCATACCAGGAGGTGGAAGTCCCATGGCTAATGTGGGGGCGGCATAGTCCCAGCTGGCCGCTTTTAGTAGGGCCCGTCTGAGTGTCTGGAAAGCCTGTTTTATTGGCTCAGTCCAAGTCCAGTTTGGGGTCTCTTTACTTCCCTCATACAAGGGCCGGGCCTTCTCAGCAAACCCCATGATCCACAGTCTACAATATCTAACAGTCTCCAGAAACTCTCTCATCTGGCAGGGGGTCTTGGGCTCTGGTATCTGCAATATTGTTTCCTTCATGGCCTGAATTAGCCACCTTTGCCCCTGCCTGATCTTATACCCCAAATAGGTGACCTCTTGCCGAGATATTTGCGCCTTCTTTGCGCTAGCACGATATCCCAAGGTGCCTAGAGTCTGTAAGAGGTCACCGGTGGCACGGCTGCATGCCTCCTCTGTGGTTCCAGCCAACATAAGGTCATCCACATATTGCAGCAGGATGACCTCTGGGTGGCGAGTCCGATATTCATAGAGGTCTTCACTCAAAGCCTCATTAAACAAGGTAGGGGAGGTTTTTTTTTTGAACCCTTGTGGGAGGCGGGTCCAAGTTTGTTGTACTACCGTTTGGCCTTCCCCCTCAGTCCACTCAAAGGCAAATATCTCCTGGCTCTGGGCCGCCAGGGGTAGGCTGAAAAAAGCATCTTTCAAGTCCAACACAGTGTACCAAGTGTACTCAGGCAGCAGACTGCTCAGGAGGGTATACGGGTTGGGGACAGTAGGGTGTATGTCACTCACCCGCTTGTTGACTTCTCATAGGTCCTGGACAGGTCTGTAATCCGTACTCCCTGGCTTCTTCACCGGTAGTAAGGGAGTGTTCCAAGGGGATTGGCACCGCTTGAGAATTCCGGCATCCATGAGCCGCCGAATGTGGGGAGTGATCTCCCGCCAAGCCTCCTGGCTCATAGGATATTGTTTCACCCTCACAGGAGTCGCCTCGGCTTTTAGTTTGATAACGACCGGATATCTCTGTTTAGCCAGTCCCATTCCTGCTGTTTTTGCCCATGCCAACGGGTATTTGTGGACCCACGGTTGTATATCTGGTGTTATAACCTCTGAGGGCTCAGGCACAAAAAGTCTGTATTCATCTCTTAAAGCTAGAGACAAGACATGTATCGGCTGTCCAAGTCCATCCGTGACTGACATTCTCCCAGGGTCAAAATGGATCTGAGCATTAACTTTAGTCAACAAGTCCCGTCCAAGTAGAGGGGCTGGGCATTCTGGTATCACCAAAAACGAATGGGACACCTGATGGGTCCCCAAATTTACTTTCCGTTCTGTGGTCCAACAATATTTTTTTTGTCCCCGTGGCTCTCTGCACCAAGCTGGTTTTCTTAGACACTGGTCCCAGTTTTTGATTTAAAACAGAGTGTTGGGCGCCAGTGTCCACCATGAAGCCAACGGGTTTCCCCTCCACATGTATGGTTACCCAGGACTTGGGGAGGGGTGCCGAGTCTTGACTCCCCTAGTCACTGTCTTCTCCCACATATAGAACTCGAGTTCCAGGGGAAATTCTCTCTCTTTGGGTTGTTCCTCTCTTCAGGTCCCTCTTAGGGCACTCCTTTTTCTAGTGCCCCCATTCTTTGCAGTAAGCGCACTGATCTTTCTTTAGGGCCTGCCTTTTTGGTCTCTCTTTTTCTCCCATCTGGGGGCCTTGAGGCTCCCTCAGTTCTGTTCCGGCCTTTATCCCTGCAGAAAGAATCTTGGCTAGCTATCTCTGGTTCTTCCGGTTTTCTTTCGCCCTATGTTCCCTATCTTTTTTTCTGATCTTCTCAGCTAGTTCCCTTTCTTCCTGACGAAGTCGTTCTTCCCTTTCTTCTGGGGTCTCCCTATTATTAAATACCTTTTCAGCTGCTTTCAGTAAGTCTTGTATTGTCTGTTTTCTTAACCCCTCTATCTTTTGTAATTTTCTCTTAATATCTGGGGCTGCCTGATTCACAAACACTAGTAGAACTGTAGCACGTGATTCCTCAGCCTGGGGGTCCATGGGTGTATATTGCCTGAAGGCTTCCATTAGCCTCTCTAAGAAGGCTGACGGGCTCTCAGTGGGCTCTTGCCTTACTAAATTTACCTTTGCCAAATTTGTCGGCTTCTTAGCTGCGGCCTGCAGGCCAGCCATTAGAGTCTGGCGGTACACTCGGAGATGCTCCCTACCTTCCACTCGCTCAAAATCCCAGTTAGGCCGCAACAGAGGAAACCCCTCATCCACGAGAAGAGGCTGGGCGGTTGGTCTCCCGTCGACCCCCGGGACCCGTTTCTGCTCCTCTGCCAGGATTCGCTCCCATTCTTCCATGGTGAAGAGCACCTGTAACAGCTGCTGGCAATCATCCCAGGTGGGGTTATGAGTGAACACAATGGAATCTAAGAGGTTAATGAGGCCTTGGGATTTCTCCGAAAAAGGAGGATTTTGGGTTTTCTAATTATACAGATCACTCGTGGAAAAGGGCCAGTACTGATAGGTTTGCTCTCTGTCTGGGCTAGCTGGTCCCACCCGGACGGGGAGTGCCTGTACAGTAGATGAAGGTAACTCTGGGTCCCCATGATCTTGCTCACCCCTATTTTTTCTATTTTTTCTCCGGGGTTGGGATTCCCTTGTCCCTTCTGATTCATCGGGGTGGGGGTGGGGGCTCTTCCCCCCGGGGGGCTCCTGCAATGGAGGAGGGGCATATGGTGGGGGCCTAATTTCCGTCTCCAAGTCAATCAGGTTCCGGTCCGAGGATTCCTGCAAGACTGGTTTTGGGCCCTTATTCTTGGCTTCCTCTGGGGGAGTGGGAGTTTTTATAACCAGGGCCTGTACATTAGGAGAATCAGGGAGTTTGTGAACAAAAAGTTTTAACCATTCGGGCGGATCTTTTGCTAGATCTTGCCAGACCATAACATATGGGACTTGGCTCGGGTGGCCCCAGGGATCAGGAGCCATAACTTTTTTTTTTCACCGCCCGAATAATAGAAGGTTGAAAAGTTCCCTCTGGAGGCCATCTAACTTGGAAGGTGGGCCACTCTGCAGAGCAAAAGGTTATTAATTTACTCTTTGTAACTAGTAGCGACAGATCATATGCTCTAGCCCTGACATCCGAGAAATGATCAGTCATGAGAGAGAGTGAGGTAGATTTTCTTTGCCCCATAGCGAGAGTCAGAAGAAGTCATCGAGAATTACCACCAATAATTCCTATCAGGAGTGGTGGCGGCCAGGAGGTTGGGCTTGTGGTATGCTTCGTGGAACTATTTGAGTGCCTTAGTCGCTGCACAGAAGTTTTCTTGCTGGGGGCGGGCACCCTAAGGGTTTCTAACCCGTTCTGTGACCCCCTTATCCTTTCACGGGAGTCTTCCAGTGGCAGGCGCCCTATTGGCTCTTAAGTGCCTGTCCCGTGCCCACACAGACGGGTTTTTATTTGGCCAGATTCTCGGTTTAGAATACGAGAAAAAAAAGAAAGGAGTTTCACCCTCTCGGGCTCCCGTTACTGGGGCTGACTTGTTGGGAGGCCTTCAGAATCCGCCAGGGAGTAGCCCTGGCCAGGACTCATCAGTTGCCCCGACAACTGTCTGCCCGTTCACTGAAACTCCCAGAAACAGAAATGAGGCTCCAAGGCTTTATAGGACGAAGTAGACAACGACACATCAGAGAACGAGACAGGAGACAATGCCGGCAGTTATACAGAAAAACACACAGACAGACACACATCGGCCGACAACACAGATCCTCTGGAACAAGGGTCACCTTACCGTATGGCGTCCACTGTTCCCCAGATTCGGGCTTAGGAGAGGAGGTCTCCTTCCCGCAGAGCTGGCTGCCTCCCAGCGCGCTCGCTGGCCTCGGCCTCATGCCAGCCGGAACGGCCAGTCCGTTCCCTCATGGAAAGCTTTCCCTAACGCCAGACAGCTTCCTGCTTCACAGCAGGGTCTTGGCTTTACTCTGGTCTTTTTGCGCTAGACACCTTCCTGCTTCGCAGCAGGGCCTCGGCTTTACTCTGGTCTTTTTGCGCCAGACACCTTCCTGCTTCACAGCAGGGCCTCGGCTTTACTCTGGACTTTTCTAGACCTGCCTGAGCACCGGTGCTATTACCTGTCTTTTTTCCCCTTTGTTCCAAAGAGCGTTCTTCCCCGGTCAAGGGATCCCGGACGAGCCCCCAAATGTTCTGCCCGTAGTCCGAGTCCCCGGTTGGGAAAGAAGACTCCTCAAAACAATGCAACTCGCAATAGGGGAATTTATTACTGACTCGAGCCAGGGCCTCCCGCCCTCACCAGGTGTGTGAGGATGAAAGGCCCCGAGCCCCAGTTCTCTCGGGTATTTATTAGGTCAAAATAAGCAGCAGGTAGTTGGTGCAATCGGATTGGTTACACAGTAGGTAGTTGGCGTAAGCGGATTGGTTACACAGTTGGAAGGTAATTTTTGTTGGCCCAACGTGGGGCTTTCAGCTTTCCCCTGATAGGTTCCCTTTTTTCTGGCTAGGCATATGTTGCTTGGCTGGCTCCAGGAGGCCTGATAATTTTGTTACCCTGGGAAACCAGGCCTACTCCTAATCTAGGCTGCCTGCCATGGCATTAGCCATGACAGCCTCACACTCCCATACTAGGGAAGTTTTCAGCTATTATCTCTTCAAATATTTTCTCAAATCCCTTCTCTCTCTCTTCTCCTTCTGGGACCCCATAATGATAATGTTGCTACATTTAATGTTGTCCCAGTGGTCTCTTAGGCTGTCTTTGTTTTTTTTCACTCTTACATCTGTATTCTGTTTTGTGGCAGTGGTTTCCACCTTTCTGTCTTCCAGGTCACTTATCCATTCTTCTGCCTCAGTTATTCTGTTATTGATTCGTTCTAGATTATTGTTCATCTCTGTTTGTTCCTTAGTTCTTCTAGGTCTTTGGTAAACATTTCTTGCATCTTCTCCATTATTTTCCTGAGATCCTGGATCATCTTCACTATCATTATTCTGAATTCTTTTTCTGAAAGGTTGCCTATCTCCCCTTCATTTAGTTGTTTTTCTGGGATTTTATCTTGTCCCTTCATCTGGGACATAATTCTCTGTATTTACATTTTAACTCTAACAATTTAATAACTTTCTGTGATGTGGTTTTCATTCTGGAGGCTGCAGGATTGTAGTTTTTCTTGCTTTTTCTGTCTGCCCTCTGGTAGATGAGGCTAAGAGTCTTGTGTATGCTCCCTGACGGAAGGGACTGGTGCTGGGGAAAACGGGGTTTTGCTCTGGTGAGCAGAGCTGTGCTCAGTAAAACTATAATTGAATTGTCTGCCGATGAGTGGGGCTGCACTCCCTCCCCCTTTTAGTTGCTTGGCCTGAGGCAACCCAGTCCTGGCGTCTACAGGTTCTGTGGTTTCAAGAGGGCTTATACCAAGGGGGAACTCCCAGGATTGCTGCTGCCAGTATTCACCTCCCTGCAGCGAGCCACTGTCAACTGTGGCTCCATAGGAAACCCTCCAGTATCAGCAGATAGGTCTGATTCAGTCTCCTGTCTGGTCACTGCTCCTTTCCCCCAGGTCCTAGAGCACGCAAGATTTTCTTTGTACCCTCCAAGAGTGGAGTCTCTGTTTCCCCTAGTCCTGTGAAAGCCCTGAGATCAAATCACTGGCCTTCAAAGTCAGATTTCCTGGAGATTCCTAGTCCCTTTAGCAGATCCCCAGACTGGGAAGCTTGACATGTGGCTAAGACCCTTCACAACAGTGGGAGAACTTCTTTGGTATTGTTGTTCTCCAGTTTGTGGGTCACCCACCTGGCAGGTATGGGATTTGATTTTACTGTGATTGCATCTGTCCTACTGTCTCATTAAGGCTTCTTCTTTGTCTTTGGACGTGGGGTATCCGTTTTTCGTGGGTTCCAGCATCTTTCTCTTGATGGTGGTTCAATAGCTAGTTGCGATTTTGATGCTCTCTCAGGGAGATGAACACATGTCCTTCCACTCCACAATCTTGAACCAATCTGCCTTTGCTAACAATTGTGGTGATGTGGCCCTTGTTACATACCTAGTGGGACAGCTTGGTAACTCTGGCCATTCAGAGGAGACAATTAACTTATTTTTCTCTGATTCTTTTGCTTTACTGCCTATGATTTGGTTTCCTGGGCATTTTCACCTAAAATACATTCACCAATCTACCAATCAGTGAACACAAGTCGTAACTGGTTTTTGTAAATGAAAGTAGCATCTTAAAAAAAAAAAAATTCTGCATTAGGTTACAGTGAGTTAGCTCCCCAGAGTCTGATTCCCTTGCATGTACCAGAAATCAAAGTCCCAGACACCCAGAGCTTAACTGAAATGAGATGATGGCCTGAGGTCCTCTTGACTGTGGGTCTGTTGGGAGGACAGCATACCTCTCATGAGAGATAACCGACCTCACTGCCTTACGCTCCCTTCTCACTGCAACACTTATGACCCCAGGTAAGGGCGTGCTCTGGCTCATTATCCTGAGTTTGAGCGTCAGGCGAGTGTACACTCCATGGTTCTGTTTCTTCACAACAAAGATTTGGAGTGACGGACATTAAAGCTCTCGGCATGTCACAGCTCTCGGGTCTTGGACAGACCATGTTATAGCTCTCAGGTCTCGAACAGACCATGTTATAGCTCTTAGACAAATCAGTGTTACAGCTCCGTGTTACAGTTCTATTTTATTTAAAAAATAGCAGGAAAATCCATCTTCGAGGCGTGAGGGCATGTCGACCCACAGACGCCAAGAGAAGAGAGCCGCAGCGCGTGGGGGAGAGAGAGAGAGAGAGACCCCCAGCCCGTTGGCTCCTCTTTTTATATATTTTTTTCTCCCCCTGGGCCTGCCCTATGTAAATTGGGCTAGCCAGGAGTGTTGTTTGTTCTACCTGAGGTCCTCACTCCTGTCCTCAGACCTTCTTTTGTTCTATTTTTGCAGGCTTTTTTCTTCCTTGTCTTTTAGCCACCGCCATTCTGTACTCTTGTTTTCTATTCTAACTACCTAACATTCCCCCCCCTCAAGAGATGGGAGGCCCAATTCTTTGGGAATAGGGGCGTCAAGGTCTTTCTTACTTCCTGCTGAACTGGGATGGCGAGGGGCATTGGGCCTTCCCCTCTTGCTAGTCTCAAGACTCAGAGTCTTATAGCAGAGTCCATCTAAGGGTGAGTGGTATTTTCCGTGGTCGACTGTGGCTTTGTATCTTTGTTGAACTGGCGCTGCATGTCGTAGCTTGACCTGGGCAGAGACAAGACAGGTTAGACAATTGACAGTACATGGAACAATCATAAGCAGCATCAATATGGCGTAACAAGGACTAGCAGGGACATTAACCAATTCCAAATTCACATCACCAGGATGGCTCAAGTCCCTTCTTGTTCAGGGATCAGAAGATCTATCTCCTGTCTGTCTTGGAGTACGATCCCTACCAAGCTGTGTAGGCTCTTTAGAGTTATCCTGAGAAATCTTATCTCCAGAAACTTAATATTTGGGATGTTCATTAGATGGCACTCATTTGTCATCCTGAATAGGCATCTGAGATCTCCCAGGTGCTCACAGGTGTACTGAGTGTCCTCTTCTGTTTTCTTCCACAGCTTGACTCGTGAGTAGTGAATCCAGGAGTCATGTTCTGGTACCTTGACTGCTTTGGGGGTAGAAAGTATTACAAGGTAGGGGCCCCTCCATGTGGGCTGGAGTTGAGCCTTTGGGGACCCATCTTTCCATACTTTAATTAGGACTTGAGTCCCTGGAGCATATAGTGGTGACTCCTTAGAATCTTTGGGGTTCTGGTTGACACCCCGTAAGTGTATATCCTGTTGGAATTGCCCAAAGGCCATGGTATAAGACTGGAGGGTCTGCACCTCTGGATCTAGGAAGAGGTCATTGATATAAACAAAAGGTCTCCCATATAGCATCTCATAAGGACTAAGACCAACCTGTTCCTTAGGGGCAATACAAGTGCAGAGGAGAGCTATTGGTAAAGCCTCCTTCCACCCAGGGAGTTCTCCTGGGTTATCTTTTTTATTGCTGATTTTAAGAATTGGTTGGCTCTTTCTACTTTTCCTGAAGACTGAAGCCTCCAAGCACAATGGAGATAATAAGTAATGACCAATGCTTTAGAGACCCTTTGGGTGACCTTAGAAATAAATGATGTCCCATTGTCACTTTGTAATGATCTGGGCAGACCAAATCTTGGAATGATTTCATGGAACAGCTTTTTTACCACCTCCTCACCCTTCTCAGTTCAGGTGGGAAAGCCTTCAATCCATCCTGTGAATGTATCTATCATGGCTAATAGGTATTTATATCCTTGAGAAACTGGCATCTGGGTGAAGTCCATCTGCCAGTCCTCTCCTGGGCAGGCCCCACGTCTTTGGATGGGCTGGGCTAGCTGGAGTCTTCAAGCTCCTTGGGGGCTGTTTAATTGGCAAGTGGGACAAAAGGAGACCACTTGCCTTATAATTGTTTGAAGGCCTGTTCGTTTTAAGGAACTTTCTAGTAATCTTTGGAGGGCCTTTTACCCTAAATGAGTAGTGGCAGGTAAGGAGTTAACCAACTTCCATTGGAGGTTTCCAGGCAGAAAAAGGAGTCCCTCCTTTTGGAACAACCCCATATGATCTTCTTGAAAGCCCTCACTCTTAGCTTTAAGAGTCTCACCTTCAGTATATGAAGGAGTTTCTGGCAAATTAGTCTGTGGAACTAAGGTCATGGTTCTGTAACGCTGCTCTCTTAGCTGCCTGATCAGCTGCCTTGATTCCCTCGTGCCACTTCAGTGCTCCCTTTTTGGTGCCCTGTAGTGTGGGAGACTGAAACCTCAGTGGGCAGATGGACTGCCTCCAAGAGTCTAAGAATTTGATCACCATATTTGATTGGGGACCCTCAGGTGGTCAAGTGGCCCCTTTCCAAATAGCAGCACGTGCATGTAGCACCAGAAAGGCATACTTGGAGTCAGGGTAAATGGTTACTCTTTTTCCTTTTCCCAGCTCTAAAGCTCGAGTCAGGGCTATGAGCTCAGCCAATTGGGCTGAAGTACCTGGTGGCAGATGCTTAACCTCTATGATTTCAAAATTGGAGACTACTGCATATCCGGCTCTTCTTTTTCCATCCAAGACAAAGCTGCTTCCATCAATGTACCAGATTTCCTCAGGATTGGCCAGAGGATCTTCCGACAATCCCTCTCGGGGTTTTGTCCAGTGGTCCAAGGTTTCTAGGCAAGAGTGAAAGGGAAGAGAGCCCTTGGGGGTAGGCAGGAGGGTGGCTGGGTTAAGAACCTCACAAGGGGATACAGTGAGGCCTGGATTTTCCATCATTTCTTGATATCTGAAGATTCTTTGATCAGACATCCATAAATGGCCTTTCCCATTTAGGAGTTGTTTTACTTGGTGGCTGGTAAAAATAGTTAGTTTGTCCCCAGAGGAGAGTTTTAAAGCCTCTTCTATCATGATTGCAACAGCGGCAAGATTTCGAAGGCAGGGGGGCCAGCCTCGGGCGGTTGGATTGAGCCTCTTGGCTAAGTAAGGTATAGGCTGGGGCTCAGATCCCAACGTTTGAGTGAACACTCTCAAGGCTGTTCCCTCTCTTTCATGGACATAAAGTTGGAATGCTTTTTCTGGTTCTGGCAACCTCAAGGCAGGTGCCTGAGTTAAGGCCTGTTTTAGTATAGCCTCTGCCTTCTTTTGAGGAGTTCCCCACATCAGTGGGATTGAATCATCTCATCCCTTTAAGCTTTCATATAAGGGCTGGGCAATTAGACCATAGTTGGGTATCCAGTTTCTACAATACCCAGTTAGCCCAAGGAAAGCTGGCAATTGTTTTCGAGTCGTGGGGGAGGGCAACTAGAGGATTCCTTGTACCCAATCAGAGGACAGCCTCCTGGACCCGTGTGTAACCTGAACTCCCAGGTAAGTGACCTTTGTCTCAACCATCTGTGCCTTAGCACGGGAGACTTTATATCCCCTTTCTGCCAAAAAGTTTAGAACCTGAATTTTATGTTGTTGGGCATTTTTTTTTCATCTGGAGAGCAGATTAGTAGGTTATCTATGTATTGTAATATTTTCCCATTAGGTCCCAGGTCCAGATCTAGGAGATCCCAGCTAAAGGCCTGTCCAAACAAGTGGGGGCTATCTCTGAAACCCTGAGGTAATATTGTCCAAGTCATCTGTTGGTGTTTTTCTCCTGGGGCCTCCCACTCAAAGGCAAAAAGATATTGGGATTCTTTAGCCAGTGGTATGCAAAAAAATGCATCTTTGAGAGCTAAGACTGTAAACGACTTGGCACTGGGTGGTATTTCTCCCAAGATTACATAGGGATTGGGTACTGTGGGATGGAGGGGGACTACAACTTCATATATGATATAGAGATCTTGAACCATTTGCCAGGTTCCATCTTTTTTCTTTACTGAGAGGATTGGGGTGTTGCATGGCGAATTGGTGGGGACCAATAGCCCACAAGCAAGGAATTTATTTATTGAAGGCTGTAGTCCCTCCCGAGCCTCCCTTTTGAGGGGATATTGTTTCTGGCTAGGAAACCGAGTGGGATCTCAGAGGACAATGATAACCAGTTCAGCTTGATGGGCTCGTCCAGGAATTCCCTGGTCCCACACCTGGGGGTTAATTTTGTCTTTCCATAGTTTTTGGTCCCTCTCTATTGGAGAAGGTGTAATGGGTTCTTCAGTACTAACCAGAAGCTGTGGGGCCCTAGGGGCTGAAAAGCTTCCCGTCACAAGGGTGGTCCCCAGTTTAGTGAGTATGTCTCTTCCCATTAAGGGAGTAGGACAGTCAGGGACCACCAGGAACTGATGGGAAATTATCTGTCCATCCCAGCAACAAAGAAGTGCTTGGGTGAATCTTCTAGTAGTTGCTTTTCCTATAGCACCCAAAATGGTACAAGTTTGGGAGGAGAAGGCTCCGGAGTAGGAGATCAAGACAGAGCAGGTAGCCCCTGTGTCAACCAAGAAATTCTCGGACCTACCTGCCACATCCAGTTGCACCCTTGGCTCCAGCCCCGTGATGGTTATCTGTGACAGGCGGGCTGGCTGGAGAGGGCCGCTTCAGTCCTCTTGAACCATCGTGAGGGGAGGCTTGGCCCTTGATCTTGAGGCTCTTGGGTCCCGAGGGCAGAGTGCCGCCCAGTGTCCCAGTTGATGGCATTTGTAGTAAGCCATTTTAGGAGACTTGTCACGGTTTGGACACTCTTTGGCCCAATGCCCCACCTGTCTACAGATTAGGCATTTGCCTCGTGCCTTGTCATTCAAGGCCTTGGGGTTTGCCATAGGGCTTCCCTGGAGGGTGGCCAGCATCTGGGCATGCCTTGTCTCCTTCTCTCCCTCTCCTGGGCCTTGGCCTCTTTCTCCTGTTCTCTGTTATAAAAGGTATTGGTGGCTGTCTGGACCATCTCATCTAAAGAGGAAGCAGGGTCCTGCTGCTGTAGCTGTTGTAACTTAATTCTGATATCTGATGCACATTGGGATAGGAATTTGTCCTTTAAAATCACCTGTCCCTCCTAAGAGTCTAAGTCCAGATTGGTAAACTTTTGGAGGGCCTCTTTTAGCCTTTCCAGAAAGGCAGTGGGGTTCTCATTGGGCTCCTGAGCTTTTGCTGAGACTGGGCACAGTCCCACGAGTAATAGGCTTCCCTCTATTTCCATGGGTGGACTTCCTTAGGGGTGAGTCTTTCTGAAGCTTATCCTACGCAGCACTGTTGCAACCAGAGAGCCAGGCGTCCCTGGGTCAGGGTGCAGATCCCCAGGCAGGCTGAGGCATGACAGCTTCCTAGAGATTGAATCCCCAGGCAGGTTGAGGCATGATGGCCTCCTGAGAATTGGGTCCCTGGGCAGGTCGAGGTATGACGACCTCCTGGGATCCCTGGACTGGCGGATCCCTGAGCAGGTTGAGGCGTGACAACCTTTCGAGGACCAGATCCCTAGGTAGGTCAAGGCAGGTTGACCTCCTAGGACCCCTGGGCTGGAGGTGGGCATCCCTAAGATCTCCAGCATGACCAGTGCTGGGTAGGATTGAGGGGTTGTAATCTTAACTCATTGATTGTTTGTCCACCATGGATGGGAATAGATATCATGATGTAAAGCACTCCAGTCCTGTACCCTGAGACTGAGGAACAGTGTAACAGTCATAAGCCTTATCCTCTTACTCTAAGGGATTGTAAGTCACTGATTTCTTCCTTAGTCCTCCATAAGAGCAGGTTAGGGTGTCTCCAGTGGTAAACATTTCCTTGTCATAGACCCACTTTAGGTAATAACAGAAGTACCGATGAAGGAGCGGGTTATCTGGCCCTATTAGGGACATTAAGGTATTTTAATAATAGGCTGGGTGGAGCAGTGTTGCCTACAAGAGGGCAGAGTCCTGGTTGTAGGGGTTAGTAAGTGGCTTAAGAACAAATTTGTTAAGAGGCAACAGACCAGATGTTCCATAAAAGTGGAGTGGAGATTTGATCCAGGGGTGCATTTGTAGCTTTAGGAGAAGGGTGGTAAGGGTTTGGACCCAAACGGCCTTCAGGGCTAACTCCCAAAGTGGCAAACATTATCCCTGGAAGCCAAATTGCCTTTGAAGGGATGCCACCAACAGAGGGACTTCTCGCAGGCATTGTGTGCCTGTCACCTGCCTTAGTGGGTCCCCTGAGGTATACTGCTGTTGCACGTGTTGTAGGGAATATGGAAGGTGAAGGCCTGAATATCTGGAGGGGTTGAATATTATACAGTATTTCCCTCCTAAGGGCCAGCTATTTTCTGGTTGTCTCTCTAGAAGATTGTAGAGGCGACACTGTGGGCCTGGATGTGGCTCAGGAAGAAGCATGAAACAGGAGGGAGAGGTCAGAGCACAACCTTTGAAAGAAAGGCGTAGCCCGAGGGCTTAGCGTGTACCAGTTAAAGTCAGCTGGGTCCAGATGACACGTCAGACTCAAGGAAACCTTACTCCCCAATCTGTGAGCCGGAAGACGCACCCAGAGGAGGCAGGACAGCTCTAGTTCAGTCGCTCAGTCGTGTCCGACTCTTCACGACCCCATGAATCGCAGCATGCCAGGCCTCCCTGTCCATCACCAACTCCCGGAGTTTACTCAAACTCATGTCCGTCGAATCGGTGATGCCATCCAGCCATTTCATCCTGTGTCGTCCCCTTCTCCTCCTTCCCCCAATCCCTCGCAGCATCAGGGTCTTTTCCAAAGAGTCAACTCTTCGCATGAGGTGGCCAAAGTATTGGAGTTTCAGCTTCAGCATCAGTCTTTCCAATGAACATCCAGGACTGATCTCTTTTAGGATGGACTGGTTGGATCTCCTTGCAGTCCAAGGGACTCTCAAGAGTCTTCTCCAACACCACAGTTCAAAAGCATCAATTCTTCAGCGCTCAGCTTTCTTCGCAGTCCAACTCTCACATCCATACATGACCACTGGAAAAACCATAGCCTTGACTAGACGGGCACTTGTTGGCAAACTAATCGCTCTGCTTTTTAATACGCTATCTACGTTGGTCATAACTTTCCTTCCGAAGAGTAAGCGTCTTTTAATTTCACGGCTACAATCACCATCTGCAGTGATTTTGGAGCCCAAAAAAATAAAGTCTGACAGTGTTTCCACTGTCTCCCCGTCTATTTGCTATGAAGTGATAGGACAAGATGCCATGATCTTAGTTTTCTGAATGTTGAGCTTTAAGCCAACTTTTCCACTCTCCTCTTTCACTTTCATCAAGAGGCTTTTTAGTTCCTCTTCACTTTCTGCCATAAGGATGGTGTCATCCGCATATCTGAGGTTATTAATATTTCTCCCAGCAATCTTGATTCCAGCTAGTGCTTCCTCCAGCCCAGCATTTCTCACGATGTACTCTGCATGTAAGTTAAATAACCAGGGTGACAATATATCAGCCTTGACATACTCCTTTTCCTATTTGGAACCAGTCTGTTGTTCCATGTCTAGTTCTAACTGTTGCTTCCTGACCTGCATATCGGTTTCTCAAGAGGCAGGTCAGGTGGTATGGTATTCCCATCTCTTTCAGAATTTTCCAGAGTGTCTTGTGATCCACACAGTCAAAGGCTTTGGCATAGTCAATAAAGCAGAAGCAGATGTTTTTCTGGAACTCTCTTGCTCTTTTGATGATCCAGCAGATGTTGGCAATTTGATCTCTGGTTCCTCTGCCTTTTCTAAAACCAGCTTGTGCATCTGGAAGTTCACAGTTCACGTATTGCTGAAGCCTGGCTTGGAGAATTTTGAGCATTACTTTACTAGCGTGTGAGATGAGTGCAGTTGTGCAGTAGTTTGAGCATTCTTTGGGATTGCCTTTCTTAGGTACTGGAATGACAACTGACCTTTTCCAGTCCTGTGGCCACTGCTGAGTTTTCCAAATTTGCTGGCATATTTAGTGCAGCGCTTTCACAGCATCATCTTTCAGGATTTGAAATAGCTCAACTGGAATTCCATCACCTTCACTAGCTTTGCTTGTAGTGATGCTTTCTAAGGCCCACTTGGCTTCACATTCCAGGATGTCTGGCTCTAGTTGAGTGATCACATCATCAGGATTATCTGGGTGATGAAGATCTTTTTAGTATAGCTCTTCTGTGCATTCCTTCCACCTCTTCGTAATATCTTTTTCTTCTGTTAGGTCCATACCGTTTCTGTCCTTTATTGAGCCCATCTTTGCATGAAATGTTTCTTTGGTACCTCTAATTTTCTTGAAGAGGTCTCTTGTTTCCCGTTGTATTGTTTTCCTCTATTTCTTTGCACTGATCTCTGAGGAAGGCTTTCTTATCTCTCCTTGCCATTCTTTGGAACTCTGTATTCACATGAGTCTATCTTTCCTTCCCTCCTTTGCCTTTCACTTCTCTTCTATTCACAGCTATTTGTTAGGCCTTCTCAGACAACCATTTTTCCTTTTTGCATTTCTTTTTCTTGGGGATGGTCTTGATCCCTGTCTCCTGTATAATGTCATGAGCCTCCATCCATAGTTCATCAGGGACTCTGTCTATCAGATCTAGTCCCTTAAATCTATTGCTCACTTCTACTGTATAGTCATAAGGGATATGATTTAGGTCATACCTGAATGGTCTAGTGGTTTTCTCTACTTTCTTCAATTTAAGTCTGAATTTGGCAATAATGAGTTCATGATCTGAGCCACAGTCAGCTCCTGGTCTTGTTTTTGCTGACTGTATAGAGCTTCTCCATCTCCGGCTGCAAAGAATATAATCAATCTGATTTCGGTGTTGCCCATCTGGTGATGTCCATGTGTAGAGTCTTCTCTTGTGTTGTTGGAAGAAGGTGTTTGCTATGACCAGTGAGTTCTCTTGGCAAAACTCTATTAGCCTTTGCCTGCTTCTTTCTGTACTCCAAGGCCAAATTTGCCTGTTACTCCAGGTGTTTCTTGACTTCCTACTTTTGCATTCCAGTCCCCTATAATGAAAAGGACATCTTTTTTGACTGTTAGTTCTAGAAGGTCTTGTAGGTCTTCATAGAACCATTCAACTTCAGCTTCTTCAGCCTTACTGATTGAGGCATAGGCTTGGATTACCGTGATATTGAATGGTTTGCCTTGGAAACGAACAGAAATCATTCTGTCGTTTTTGAGATTGCATCCAAGTACTGCATTTCAGACTCTTTTGTTGACCATGATGGCTACTCCATTTCTTCTAAGGTATTCCTGCCCACAGTAGTATATATAATGGTCATCTGAGTTAAATTCACCCATTCCAGTCCATTTTATTTCGCTGATTCCTAAAATGTTGACACTCACTCTTGCCATCTGCTGTTTGACCACTTCCAATTTGCCTTGATTCATGGACCTAACATTCCAGATTCCTATGCAATATTGCTCTTTACAGCATGGGACCTTGCTTCTATCACTAGTCACATCCACAACTGGGCATTGTTTTTGCTTTGGCTCCATCCCTTCATTCTTTCTGGAGTTATTTCTCCACTGATGTCAATGCACTGTCAAAAGACAGAGAAGTGGGTGGTTCCCCAGTGTCTGGGATGATCCTGCCACTCATCAGCATATGAATTCACCCTGCCAGCAAAACCTAGCCAGGCAGCATTCCATGGTCTGCACCCTTCAGAGTGTGCTTCTTTCTGAATCCTAACCAAGCTACCTCTTACCTGTAGCTTTGTCTTTCACTGAATTTTTGCAATGAGACATCAGATCCTGAGCTTCATTAGGTCCTGAAGCTGGGCATCCTGGGTTTTTGTGGGGCTTGAGTCCCGGTAGAGAGAGCTGAAGGACAGGAGGAAAAAGCAGTGGGACAAACGTGCCAAGGAATTGCCTTCATAGCCTCCTGGAAAATTTGCTAAATATCTCACTGGTGCTCACAGTTTTCATTGGCCTGATCCTTGGCACAGAGAAGAGTAAGGACAGAAGAACCCCCACCAGCTTGGGTAACAGCTACTGGAGCTCAGCAGATAGTGCCTTTGGGACATACCAAAGAGTAGCCTCTCCAGAGTCCCTCAGTTGCACCCACTGCTGCCCGCCTGTTTGCAGGGGATTCGAGGAAACAAGAAACAAGAGATTGTAAAGGAATTAAGATTTCGTTAGGCATATGTCCCTCCAGCCATAGGAGCGAGGACCCCTCCTACCTTAACAGGAGGTCTTCTGGAAGCTGAGACTGAGTCCCGTGAGCTTTCTGCTGAGTTTGTTTTTCGCTGTCCCAGTTTCCAGCACGACGGGCACTTCCCCTGTGCTGGGTTTTCTTCGAGTTCTGCTTCTGTCCGATGAGCTTTGCCGAGTTGGGCTCCTGCTGTGCTTGGCCTCTTCCTTGTGGGGGCCGCGCGGAGGTGGTTTCAGCCAGGTTAAATCCGAGTCACGGCACCATAGATGTCAGGGGAGTGTAATCTCCTCAGTTCTGTCTCGTCACAACAAAGATTTGGCATGACGGACGTTAAAGCTCTCGGCATGTCACAGCTCTCGGGTCTTGGACAGACTGTGTTATAGCTCTCGGGTCTTGAACAGACCATGTTATAGCTCTTAGACAAATCAGTGTTACAGCTCCGTGTTACAGTTCTATTTTATTTAGAAAATAGCAGGAAAATCCATCTTTGAGGCATGAGGGCATATTGACCCAAAGACGCGAAGAGAAGAGTGCCCCAGCACGCGGGGGGAGAGAGAGAGAGACCCAGCCCTTTGGCTCCTCTTTTTACATGTTTTTTCCTCCCCCTAGGCCTGCCCTATGTAAATTGGGCTAGTCAGGAGTGTTGCTTGTTCTACTTGAGGTCCTCACTCTGGTCCTCGAACCTTCTTTTGTTCTATTTTTGCAGGCTTTTTTCTTCCTTGTCTTTTAGCCACCACCATTCTGGACTCTTGTTTTCTATTCTAACTACCTAACATGAGCATCAGATAAGAATAAGCCAGTACATCTCTCCCTACTGTTTTTCATAGATTTGACAACAAATACATTGGACCCCTCGTATACTGTTAGGACAGTGAAGTATTAAGGTGATAGAATTGTCAGACTTGGAACATTTTATGGTGTAGAGATAAGTGAAAGTGAAAGTGTTAGTCACTCAGCTGTGTCTGACTCGTGACTCCATGGACTGTGTGGACTGTAGCCCTTCAGGCTTCTCTTTCTATGGAATTCTCCAGGCAAGAATACAGGACTGCATAGCCATTCCCTTCTCCAGGGGATTTCCTGACCCAGTGATCAAACTCAAGTCTCCTGAGGTGCAGGCAGATTCTTTACCTTCTGAGCCACCAGAGATAAGAAACAAGTAAGCAATAGTACAAGACTGGTGTAAGTGTTACAGAAGTAAGGGATACAGAAAATGTCTGTGGGTATTCAGAGGAAACAGAAATCGCCTCTGCTTGAGGGAGAAGACTTAATGGAGGAGGTAGTAGGTAAAATGGCTCAGTAGTAAAGAATCCTCTTGCCAATGCAGGAGATGCAAGTTTGATACCTGGGTTGGGAGAATCCCCTGGAGAAGGAGATAGCAACCTACTCCAGTATTCTTGCTTGGGAAGTCTCATGGAGAGAGGAGCCTGGCAGGCTACAGTTTATGGGGTCTCAAAAGAGTCAGACATGACTTTGTGGCTAAACACCACCAACAAAGTATGTAAAACAACCTTGAAGAAGTGTGACTGATAAAGTGATATTTTCGAATCTATTTAAAAATTCTTGCTTATCCCCACACATATGCTTAAATCCCCTGGCTGGCTTCCTGCTGGTAGAGACAAAGACTGAAATACCCAGCATGTCTGCTTATCCAGCTTTATCTTACCCTGCACTCTCTGCTCACCTGTACTCTGGCCTTCTCTGGGTTCCTGTGTGATCCTGGGCTCCCTCCAGGTCTAGCGGCTTTGGACATGCCACTCTCTCTGCCTGAAACCCACCCACACACCATCTCATCTGTATTTCCTAATTTGCACCTACAAAGTCTCTTGATTTCAGTTAAAAGTGAATCTCATCTAAGTCTGCTTGTTACAGTGTAAATGCCATCCGCTGGTTAAATGCTGTCATGTACTGCTTCACTTTTATTCCAGTACCTGCATTGTGCTGTTTCACAGATCTAATGACACATGTCCCTGTGTGATTATTTGATTTGTCTGAACCCAGATACTCCAGACTGTAAACTCAAAGAAAGATGAGACATTATCTGTTTTTTTCCCATTGGATGCTTACCACCCTGCATACACTCACCCACCACCTGACCCATGCATGGTTGCTGTACAATAAATATTTGTTGAATGAATGAGAAATGCAAAAATGGAGTAGTTGTTTTAGATTGTGGGCAAAATGCAAATCAAAATACAGAGGTGAAAACTGCCCAAGCTCAAGGACATAGGAAATTATGCTTTAATGGCAGAGATTTATTACTTAACTGCGGGATATGCAGAGATGAGTTAGTTAATGCCTCAGGAAAGGACTAACCCTCACTAAAAGCACTTCTTGCTACCAACCAGATTCTTGACAGAAAGAAAAAGTTGTTATTCATCAAGTGGTAGAAAAATGTGACAAAAGTCAAATAATTTAGGGAAACAATTAGTAATGTTTCAAAAACATTTGTTAATGGATTGTACAAAATATGGTTAAGGTCAGGTACCAGTGCAAAACCAAAGCCTTGAAAGAAATGAACAAAGCACCTTGTCTGAGCCTGCAGTGACACTGTTAGTTTTTCAGAAAGAACTGGTCTTAGAGCAAATCAAGCATAGACAAAATTTCCTTTTTTAAAATTATATTAATGCAAAATTTACACACAGTGAAATGCAAAAAAATCTTAAGGGTATAATTTGAAGATTTTGAAAAATTCACATGAATCTAATCTACAACATTTTCCAGATGATAGAATTTTCCCTTCCTCCCAAACAGTTCCTTCTTGTCCATCCCCAGTTGGCTCCCTCTCCCACAGGAAGCTACTGCTGTGAAATCTAAATCCATAAAGTAGTTTTGCCTGTTTTGGATCTTCATAGAAATTAAATTATACAGTAAGCATAATTTGGTGTCTGGTTTCTGTTGCTCAGCATATTTTGGGGATTCATCCATGTTGTTGCATATTGCAGTGGTTCACGCCTTCATGTCACTTCAGAGTAGTCTGTTGTCCAAATATACCATAATTTATTTACTCATTTTCATTTTGACATGCATTTGGATTGTTTCCATTTAAGACTTATTAATACTATAAATAAATAATACAAATTATTAACTTCATATCAACTTATGAATAAATTTACTATGAACTTTCTTGTACAAATATTTGTGGATATACATTTATTTTTTATATAATTTTATTTATCTATTTGTTTTTGGCTGTGCTTGGTCTTCGTTGCTGCGAGGGCTTTTCTCTAGTTGCAGCGAGTGGGGGCTACTCTTTGTTGGCAGTACATGGTCTTCTCATTGTGGTGACTTCTGTCGTTGTGGAGCATGGGTTTGAGTAATTGTGGCACATGGGCTTGTAGGATCTTCCTGGATCAGGGATTGAACCCGTGTCTCTTGCATTGGCAGGCAGGTGGACTCTTTACCACTGAGCCACTAGGGAAGCCTGGACATATGTTTACTTTAATCTCAGGTATATACCTAGGTGGTGCAGTGGTAAAGAATCCACTTGCCAAAGCAGCATGCAAGAGCCATGGGTTTGATTGGGAAAATCCCCTGGGGTAGGAAATGGCAACCTGCTCCAATATTCCTACCTGGAGAATTCCGTGGACAGTGGAGCCTGGCAGGCTACAGTCTATGGGGTTGCAAAGAATAGGACACAACTGAGTGCACGTGCACGCGTGTGCGCGCCCACACACACACATACACGCTCCCCCCGCCCTCCCACCAGGAAATTGATGGGGCATCGGTTCAGTTCAGTTTAGTCCCTGAGTCATGTCTGACTCTTTGCGACCCCATGGACTGCAGCACGCCAGGCTGCCCTGTCCATCACCAGCTCCCAGAGCTTACTCAAATTCATGTCCACTGAGTCGGTGATGCCATCCAACCGTCTCATCCTTTGTTGTCCCCTTCTCCTCCTGCCTTCAGTCTTTCACAGCATCAGGGTCTTTTCCAGTGAAGCAGTTCTTCACATCTGGTGCCCAAAGTATTGGAGTTTCATCTTCAGCATTAGTCCTTCCAGTGAAATCTAAGTTGTCATTTTTTTTTATATAGCTAGTGATTTCTGTTTCCTAAGAAGTGTTTGCCTAACTCAAGTTGGCAAAGAAATTATCCTCAAATTTCCCTAGATGTATTAACATTTTAGCCTTCGCTTTTAGGTTTATGATCTTAAGTCAGTGTGGGTTTATTTCTGAAATTTCTGTGCTTTTTGGTTGATCAGCTTATCTGTCCTTTTGCCAGTACTACCCTAGCTTGATTACTATAAAGTTATGCTATTTCTTGAAATCAAGTAGTGTAAACTCTCCAATCTATTTCTCCTTTTTCAAGATTAGTTTTCTAGGTATTTTGTATTTTCATATACATTTTGGAATCAACTTACCAGTTTCTAAAAGCAGAACAAACTTTAAAAATCCTGCTGAGATCGTGATTGGGGTTGCATTCAATTTACAGATCAATTTGGGAAAACATAACATTTTAACAATATTAAGTTTTCCAATTTATTGATGTATATTTCTCTTAGTTCAGGTGTTCTTTTATTTTTTCTCAGCTATGATTAATAGTTTAGTGAAGAGCTCTTACACTTATGCTATTGCTATTCTCTGAGTACCATACTTTTCATATTATTATTTAGGATGGTTTTATGTTTCATTTTCTAAGTACTCATTGCTAAAATCTGGAAAAAAACAATTGATTTTTGTATTTGACTTGTGTTGGTATCCTGTAAATCTTTCTAAAAGTACTTAATAATTCTAGGAGTTGTTTTGTAGATTTTTTGGTATTTTCAGTGTAAATAATTTATTATATTTAAATATGGAAGAGTTTTAGTTTTTTTCCAGTACTTACATATTTTTGTTTTGCATTGTCTCATTGACTAGAATCTCAAGAAAAATGTTGACTAGAAGTGGTGAGTGAACATCCTTGCTTGTTCCCAATATTAAGAAAGCATTCAGTTTTTTACCAGCAAACATAATTTTAACTGTAGGTTTTCTACAAATGTCTCTTATTAGAGTCTGTTCCTAATGTACTAGTTTTTAAAAGTCACTTCTTTAATTCTGGGCTCTTCTGGGTCACTGTTGCTGTGTAAGCTTTTCCTTGGCTGGGGCAAGCAGGGGCTGCTCAATAGCGGTGGCCCGGGCCTCTAGTTTGGCGGCTTCTCTCTCGCTGCAGAGCGCAGGTGCGTGGGCTCCGGTGGCCGTGACCCGTGGGCTCAGGACTTGTGGCTCCCGGGCCGAGAGCACAGGCTCAGTAGTTGTGGCACACAGACTCAGTTGCCCCACAGCATGTGACATCTTTGCCCATCATCCAACCCGTGTCTCCTGCATTGGCTCTTTACCTCTGACTCTTTACCACTGAGCCATCAGGGAAACCCTGTTAATTTTTTTTTTTTTTTTAAATCATGAAGACGTGTTGATTTTTTTTTTTAAGTGATTTTATTGAAGTGATCATATAATTTTCTCTTTTCATGCTTATGTGGTTAACTGTATCCATTGATTTTTAAATGTTGAACTAACTGTGCCTTCCTGTGAAAAATTTCACTTGGCTGTATTTCTTTTTTATACATTATTAGATTTAAATTACTAATAGTTTGTTAGGGAATTTTATGTCTATATTCATGAGAGATATTGGTTTGTAAATTTATTTTTGTAATGTCCTTATCTGGTTTTGGGATCAAGATTGTCGTAACCTTATAAAATGTATTGCAAAGTGTTTTTCTCCTATTTTCTGAAAAAAATTGTGCAGAATTAGTATTATTTCTTCTTTATTTGCTAGGAGCATTCATTAGACACTCCAGATTAGCCTGGAATTTCCCTTGAGGGAAAGCTTCTGATTACAAATTGAAAGAAATATTGTAATAGTCAGATTTTCTAACTTCTTATATCTGTTTTGGCAGTTTGTGTCTCCTTCCCCCAATTATTTTCTTGCATTTTCCCCGAGTTGTCCAGTTTTTGCTTGTCTTTTAGTATTATTTATTTATTGTTGGACGTATTGGATCTTGGTTGTGACACACGGGATCTTCCATGCATCATGTGGAATCTTTTGTCGTGGCAAGTGGGCTCAGCAGTTCAGGCATGCTGGCTTGGTCACCCCATAGCATGTAGGATTTTATTTCCCCAAGCAGGGAAACCTGTGTCCCCTGCATTGGAAGGTGGATTCTTAACCACTGGACTACTAGGGAAGTCCCTGTCCAGTTTAAAAAAATAACATAAAAATTTTAATGATACTATCTTTTTGAAATTTAATGTCTGCAGTTTCCCTAGTGATACCCTCTTTCATTCTTTATACTAATATTTTCCCCTCTTTTATTGTTGATCAGTCTAGTTACAGGTTTATCAATTTTATTAATCCTTTCAAGGAATCCACTTTTGACTTTGACTTTAATGTTTATATTCCATTTTACTTTTTGTTTATATTCTGATTGCTGCTTTTATATTTATTATTTTATTCCTTTTATTTATTTGAATTTAATTTAATCTTTTTATAGCTTTAGTTGAAACTTAGTTTAGTTCTTCTTTTCCAATATAGAGCTGCAAAGCTCCCTTTAAACACCACTTTTACAGTATCACACAAACTTATATCTGTTGTGATTTCATTATTATTTAGTTAAAAGTGTTTCCTAATTAGTCTATGTTTTCTTTTTGGACCTATCAATTATTTATAAATGTATTGCTTTACTTTCAAACATTTCGATATTTTCAAATATTTGATATTTTTTGTTCATTGACTTTTACTTTAATTTTTATTATGATCAAAAAACATAATTCACATGATTTTAATCCTGTTACATTTTGAGACTCCTTTTTTGTTGTTGTTCAGTACATGATTTATCTTGGTGACTATTACATGTGCATTTTAAAAGAGTAAGTATTCTCTAGGTGCTGGGTGTAGTATCCATAAAAACAAGCAGTTAGATTAAATTGCTTGGCAGTGTTAAGTCTTACATTCTTCCGGATTTCTCAGTTTGTTTATTCTAACAGTGACTGAGAAAGGAGTGTTAAAATATCCAACTATAATTGTGGCTTTGTCAGTTCTTCTCTTTAATTTTTTCAGGTTTTTCTTTATGTAGTTTGAAACCCTGTTATTAGGTACATTGGAAGAGGATTATGACTTCTTAATAACTGACTCTTTAGCATCTTGGAATATACATTTTTAACCTTTTGTATGTTTACAATGGCTACTTTAAAGACTTTATTTCCCAGTGCCAGCATGTGTCATCTTTGAGATTATTTCTTTTGTCTATTTTTCTTCATGGTTACATGTTATATGTTCTTGTATCTTCACACATTTAGTCATTTTTGATAGTCTGCAGAGTATTGTAGATGCTTTGTTTTTGAAAATTTAGGTTTTCTTTGTTTCCCTAAAGATCATTGCGTTTTATACTAATGGACAGTTAATTTACTAGAGTATCAGCTTGGTCCTGTTGAGCACTGGTTTAAGACTTAATTTGGTTGTGTTTAGGATGGCCTTTCTGTGATTCTTCTGAAGCAAATCCTTTTTAGGCTCTCAACTAGATGCCCAGAATGTTCAACAAGTTCTCTCCACTGTAGATGATTGAAATTCCAGTTTTTCCTAGCACCATATTATCTCCAGAATTATTATTCAACTCACTGTCACCCAGTAACTGTTCTGTTCTAGTCCTTGTAAAATTTTGTCCTGTATGTAGTACAAAGTAGTATTTGGTCCAAAGTCTGTGGAATCCTGTGAAGATTTCTGTTGTTTCTTTTCTGAACATCTTTCTGGTACCTTTCCAGCAAATTCCAGTTACTACAGCAGCCCCAAACATTGATTTCTGTTTCCTTCAGTCAGAATGATCATGCCTTGCTTTTTTTGGACTCTACTTGTCTCCACTTCATTTTGGAAAGAGGACAAAATAAGGATGAATGTATAGCTTACCTCATGAATTTCTCTTTTCAGAGGGATTACATCTAGTTCTTTCTGTTGTACATTGCCTGAAAACAATTGCTTTACATAGTTTTTCAAGTTCTGTTGTTGTCTCTGGTTGTAGTCTATCGTGATCAGAACTTAAAGTTCACATAGATGTTAAAAAATTGTCCCCAGTACATCTTGTCTTTTTTGAAAAATGTGGAGGGGTATTGGGTTTCCCAGGTGACACAGTGGTAAAGAATCCACCCACAATGCAGGAAACACAAGAGATGCAGGTTTTATCCCTGGGTTGGGGAGATGCCCTGGAATAGGAAATGGCAACCCACTCTGGTATTCTTGCCTGGAAAAATTCAATGGAAGAGAAGCCTGGCAAGCTGCAGTCTATGGGGTCGCAAAGAGTTTGACATGACTGAGTGACAAGCATCACGTGCAGAGGGGCTATTTTAGTAACATTTTCAGAAGTGGTTTGTCAAAATGATAAACCTCTACTAATTTTCCTATATACATATTACCTGTGAAATATTTTATCTTAAAAAGAAAGCAAGAATTAACAAAAGTCTCTCTAACATATGCATAATTTACTTTGTTTTTCTTAGCTCCCCCTGTCATCATCATCTTTCTCTCTCTCTCCAAAATTTTTCATTTGTTTATCATTCTTCCATCTCTCAAGCTATTTTCTTAGAGTTGGTCCAGTTTGTTTCCTTCCACACTCAGGGACATTAAGCCTCTAGGGAGTTGTGTCTTTAGGAGTTCTTTGCTACTCGTTGCAAATAGTCTAACTTGCTTTTCGAAAAAAATCTGTTTTTTACCCATTTTTTTTCTAAAAAGGGGAAAAACAAATTGCCATCTGTCTGACTTGTCTTGTGTGTGTACACACATGCAGAGAAACAACATCAGGGAGGGGCTAACTTGGTTTTAAATTATCCTGGTCTAGACAATTGACACAATCTTCCAGAGACAATGGGTTCGAGGAGTTTTCTATCATTTCTCTATCTCTTTTCTGTGCTATGAAGGAATAATTCTCTATTAAAGGATGCTGTTGGTATCAACTGGGTACCCTCCAACTGCTTCCAGTGTATTGACTGAGCTCCTAGAACTGTTGAATGACTCCTTTAATTTTACTTAAAGTATACACAAATAAAATGTAGATTTTCGTTATCAACAAGTTTTTCACAGATGCATCAATAGACTGGGAGTGTGGAAATCAGCGTTAAGAAATCCAAAATGCTTATTTAAAGACTTGCAGAGTGTTGAGATGACATGGTATTTCCAGACAGATCTAATGTTTAAGTGTACACAATGTATCTTGCTTTAGAAAATTGCTAGTTTCTGTAGTCCCTTACGTCTCAAGGATAGACTTAAAAATATTTATTTAGCTCATGCTCTGTGTCTTACACTAGGCTGGGGCAGAATAATTTTTTTTTCCATTTATTTTTATTCATTGGAGGCTAATTACTTTACAATATTGTAGTGGTTTTTGCCATACATTGACATGAATCAGCCATGAATTTACATGTGTTCCCCATCCCAATCCCCCCTCCCGCCTCCCTCCCCATCCCATCTCTCTGGGTCTTCCCAGTGCACCAGCCCTGAGCACTTGTCTCATGCATCCAATCTGGGCTGGTGATCTGTTTCACCCTTGATAGTATACTTGTTTCAATGTTATTCTCTCAGAACATCCCACCCTTGCCTTCTCCCACAGAGTCTAAAAGTCTGTTCTATACGTCTGTGTCTCTTTTTCTGTTTTGCATATAGGGTTATCGTTATCATCTTTTAAAATTCCATATATATGTGTTAGTATACTGTATTGGTCTTTATCTTTACCTGGCTTACTTCACTCTGTATAATGGGCTCCAGTTTCATCCATCTCATTAGAACTGATTCAAATGAATTCTTTTTAATGGCTAAGTAATATTCCATTGTGTATATGTACCACAGCTTCCTTATCCGTTCGTCTGCTGATGGGCATCTAGGTTGCTTCCATGTCCTGGCTATTATAAACAGTGCTTCGATGAACATTGGGGTACATGTGTCTCTTTTGATTCTAGTTTCCTTGGTATGTATGCCCAGGAATAATTTCTTTTAGATAATTGACCAGAAGGAAAATAGTCCCAGCAAAAGGGGCTTCCCAGGTAGATCAGTGGGTAAAGAACCTGTCTGCAATGCAGGAGACACAGACGATTTGGTTTCTTCCTGGGTCGGGAAGATATCCTGGAGGAGGGTACTGCAACTCACTCCAGTATTCTTGCTGGAGATTCCCATGGACAGAGGCACCTGGCGGGCTATAGTCCGTAGGTCGCAGAGTCGGACACGACTGAAGTGACTGAGCGTGCATGCACACAGGATGCAAGAAGGTGATTCTTTGAGTATTTGAAAACTATTTCAGTTGACTGATGTGAGTTTGAGTGGAGCCTAAATGACATGAGAGAGGGAGGACAAACCTCTCCTAGCTGCATGGCAGAAGCCATAGAGAAGGGGGAAAGGACACCTGCAAATTTGACTAGTGATTTGACTTTGAATGCACTTTGCACCTGTGCTTTTGATCTTCACTTGTTCACTTCACAAGTTTGTCCATTAAACCCAAAGTGAGCACAAGTGTTTGAAAAATTAAATTACTGTTCCACTGACTCTAAAAAGAATCAGTCTAAGACAACAAAATTTTATGTCACTATGAAAAAATTACTTTTTTCCAAAAGTTTATGTTTACAATTGGTAGGCTGTATTAAATAGTTTTATAGTAGATTCATCCTGGACCAATATGAAAATCTTCAGTTATATGAGAAAATTCACAGTAAATGTTAATAGAAGAAATAAACAGCACTAACTTAAATTGACAGTAAAAACTGCACACAACAAAACTACAAAATTTGAGTGGAGAAATTGGATTTAATAGGTTTATGACTGCAAAAAACACTCAAAAAGGCAAAAGCTATAAAGTGTAAAAGTGGACATGAAAAATAAATAGGCTGATTACTCAGAGGAAAATGTGATATAAAATGTTTATATAAAGTAGTTGATACCTGGTGAATATTTTCAAATAAATTTCCAATGTAGACAAAAATTCTTATTTAAATATTTACATTTATTAAAAATAATGTCAAAGCATCCTCAGGATTAAAACAGTGAGATAAAAAAGGAAACAGGTGAAGCATCTTCTTCATGTACAAGATACATCTAAAACAAGTTACATTGTTTACAGAAGAGTGTAACAATTTTTCTAACATTTTATTATAATACTTGGTTAGTCTGCTCAGTGATAGTTAAAATTATAGATACTGAGACAGATACTGTTAAATCTGAAAAAGTTGAAACTCAATTTACAAATATTCTGATAATTATTAATATATCAAAGTGTACTGCAATTCATGATTTAAAGTTTTTCCATATGTAGTGTAACTCTGTATATTATGGAGTCATTCATATTTGCAAATACTCACTTGCAAAATGTATTTGAATCCAAATCAAACTTACCTGACAGTTCTTCATCAGAGAATACCTAGGTCCCTTCAATGCAAGTGGGACTCGGTAAGTTTTCAGGATGCTTTGGTATGTTCCAAGGTGCAAGATAAACTTGAATCCATTTTGGAAAAGATATTTTTCACATCTCCTGTCCCCTCCCCCACTCTACTAGAGAGAATATTAAATCATCTTCTTTTCTACAAAATTAAAGTCACATGGTTACAAAGTACAAACATTCAGGGTAAAAATTAACCTCCTGTAAGCTGTTTAGTGGGAGAGGTAGGACATGAGTCGTACAGTGATAACAAAAATGAATAAATATATGCGTGTCTTAGATTTAAGCTGAGAAACCATACTTTGCACATTTTTAATGACAGGGCCATGAAACTGGAAAGATTCTGGAGGGTATGATGTACAATCACTTCTTAATGCATGTGTTGAAAATGGAATGCGATTCTCTGCCTTCAGTTTAGTACTTCCCCTGAAAAGTTAAGCACCAGCAAGAAGTCTGTTTAAAAAGGCATTTATCATTGTATCATCCACTGGATCACCCATTTGAGTGTTTAAATAGCTCTTAGTCCTGTGTAACAAAAGAGAAATAAAACTATATCAATATATCAAAGGATATATGTTTAATTTTTCTAAACCTCTTGTGCCAACTCCTTCATAAAGAAATGAAATAAAAATTTTATTTAAAAGTACTTTTTAAAAAAGACCAAATCATTCTATTGTTATACTGACCTGAAGAGAAACTATTGACAGAGAAAAATAGCAAAATGTATATATGAAGCCTCCTGTCTATTAAGAAAAAAAAAAAAAAAAACAGGAAAAAGGACACAAAAAAGTGTGCAGAGGTCTTTTTTTACAAAAAATATAAAATAGCCAAAAGTTTATACACAACATTAACTTTGAAGAGTGTTCAGTTCAGTTCAGTCACTCAGTCGTGTCTGACTCTTTGTGACCCCATGAACCGCAGCACGCCAGGCCTCCCTGTCCATCACCAACTCCCGGAGTCCACCCAAACCCATGTCCATTGTGTTGGTGATGCCATCCAACCATCTCATCCTCTGTCGTCCCCTTCTCCTCCCGCCTTCAATCTTTCCCAGCATCAGGGTCTTTTCAAATGAGTCAGCTCTCCACATCAGGTGGCCAAAGTATTGGAGTTTCAGCTTCAACATCAGTCCCTCCAATGAACATCTAGGACTGATCTCCTTTAGGAGATGAAGAGTGTAGATAAAAGAAAATGGAACATGTCATTTTGTTCAGTCCATTTACCACTTCACAATATGGGCTAAACCATTTGTTTACACATGCTGTTAGTATTTTAAATTTCTATACATTATTTTTTTTTTACTTTTTATGTGTTTTTTTTTCCTTACACTCACAAATAATTATTTCTCCAAGTGTGAAACTTTATGTTTAATTTGTCTATAATAGTGCTTCCATCAGTAAAGAGCTTGATGTTGATTATCTAGTTTCTTTACTGTACATGTAGAAAGAAAATTCTACACATATATTAAGAGCTCTGTAGTTTTAGCAGAAACGGTGTTCCTAGCAACTCTTGAGAAACAGCAACTGAGAGATCCTAAAAGTAAATCAAGTGAAATTAAAGCACCTGTAGGTCGTTGGGCACAAGTAGGCAACTGTCACGTTAGCTTTTTCTTTCTTAGGTAATGGAATTGGTTACGTAATGCTTTATAATTCCAGTGCAGTGCTGTTTGGTCTTCTGAAATCTAAACTTCCAAGATTTAAGACAGTGATGAAAGGCAAATGGTAACTTGGCTGACTTCTTGGCTGTTTAGTGTGGTGTTTGGTGTTTTGTGATGAGAACACACTAATAAGGATCTTTTATCAAGACTGGCTCTGTCAGAGCAACGAAGGGAGTGAGATGGAGAGGTGAGAGCTCAAGCCCCTTGTTCGGTGACACTCGGGATCCTTGAGTGTGTGTGGGATTGGGAAGTTCTGGGAAGAGCAAAGTACCATTTAATTTCAGAGCTTATACAAGCAAGTCTACTTGCCTTGGCTTCTAGTTTTATGTCATAAAATTTTCAATAATTGCTATTAAATATGATAAAATAAAACTTAAAGGAAATAGTTTTCTGAATCAAGAAATTGTTATTATTATGGCTGTTAACATGAAAATCTGAAACAGGCAAGTCAGTTTCTTGTGGACGCTGTATGTTCTTTCACATGGCCTATCTTTAGAGCAGGAGTGGGGGTAATTATAAAGGATAGTATTATGCAGGTCTAAGGTGACAGACAGGGAGGCCTGACATGCTGCAGTCCATGGGATTGCGAAGAGTCAGACACGACTGAGTGACTGAACTGACTGACAGAAGTAGGTGCTAGTGGTAAAGAATCTGCCTGCCCTAGCAGAAGATGTAGGAGATGCAGGTTTGATGCCTGGTTTGGGAAGATCCTCTGGAGTAGGAAATGGCAACCCACTCCAGTATTCTTGCCTGGGAAATCCCATTGACAGAGGAGCCTGGTGGGCTGTAGTCCACAGGATCGCAAAGAGTTGGACACAACTGAGCACTGAGAAAGATCTGCACCCCCAAAAGCAAGCATTCATTTTGCACTGTATGCAGCCCATTTCCCAGAGTCCTGAGCAGAGTCTGACCAAGTGGTCTGAATGAAATGCATACTCATCTGAAGAAAATGTTTATTTCAGTAGAAGCAGAGCATAACCAGGGACACATATTACAATCAAAGACCTTCTTCTGCAGAATCTTTTAAAAACAATTAGATGAGAAGATGCAATTTTTTGGACTTAATTCATGCCAAGATGATGCATGTATTTGGGAGCAAATACTTGCATATGTGTCATTATAAACAAACACAGCAAATATTGCTACCCAATCTTTTTCCACACAACTTTTCAGACAGCTAATACCAATAAACCAGAGGGTCCTGCAATTTAAAATCTTCTATTTTTGATGTAGTCCAGTAAACCTGATGCCAAAATAGGATGGCCCTAGAGATCAACTTAACATAAATTTACTGAAGAATTTACTCATCAGAATACTTTGTATGGTTACATGAGATCACAGTGAGGCATAAAATGTGGTGTACACTCTTGAGGAACTTTGAGTCTTGTAGGAGAGAGAAGACACAGATTGTAATCCTGAGGTATTAAGTGACAGTTGGGCAAGATGGTCAAGAGGGTCCTACAGGAAATCTAGATGAGAGGAGAGAGCTGGAATATCTCAAATGTTTAAGCAACAATCGGGGAATTTGGCTGAGGTAGGGAGGAGCAGAGAAAAAGAAGGTAGGATCCAGAGAGGAAGCGAGTTGCTCAGAAGGGCTCCAGGATACATGATCACTGATCCTGAAAAACAAGTCTTTACTGTCTGCTGCATTCTGCATTGTCTACAGCATGTCAGTGCCTCGAGTTAGAAAGGATTGTTGGAGCCACAGATGCCTCAGTGTTTCCAGAATGCCTAATAATATAAGGAATATGTTTGGATTGTTTGACCTTCTTCTTTTTTTTAAAACATGGAGAACAGTGAAATCAAACCAATTCTTGAATACTAAGTTTTATAAGATTGGAGAACACTAAGTCATTTTTATACTACTAAATTAGTTACTAGACATAGAAATGTATCTGTAAAGTATACTGTATACTTAATCAAATATTTGGGCTTCCCTGGTGGCTCAGATGGTAAAGCGTCTGCCTACAATGCAGGAGACACAGGTTCGATCCCTGGGTCAGGAAGATCCCCTGGAGAAGGAAATGGCAGCCCACTCCAGTACTCTTGCCTGGAAAATCCCATGGACAGAGGAGCCTGGTAGGCTACAGTCCATGGGGTCGCAAAGAGTCGGATACGACTGAGCAACTTGACTTTACTTTAATCAAATATTTAATGGACAGCCTTTGTGTGTGTCTTTGACAACTTAAACCAACTATTTTCACTGTACATTTATGAGAGGAAACTGTTAGTTCTTTCTGTGATTTGTGGAAATTATTTTTGCCATGGAACTCTTTACAAAGTTATCTTCTAATTTTATTTTCCCTAGCACATTCTACTTAGGCTAGCAATACATTATAAGTGCTCTATTTAATAATGCTGCATAGGAAGCTTTATTTCTGTTCCAGTGATTAAATTTACTGAAAGTAACTATGTAAACTTAATTTTTTATCTAATATTATATCCAAAAAGATATTTATCCAATGAATATGCCAAAGTCAATGTCTGTATTTGTGGAACATAACTTTTTACAAATCCTGTTTACTGATATCTCCAACTAATCTTATATTTTTCCAAAAAATGCACAGTGTCTAATTGCATGCAACTGGATATAAACTTCAAATGTGCTTACTTGGATCATTCTCTGTTTGGAAAAGAAATATCTACCATTATAACCAAGGTTTCTCTTTTTATTTAGTTTTAAAACAGTTGAAAACATAACGCAGTGAACCCATCTTTTTTTTATATGGTTTTAAAACATTTCCCCAGAAGCTTTATTTTTTGTTGGTTTTTTTTCATTTATTTATATTAGTTGGAGGCTAATTACTTTACAATATTGTAGTGTTTTTTTCCATACATTGATATGAATCAGCCATGGATTTACGTGTGTTCCCCATCCTGAACTCCCCTCGCACCTCCCTCCCCATCCCTTCCCTCTGGATCATCCTAGTGCACCAGGTTTGATGCATGAACCCATCTTTAAAGAGGTTTCCTGGTGGGATCTCAGAGCTTAAATACTGCTAGCAGGATTGCAGATGGTCCGTCTATATGATACAGCCTATCAAATGACTGATCTCTTACATGGGCAGATGGCAGAGGGGCCTGACAGCAGCTCAGTTTCCAAGTTGTGAGAGAGAGAGAGAGAGAGAGAGAGAGAGAGAGAGAGAGAGATAGTGTGTGTATAACTGCTGAAGAACAAAGCTCCTTTACTCTGAAAGGCAAAAATAATTGTATATGTTACCTAGGCCATATTTGTCAGCACAACACTGAAAACTAACTCTTGAGTTTTGGAGTTATGCATGAAAAGAATAGTTTACCTAACTAAAACAAAGCAAAACAAAAAGTTGTAAGGCTGCTGATTTACCTAAACTATGGTTCTAAATTTTCTATAAAATAAAAACTCAGAGAACTCTGCTCAGTATTATGTAACAACCTAAATAGGAAAAGAATGTGAAATAGAGAAGGTACATGTGCATGTATAACTGAGTCACTTTGCTGCACACCTGAGACTGTCACAATATCATTAATCAGCTATACTCCAAAAAATAAAAAAATAAAACCTGAAATCGTTGAAGAATGGTGAGCATCTGAAATAGTTGAAGAATGATTCAGTTGAAGAATGCTTCAGAAAATTTTAAATTTAATGTTAATCTTTACTCTTTGATAATTTGAAATTTAAGAAAAATAATTTGCATCTTTTCATCTACAAGAATCTAAAATACTTTTTTTCATAACCTCCTGTTCTCTGTATTTTCAAAAAAAAGTACAATTCTATATTCAATTTGAACTCATCTCTTCTGAGAAATAAATGAAAAGTTTCAAAACATTGTTAGCTGCAGAGCAGGCCCTGGGCTAGTGGTACTCTTTGCTGTCTCTGTGAAGGACACAGTTGTTTCATTAACTTCCAGAGCTAGTTGATCTGAAAAATCTCAGTTGTTTTCCTTTCAAATTATTCTGTCATCTGACACAGCTCAATCATTTATCATGAGAACAGTCAGAAATGAGGGATTTTTTTTTTCTTCTCTTTTTTTCTGATCTAAGATGTAGTAAGTAAGCAAACAAATTTCCAGTCTAATTTCTGGTGCAGCCTTTCCCAGGAAACAAGATATTTTGAGAAGAAAATGAGTTGGTTCCTGCCTGGAGCCTAGATGCGGTAAACCATCTATCTCCTCAGGAGATGGAAGGCAGCCACACATTTGGCAGCAAATACTCAGACAACTGACAGAGCAGGCAATTGACGGCACAGGAAAAGCGCATCTGTTGCATTATTAAGTATTAAGATGACAAACAGAGGTCGTAATTAAGCTTGTACTTAACAGTTCATTGCCTTGAGTAGTAACCACTACGATTTTCTAAAGGCACCCTCCTATCCCTTCTCTCAGGCCCTCCCAGAGAAATGTAATGATGTCAGAGTTGTCATCACTAGGACAATTTATCAGCACTCTCCTTAATTAAAACCTTTCCTCTAGTCTTCTTGTTAACATTTTTATATTTTCCAGCTTTTAAAATTACTTCAGTTGCTCTTTGGAGACAAATCAGTGTATAAATCCCCAAACACAAATAAATAAGTCAGCCCAATTACATTTTGTCTAAGGCAATTACTTCATTTATATATGTCTATTCAAAAGGAGAAAGAAAAGTATTAGAGAAACTTCAGATGAATACTGTATTTTGATAAATAAAAACACTGAAATGGATTATGCAATGAAATGGCAAGGTATTCTATAAAACCTATATTACATATGTTACATATTACATCTTTGCATAAAGATTGAGTTTTTTCTGTTAGAGGTGAAAGAAAAGAAAAGAAGTATACTTAGCAGGTAATTAGAAATAATATTTTTACAGAGCTAATGTGTCCTAACTTATTTTTAAAAAGAGTAAAATAATTAATTAGATTTCCATATTCAAGAGAAATAAAATGCACTAATTTTGAGTATACAAGAAACCAAAAGACACCAAAAAAAGAAAAAAGCAGCTGTTCAAAGAATGATTATAATATGGCAATTAGTACCTGATCAAATGTATAATTAAAAAACTGAGGATTCTAGTTAATAAGGATTATTCTGAGATGTTTCAAATTTGGTATGTTGAGCCAGGTACAAGTAAATAAAAATATAACTTGTTAATTTCTCCAACCATATGTACATTATAAGTGATGTTCGAGGTCCCTGCATAATACAGTGTTGTATGGATGTGAAGGCTGGACTGTAAAGAAAGCAGAGTGCAGAAGATTTGATGCTTTTGAACTGTGTTGTTGGAGAAGACTCTTGAGAGTCCCTTGGGCTTCAAGGAGATCAAACCAGTCAGTCTTAAAGGAAATCAATCCTGTACATTCATTGGAAGGACTGATGCTAAAGCTGAAACTCCAATACTTTGGCCATGTCATGCGAAGAACTGACTCATTGAAAAAGACCCTGATGCTGGGGAAGATTGAGGGCAAGAGGAGAAGGGGAGGACAGAGGATGAGATAGTTGAATGGTATCACCGACTCAATGGACATGAGTTTGAGTAAGCTCTGGGAGTTGGTGATGGACAGGGAAACTTGGTGTGCTGCAGTCCATGGGGTCGCAAAGAGTTGGATTCAACTGAGCAACTGAATTGAATGTTGAAAGTCAAGTAAGAAGGAATAAAGTATGGCTTTTAGGTTATACTAAAAGTATGGATCGTTAGGTTCTGTTAAGAAAAAAAGAACAACTGAGAGGTCTGTGAATTTACTGTACATAAATTTCTCATGAGTTTTCAGTAAAGAGTTTTTGGTCTATAGGTATCATAGAAGACCAGGCATTGGACAATAAGACACACCAGTACTGCGGTCCTCACATTCCTGAGCAATCCAGTAGGCAAATCCACAGTGGTTAATATGGGGTTTTTTTTTTGCCATTATTGTTCCTGTTTTGTTATTATTGCTCGGCTGATACTCCAGTAAAGCTGTTCCTTCTGTAGTCAGCGTAATTTATTTGCTATAGGACAATGCCAATCAAGTAAGCACAGGATGCAGAAGATTGAGTAGGCTGTTCTCCCCTGATTATTTCTAGTCCTCTTACAGGGATAACAGGTACGAGGGAAGAACACTAGTTTCACTTGCCATTTTCAGTGCTCACTTTTCTCTTCCTTTTTATTTTTTAAAAGTTATCCCCACCATTGCTGAAAAGTTTGCTGGTAGATAAAAGAATCCCTGGAGGGCTCCCACAATCCTGCAATGGGGAATTTTTTATTTCAGTATAATGGACTTAGATGAACATGTGAACGAGAAGGTGGAAGCTAGAGTATTCTTCTATTTCGCATGGATTGTATCAGTCCCCTCCTGCTTTCCAGTGCATATTCTTGGCCTAAGCGTGTGAATCAGTTTAAGAGCAAGGATTTTGGAAAAAGTTCTAGGTTTAAGTACTGGCTTCTACCTCTATGGGTCATGTGATTCTGGGCAGGTCAGTTATACTTTGCTGGCTTTGGTTGCCTCATATGTGAAAATATAGTCGTGATGATACCTATTTCAGAGACATTTTGAGATAAATAAATGAGACTATGTAGGGAATTTAGTGTAGTCAGACGTATAAACAATTAACAAATGATATGCTTGTACAACATGAAAAGAGTTTCCCACTCAAAATGATTCACTCTTCCAATGAAGAGTGTGTATGGAAAAGATAAAATATGCATCCTCAAGGGCAAACGATAGGAAAAGAACTGTTTTGGGGGTACTTCTCTTTTGTCTCAGAAGAGAACAGACTTGTCAGCAACCCTGTCAAATACACAGCTACGGGAACCCTTGTTGCAGCCTTGGGGGCACACTGTCACCACCCCAGATATTTTGGAAATTTAGCTCTCATTAAGCTTGTGGCAAGGTCCTTGATCTACCATGGAAGCTTAAGGCTGTCCCATGAGCCAGCAAGAGAGAACTGTGTTAAGGTTTATTCTTCACTGGGATTGAATTTTTGATGGCTTAGCTGTTTTAGGGCCAGGATGGACCACTTGGGTTCTCAGAGATACCCTGGGACACCCCAGTGAAAGACATTATTTGGTAACTCACTATGTTAGCATAACACTTGCCAGGGTGAGCTGTTTTATTTCACTATTATCCCTAACCAAAACCTAGTTGATTTTTGGCTGACTGAAGTTCACTGCCTCTTCAAGCTGGTCAGTTTTGCTGCTTTATTCTCTCTTTCATCACTGACCTCCTTTTGTCCTACCTATTCTACCTTCCTGTTGCTTGCTGGTAAGATTACTCTAGGTTTCCTGGCTTGAGCATTTTGTTTTGATCGTTACTGTCAAAGCTTTTGCCCAAATTTGTAACATTTCTGACATAAAGTTCAGGTACCACAAAAGATAGCTTTTTTCCCTACTCACCTGCCCTCATGATCCAGTATTATACTTCATCTCTTTCTCATAGCCTTGACCATCTTACTTCTCTATCCCTAAGTCTTAGTTGCCTGGCACAAATTTAACCTTTGTTAAACCTACCATTTTACATTTTGCATACCTACAACAGACTTGCTCATTGAGGCTGGAAAAAATACACAATCACAGCTGCATTCACGGTGCACAGTTTATAGCCACAAGACCGCAATATTAAATTTATGACAACAGATCTCAAAGGAGCACCCAGTTAAGCCCAGAAGTCCAGTAATCCTTCCTTTGTCAGTCTTCCCTCACATTCCCTAAAAGATCTTCTCTTTCTTCAAACACCCAAAATTCTATCCCCTTTTCTCACGCATATCTGTTGACCTTATTTCACCAATAAAATAGAAAGAAAGCATAAGAAAAGCCCTTATGTTTTCACTGCCAACACCCCAAAAACATCTGGCTTCGAAAACCTACAGGGCTTACATCCTGAGGAGACATAGGGCCATAGGGAATGGAGAGTCTGCTCTTGAAGAACTGATGTGCAGATTCACTTAACCCTGGCACTCAGTCCACAAACAGCAATTTGAAAAGTGCCCAGGCCGTATGTGAAGGAGATTCATTTGCTGATCTTAAAGCATCTGCCAGAGGGACACGAGCTTGCTGAGACTCTTTCCAGGGCTGGACGTGCTAGTGGGCGCCATTTGTGTATTCTAACTTGCTAGCGCCCACCTCCTCGCGATGCCGTCGCAGCCCTGCCAGAGGCAGCAGGTGAGTGCTCTATCCCCTTGTGTCTCTGCCACAGTCCTCCTGGAGGTGATGGGCAAGTGCCTCACCCCTCATGTATGTTCCAGTCACTTCATTGGAGGTGGTGGGTGAGTATCCTGCCTCCCCCACAGACCCCCAGAGCCAGTGGGCACATGCAGCACACACAGAATATGCCCCTTGAACACTGGGCTCTCATGGCTGGGCGGACTGTGTTTCAGAGCCTGTAGTTCTCAAACAGAGGGAGACTTCAAGAGACATCCAAGTACCAGTGCAGGATTAAACAATAAAGCTCATGGCCTACAGGGGCCACCTCTTTAAGACTGGGAGAGAGAGCTGTTTTACCTAATGTATAGAACAAACATGAAGAGTCAAGCAAAATGAGGAAATAGAAAAGTAGGAAAAAGAAGAGCAAGCTAAGTCTTCAGAAAAAAAAGTTAATGAGATGAGTAACTTGCATAATAAGGAATTCAAAGTAGTAGTCATAAAGATGCTCACTGAACTCAGGAAGAGAATGGATGAACAGAGAGAGCTTTGATAAAGGGATAGAAAATAAACACCAAACAGAAGTCAGAAAACTGAAGAATACAATAACTGAACTGAAAATATACTTAGAAGGGTTCAATAGTGGACTTGAATGAAGCAGAAGAAAAAAAAAAAAATTAGGGATCTGGGAGACAAGGAAGTGGAACTCACCCAGACAGAGAAGCAAAAAACAAAAAAAGTAAAGACTGCTTAAGGGACCTGTGGGACAACATCAAGAAAAATAATATCTATATTATAGGAGTCCTAGAAGGACAAAAGGCAGGAATAGGAACAGAAAACTTAACTTGAAAAAATTATGGCTGAAAACTTCCCTAACAATGCTAAGGAAACAAATATCTAGATTCAGGAAGCCCAGAGAATTCCAAACAAGAAGAACCCAAACAGACTCACACCAAGACACAGAGTAATTAAAATGCCAAAAGTTAAAGAGGGAATCTTAAAAGCAGCAAGAGAGAAACAAGGTATTTTGCATAAGGGAACACCCATAACATGAACAGCAGATTTCTCAGGTGAAACCTTGCAGGTCAGAAGGGAGTGGCATGATATATAGAAACTACTTAAAGGAAAATACTTCTGATCATGCAGGATTATCATTCACATTTGAAGAAGATATCAAAAGTTTTCTAAATGAGCAAAAGCTAAGGAAGTTCATCAATGCTAAACTGGCTATACAAGAAGTGTTAAAGGGATCTTCTTTAAGGTGAAAAGAAAAGGCATTAATTAGTAACTAGAAAACATAAGAAAGTAAAAATCTCAGCAGTTGAGATAATATATAGTACAGGAAGTAGACTAATTACTTATAAAACTAGTATGAATGTTAAAAGAGAAAAGTAGTAAAAATAACCCTAATTACATAATTAGTTAATTAGGGATTCACAAACTTGTAAGACTGTAAAATATGATATCAAAAATATAAAATATGAAGGTGAGTGCAAGAATGCAGGCTTGTAGAATGTATTCAAATTTGCTATCAATTTAAACTATTGTACATTTATTAAAAAGCAGAGACATTACTTTGCCAACAAAGGTCTGTCTAGTCAAAGCTATGGTTTTTCCAGTAGTCATGTATGGATGTGAAAGTTGGACCATAAAGAAGGCTGAACACTGAAGAATTGATGCTTTTGAACTGTGGTGTTGGAGAAGACTCTTGAGAGTCCCTTGGGCTGCAAGATCAAACCAGTCAATCCTAAGGAATTCAATCCTGAATATTCATTGGAAGGACTGATGCTGAAGCTGAATCTCCAATTATTTAACCACCTGATGTGAAGAGTCGACTCACTAGAAAAGACCCTGATGCTGGAAAAGACTGAAGGCAGAGGAGAGGGGACGACAGAGGATGAGATGATTGGATGGCATCATCAACTCGGTGGATGTGAGTTTGAGCAAGCTCTGGGAGCTGGTGAAGGGGAAGCCTGGCGTGCTGCAGTCCATGGAGTCACAAAGAGTCAGACACGACTGAGCGACTGAACAACAACAATGGTATGCAGAGACTGTTATCTGTGAGCCTCATGGTAACCATAACGCACAAAGCTCTAATAGATGCACAGAAGATAATGAGAAAGGAATCGAAGCGTAACACTACAGAAAGTCATCAAACAACGAGGGAAGAAAGCAAGAAACCTGAAAAAAAACAAACAAAACAGAGATGAACTACAAAACAGTGAGAAAAAAATTTAATAAAATGGCAATTAGTACACACCTATTAATAATTATTTTAAATGTGAAAGGGCTAATTTGTCCAATCAAAAGACATATACTGACTGAATGGATAAAAGAAAACAAGACCCACTTATATGCTGCCTAATCTTGTAAGAAAAAGACTCATCTGTCCAGGCAGGTTGCATAGAAGGTAACAAACAACTACCTCTTCTACAAGCAGACTGAATACTCCTATACAAATATGCATTTGGATAGAAAGCAACATTCTAGAACTATGTTAATCTAATATTTTAGCAGTGAAGAATTCTTGAAGTTTTTCTTTTTATCTTATAAACTCATAAAAGTTGAGGCTACTTTAGCAACATTTTAATGGCTTTCACTGCTTCTCTTCAGACATGACCCAGATAATCACAATGGCGTGGTCACTCACCTAGAGCCAGACATCCTTAGGAAGCAGAACTGCAAACAAAGCTAATGGAGGTGATGGAATTCCAGTTAAGCTGTTTCAAATCCTAAAAGATGATGCTGTGAAAGTGCTGCACTCAATATGCCAGCAAGGTTGGAAAACTCAGCAGGGGCCACAGAACTGGAAAAGGTCAGTTTTCATTCCAACCCCAAAGAAAGGCAATGCCAAGGAATGTTCAAACTACTGCAGAATTGCACTCATCCCACACACTAGCAAAGTAATGCTCAAAATTCTCCAAGCCAGGTTTCAACAGTTCGTGAACCATAAATTTCCAGATGTTCAACCTGGATTTAGAAAAGGCAGAGGAACCAGAGATCAAGTTGCCAACATCCACTGGATCATCAAAAAAGCAAGAAAGTTCCAGAAAAACATCTACTTCTGCTTCATTGACTACCCCAAAGCCTTTGACTGTGTGGGTCACAGCAAACTGTGGAAAATTCTGAAAGAGATGGGAATACCAGATCACCTGACCTGCCGCCTGAGAAATCTGTATGCAGGTCAGGAAGCAACAGAACCGGACATGGAACAACAAACTGGTTCCAAATCGGGAAAGGAGTATGTCAATGCTGTATACTGTCACCCTGCTTATTTAACTTATATGCAGAGTACATCATGAGAAATTCTGGACTGAATGAAGCACAAGCTGGAATCAAGATTGCAGGGAGAAATATCAATAACCTCAGATATGCAGATGATACCACCCTTATGGCAGAAAGTGAAGAAGAACTAAAGAGCCTCTTGAGGAAAGTGAAAGAGGAGAGTGAAAAAGTTGGCTTAAAACTCAACATTTAGAAAACTAAGATCATGGCATCCAGTCCCATCACTTCATGGCAAATAGATGGGGAAACAATGAAACAGTGACAGACTTTTTTTTTCTGGGCAACAAAATCACTGCAGATGGTGACTGCAGCCATGAAATTGAAAGACTCTTGCTCCTTGGAAGAAAAGTTATGACCAACCTAGATAGTTTATTAAAAAGCAGAGACATTACTTTGCCAACAAAGGTTCGTCTAGTCAAAGCTATGGTTTTTCCAGTGGTCATGTATGGATGTGAGAGTTTGACGATATAGAAACTCAGTCCTGAATATTCACTGGAAGGCCTGATGTTGAAACTGAAACTCCAGTACTTCGGCCACCTGATGTAAAGTACTGACTCATTTGAAAAGACCCTGATGCTGGGAAAGATTGACGGCAGGAGGAGATGGTTGGATGGCATCACCGACTCAATGGACATGAGTTTGAGCCAACTCCGGAAGTTGGTGATGGACAGGAAGCCTCGTGTGCTGCAGTCCATGCGATTGCAAAGAGTTGGAGATGACTGAGCGACTGAACTGAACTGAGACTGATCATTTGCAGTTTTTATAAACTGAAAGTGAAAGTAAAGTGTTAGTTGTTCAGTTTTGTCTGACTCTTTGCAACCCAGTGGACTATAGCCCACCAGGATCCTCTGTCCATGGGACCCTCAAGCATGAATACTGGAATGAGATGCCATGCCCTTCTGCAGGGGACCTTCCTGACCCAGGGATCAAACCTGAGCCTTTTGTGTCTTCTGCATTGGCAGGCAGGTTCTTTACCACTAGCATCATCTGGGAAGGTATCCTAAGACAAAGTTAATTTTCTTGAAACTGTCTAAACTTTCTCTGTCCATACAAGTATTTTTTTTTTTAACTATCTTCTTGCTGTACAGAGTATTTGCTTTAAGAAGAAATTACTCTGTTTTCCCACTGATAAGCAAAAGTGCATCCCATTACTTTGTCTACACATTTAATCTTTTAATCATTGCTCCCAAGATTGCTCCAGCACGAATTTTCAACCTAAATATCCAATTTATTTTCCACACAGAAAATTGAAAGATAAGGAATAACTGTTGCATACACAATCTTGGTAGCATACCAGCAAATTTCATGAGCACACATAAAGCAATTACCTACAGCTATCATTTTTACAACTCCATAAAGTGGCAAAAATAGACACGTTCAGTAAATAAAAAGTATTTTATATGTAAATAAGGGGGTGACAGGGAGGCCTGGCATGCTGCAGTCCATGGGGTCGCAAAGAGTCAGACATGACTGAGTGACTGAATTAACTGAACTGAACTGAAGGGGGCTTCCCAGGTGGCTCAGTGATAAAGAATCCGCCTGCCAAGCAGGAGACTTGGATTCAATCCCTGGGAAGATTCCCCTGGAGTAAAAAATGACAACCCAATCTAGTATTCTTGCCTAGAAAATTTCATGGATAGAGGAGCCTGGCAGGCTACAGTCCAAGGGGTTGCAAAGAGTCGTACATGACTGAGCAAATGAGCATGCATATGTACATAATAAGAAATGTGAATAATAAGAAAAATGTAAATACATAAATAATAAGCAAATATTGGGACTAATATTTCAGTATTCTATTTCATATAGAAATTAAGTATTCAAAGATTATTTATTAAATAATCCAATATTAGTACTGGTCTTAAAGTTAACTAAAAAACCTGGAAATTCTATCTAAGCAGATATGCCACTGAGTATAATTACTACCGATAAAAAAAAGTGTGTCAGAGTTATACTTCAGTTTAGTTAAATACAGTTTTTTCTTTGCATTAGTTTCACCACCACCGATCACCATGCTTCTCACATGTAATCTCAGAACTTACAACCCCACAGCAAAGTAGGCGTTATTAGCCTGTTTAGAGATGAATTAACGGAAACACTTCTTTGGTAAGTGGTGGAACCTGTATTCTGCCCTCCGTCTATCTTGCTTTCCAACTTGCTGAGGTACTTCTGAATGTCTCGGTAATTTGTGAGCTCAGGAAGCATGTTGCCTCCAATTTGATTTGTTCTCTCTCATGATTGTTTTGGCTATTCTCGTCTTTTGTGTTTCGTGCAAATTTTGTAATTATTTTTTCTTCTTCTGTGAAGAATGCCATCTGTACAGTAGATCTCCTACACACGAAGCCTCGGCTGCGAACTTTCGCAGGTGTGAACGTGCGTTTGCACGCCCAGTCACGTAAGTCAGCACACTGTGCGCCAGTTTTGTCAGCTGGGCACCCAGGCTCACTTTGTTGGACTTGTGAGCAGCTTTGATTTACGAACGTGCTCTTGGTATGGAACTCATTCGTATGCAGGGGACTTACTGTGTTTTGATAGGGATTGCACTGAATCTGTAGAATGCTGTGGTTAGTATGGATATAGTAACACTATTAATTCTTCTACTTCATAAGCATGGAGTAACTTTTCACTTGTTTCTGTTTACTTCAGTTTTGTCCTTAATGTTATGTAGTTTTCAATGTACAGATCTCCCATTTCTAGGTATTAGGTAAATACACTTTTATATTTTCCATCATCTTGAACACTGTGCAAATGATGCTACCTTGTCTGATCAGTAAACTGATGTGAAAGCTTTAGGAAGTTCAGGTCAACTGGTCTCTTCATAAGAAAGCACATATAAGACCTATTTAAAAATTACATTATGCCCAGAAGTGGGATTGCTGGGTCATATGGCAGTTCTATTTCCAGTTTTTTAAGAAATCTCCACACTGTTCTCCATAGTGGCTGTACTAGTTTGCATTCCCACCAACAGTGTAAGAGGGTTCCCTTTTCTCCACACCCTCTCCAGCATTTATTGCTTGTAGACTTTTGGATAGCAGCCATCCTGACTGGCGTGTAATGGTACCTCATTGTGGTTTTGATTTGCATTTCTCTGATAATGAGTGATGTTGAGCATCTTTTCATGTGTTTGTTAGCTATCTGTATGTCTTCTTTGGAGAAATGTCTGTTTAGTTCTTTGGCCTATTTTTTGATTGGGTCATTGATTTTTCTGGAATTGAGCTTCAGGAGTTGCTTGTATATTTTTGAGATTAATCCTTTGTCTGTTTCTTCATTTGCTGTTATTTTCTCCCAATCTGAGGGCTGTCTTTTCACCTTACTTATAGTTTCCTTTGTAGTGCAAAAGCTTTTAAGTTTCATTAGGTCCCATTTGTTTAGTTTTGCTTTTATTTCCAATATTCTGGGAGGTGGGTCATAGAGGATCTTGCTGTGATTTATGTTGGAGAGTGTTTTGCCTATGTTCTCCTCTAGGAGTTTTATAGCTTCTGGTCTTACATTTAGATCTTTAGTCCATTTTGAGTTTATTCTGGGCATACACACTGAGGAAACCAGATCTGAAAGAGACACGTGCACCCCAATGTTCATTGCAGCACTATTTATAATAGCCAGGACATGGAAGCAACCTAGATGCCCATCAGCAGATGAATGGATAAGGAAGCTGTGGTACATATACACCATGGAATATTACTCAGCTGTTAAAAAGAATTCATTTGAATCAGTTCCAATGAGATGGATGAAACTGGAGCCCATTATACAGAGTGAAGTAAGCCAGAAAGATAAAGAACATTACAGCATACTAACACATATATATGGAATTTAGAAAGATGATAACGATAACCCTATATGCAAAACAGAAAAAGAAACACAGAAATATAGAACAGACTTTTGAACTCTGTGGGAGAAGGTGAGGGTGGGATGTTTCAAAAGAACAGCATGTATGCTATCTATGGTGAAACAGATCACCAGCCCAGGTGGGATGCATGAGACAAGGGCTCGGGCCTGGTGCACTGGGAAGACCCAGAGGAATCGGGTGGAGAGGGAGGTGGGAGAGGCGATCGGGATGGGGAATACGTGTAAATCTATGGCTGATTCATATCAATGTATGACAAAACCCACTGAAATGTGAAGTAATTAGCCTCCAACTAATAAAAATAAAATTAAAAAAAAATTACATTATGCATTATATTCCACACTTATAAAATAGAGAACTCATAGAAACATTCTTAAACCAAAATTACCAAAGCAGTCTGATTTATCAAAAAAGAATTACCTTGATTACATGAACATTTTTAACAGAAAATGTTGCTATGGAAGGATCATTTTTCTCTTAATAGCACAGCTGAAGTATTCGAAGTCTGCTCCTTTATATGTGGGATTCTAGGAATAATATATTTATGTAGACACCTAAATTTTCTATAAAGCAATCAGAATTGATTTTTATTTTAAAAGATCTTTCATTTATTAATTTATAGAAATTAATTTATTAATGACTGTGATGGTAGGAAAATATTTCATGCTTACATTGAGAGATAAAGACTGTTCTCAACTGTAGATAGAAAAGATCTAGTATCTAGTTTTATACCTTTAGTAATAGGTCAAAAGTAAGTACAGAAACACTATATCACAGTTGTTAACATTGCAATGTGTTCTTCTTTCCCATAAAGTTGAAGCACAAAAAGACAAAACAAGGGGAGGAAAAAAAAACCAACAACTCTTTGATATCTGTCAGTGACCGAGCTCATCACATGCTGAGACCATAAAACCAGATCTTAAGTGTTTGTTGCCACCCAAGGGCTTCCCTGGTGGCTCAGAGGGTAAAGCGTCCGCCGGCAATGTGGGAGACCTGAGTTCGATCCCTGAGTGGGGAAGATCCCCTGGAGAAGGAAATGGCAACGCACTCCGGTACTCTTGCCTGGAAAATCCCATGGACAGAGGAGCCTGGTAGGCTACAGTCCACGGGGTCGTAAAGAGTCGGACATGACTGAGCGACTTAACTTTCACTTTCTTTCAAGGGAAATACGGTGACGCTAGTGGTAAAGAACCTGCCTGTCAATGCAGGAGATTCCAGTTTGATGTCTGGGTAGGGGAGATCCCCTGAGGGCATGGCAACCCACTGCAGTATTCTTGCCTGGAGAATCCTATGGACAGAGGAGCCTGGAGGGTTACAGTCCATAGGGTTGCAGAGTTGGATACGACAGACATAGCACGCAGGCAAGGGAAATATTATTGGTCCTGCACAAATTAGAATCAAAATAAACTTTGCAAAACATCAGAAACAAAGGTAAACTCTTGAGCCCAGGAATACCAGTACTCTACTCTAAGTAAGCTCTGCTCGCGGTCCCTGCTAACCTGTCATGCCTAGTAGATAGGGGCCCAGAATATGACTGTCTTTTGGGAGGGTGCCTGAACTAATTTACATAACTTTGGATATTACAGTTTATAGTAATGAGCATCCTCCTTGAAACCCAGCAATATAGACAAAAAGAATGTATAAAGTTTAAAATAGTAAAAGGGAAAAGGAAAAATTAGTAAACCTGCTCAGTCCAGTAGAATGTAGTAGTGAGATGGAAAGTGAAGTGAAAGTCACTCAGTCGTGTTGGACTTTTTGCGACCCATGGACTATATAGTCCCTGGAATTCTCCAGGCTAGAATACTGGAGTGGGTAGCTTTCCCCTTCTCCAGGGCATCTTCCCAACCGAGGGGTTGAAGCCAGGTCTCCCACATTGCCTGCAGATTCTTTACCAGCTGAGCCATAAGGGAAGCCCAAGAATACTGGAGTGTGTAGCCTATCCCTTCTCCAGGGGATCTTCCCGACCCAGAGATCACCGGGGTCTCCTGCATTGCAGGTGGATTCTTTACCAACTGAGCTATCAGGGAAGTGGGATGGAAAGAGAAGGGAGAAAAGTATCATACCTCGAAATTACAAAATAAGATATAGGAAGATTCCCAAACTGTCATTGTTTTCAAAAACTTTAAATAGAATAAACTCTCCAGTTAAAAGACAAAGATAATTAGTCTGTCAATTGGATTTTAGAAATTTTATTGTATTCTGTTTTAAAAGAGATACCTAAGACATAATGACACAGAAAAGTCTAAAGAGAAAATAACGGTATCAGGCTATTACCAAGAAAAAGGGAACTTATTTGGCTGTGTTAATATTGGAAAAAAATGTATCTTCAGTTAGAATTTTTTTTTAGTAAAGAACTATAAGGTCTCGTGATGTATATTTATATCACGTGAAATATATTTATGTTGTGTGCTTAGTCGCTTAGTTGCATCTGACTCCTTGTGACCCCATGGACTGTAGTCCACCGGGATCCTCTGTCCATGGGGATACTCCAGGCATGAATACTGAAATGGGTTGCCGTGCTCTCCTCCATGCAATCTTCCCAAACCAGGGATCGAACCCAGGTCTCTTGCATTGCTGGCAGATACTTACCATCTGAGCCACCAGGGAATCCTAGATCTATCTATATATATATGATATAGATATACCTAATGTATATTATGCTTTTTATATATAATCTATGTTTATATAATAGATATCATCAGATCTTAAGCTTCTTTATTCAGAAAAAAATTTTGCCCAGTATTAACACTGCTAATATTAATATAGTAATTACATTATTTATCAATGTATTAGTAAAATACACTACAGTAAAAAGTAGATATTTTAATATATAATATATGATACAATATTGATAATACCATTAATAATATAACAATATTAGTACTATTAGTATATTACTACATTATTACTTATATATATAATTCTAGCTAATATATAAACATTTGTATACATACATACATACATACATATATATACATATACATAAAGTATTATACCTGTCTGAACCTAAGTATCCAATATAAAACACTAGAAAAAAGAGTGTACACAAAGAAAATAGAATGACAGAAATGATCAAATTAAGAGCAGAAATTAATTAATATGGGCCAGTTTCACTTACAACATTGGAAACAAAAATGCTTAATGCCCAACCAAAGCAAGCAGAGTGTGTGTGTGTAGATATGTATAAATATATAACTATAATGTGAAAGTACTAAGTGTTGGTAAGGTATGGAACAACTGGAAGTTTCATATGCTGTTGCTAGGAATAGAAATTGGTTAAAAGTGTTTTAAAAGTCTCTTAGCAAACTTTAATAAATGCCTAAATTGAAAAAATATATCCAAACCATAAAAAATCCCAATACTATATTTAAGAACATTCTAGTAATTCTCAAAATCATTACTCAGACCATCTCAAATTTTCCTCACATTTTTCTGAATTGAAATGTTCAGATGAGTACTTGCTAAAAAGACACAAATATGAACAAGGCATAGTCCTTGCCAAAAGGGATTCATGGATAATTTCAGGCGACAAACTAATTACTAATAGAGAAGATCATGGAAGTACTAGAGGATTTACAAAATGATTTGGTAAAAAATAGATTAGTAGTAAAACTTGAATCTGGTTAAAGAGGTGTAGAAAGTGCATGAAGAATACTTGCCAGAGGTAGTGATATTAAGTAGGGCCTTGCAGGAAAATAGAAATTTTCTTTGCAAATTAGCTTGGGAGAGATGTAGAGACAGAATTTTAGATCACATCCACAATATTAAATGTACAGAGATAAGAAACCGTATGTTGGAACCATATGTAGTAAGAGAAGAAACTGAGAAAGTATATTGGGGCCAAATTTCATAATGTATATGTTATAAAAAGAAGTAAGACAGTTACTGTGACTTCCTAGTATATCAAATTGCTTAAAATCTGTTATTATTAGAAATAATACCTATTTGCAGAAGTATATCATATCACTACTTTAAATTTTATACTTACTATTAGCTGCTTGAATATCACAAGAAACTCCTATTATTTTAATTAAACAGATTTATGTCATTTTAATAAGAAGATAATTTTGATGAGAGTAAAATGAAGAAATCTGAAATGTTATGGGCATTTTTTAAAAAATGCCCTGTTACTTTGGGACTGTGTGTGTAAACTCAGTCGTGTCCGACTCTTTGCAACCCCATGGACTGTAGCCTGCCCAGGCTTCTCTGTCCATGGAGTTTTCCAGGCAAGAATACTGGAGCGGGTTGCCACTTCCTACTCCAGGGGATCTTCCTGACCCAGAGATCGAACCTGTGTCTCCCAATTCTCCTACATTGGCGGGTGGATTCTTTACCACTGCACCACCTGGGAAGTAGCTGTGACTTTGAGAAATTCACTGGATAAGAGTGTTTCTCTTTACTGGTATTTTTATAGGCAGTGAACTGCTTGTTGAAACAAGTAGCATGGGTTTTATAGTGAAAAAAAATGTTCTTTCTCATCCCATATTTAATATGTTTAGAAACACACAAAGGTCTGATATATTACTGACATACTTTATATCTTTAACTTTTAAAATTTAAATAATAAACTCAGATTCTTTAGCTTATAGGCAACAGATATCCACTTCTACTTGGTTGAGCTGAAAGAGGAAATTTACAATGAGGATATTCAGATATGTTGAGTAAGCAAGGGGACTTGAAAACGCCTTAGGAAAGAGTGAACACGCCAGAGGATGAGATGGTTGGATGGCATCACCGACTTGACAGACATGAGTTTGAGTAAACTCCGGGAGTTAGTGATGGACAGGGAAGCCTGGCATACTTCAGTCCATGGGGTGGCAGAGAGTCGGACATGACTGAGCAACTGAACTGAACTGAACTGAACTAGGAGAGTGAAAACTAGGGTGATCGTATGGATCTCAGAAGTAAGAGTTCTGTCATTTCGTGGCTCTAGCTGGCTCTCAAGAATCCAACTGACTGTTCAATCAATCAGCTGTGGTCATCCTGCCAGGATATAGAACAGAGCAATAGGGGCCTAATTCACAATCATTATACATGGGTGAAAATACAAAATTTGGGAATGATTCTTCCTCCAAATAGATATTCCAAAGAATTAAAGCATTTTGTTTTATATATAAATGAATGAGTCTAAGGGAATGCTCTTTTCTTCAAGTCTCACTGAACTTATGCATCCTCTTTATCCTAGCCGTTGGCTGTAAGAAAAACATATGCAAAAATAGAACAGGCTGCATTCAACATTTTCTTTAAATATTGTTTGGGAAAATGTCTGACATACTGTTTGTCAGAGGCAAAAGTTTCCAGAGAGCTATAGTTAGTGGCTATAAAAACATTAAGAGAAGCATTGTATTAAATGTTACTCTTAGCTGATCTAGCTGAAGAAAAAAATGACAGAAGAGAAGGGTGTTTGAGATGACAAGGGGTATGATAAAAAGTCACTGCTCACAGTTTGGAGAAATCAAAAAGTCCCTGTTAAAGTCTGAATGCAACCTCTCTATTTGGCTGTCCTACAACATGCTAAGTCGCTTCAGTCGTGTCCGACTCTTTGCGAGCCCAGGCTGTAGCCTGCCGGGCTCCTCTGTCCATGGGATTCTCCAGGCAAGAATACTGGAGTGGGTTGTCAACCCCTCCTTTAGGGTTCTTCCCAACCCAGGGATCGAGCTCGAGTCTCTCATGTCTACATGTGTCGGCAAGCAGGTTCTTTACCACCAGCACCACCTGGAAAGCCCTTGGTTGCACTAGCAGAGGGAAACGGACCTGAGTCCCAGAGTGAGGTGTACACCCAGGGTGACCTGGCTGAAGCACTACCAACCCAAGAAAGGTTAAAAAGATCATATTCCCTGAGGTGTCTGGGAAAGCCCAGAGGAGAGAACACTGTGCTTCCTAACACACGCTAATATTTAGTTGCTAATGATACCTGAGGGCTTATTATGTGCCAGGTACCTGAGATTGGCTTGCTTTATTTCACTTAACATTCAGAATAGCTTAATGAGATAAGCACTGTTCTGTACTCCAGTTTACTGAAGTGGCCACACGGAAAGTGCAAGCTTTTGGGCCATGTGATTTTATTTTGATACTCCGTATAAACAGATGTCAGCATAAAAAATTTTTAAGAGGAAAACCAGTCCCTTCATTGTTAAAAGTTTATCCTAAAATAAACTAAGTGATGGCAGTTTCTCAGGCAGCACCCAACATTAGTGAAGCTCTAACTTTGTGCCATATTAAAGATGTGTAAGCTTGACCGGGGTTATGAATTTGATTATTTTTTAAATGGTCGGCAGTTTAGCAGGTGTCTTTGCCAGACCCCTCAAAGCTTTTCTCAATTATAGAAAAAAAATGCCTTGCACTTTGGCAAGTGAATATTTTTCATTTGTATGCTCATCCAAAACAGGGGATACAGCATTTCTATTTCTGTATATGAGAGTCAGGCTTCCCAGGTGGCACTACTGGTAAAGAACCCACCTGCCAATGCAGAAGACATAACAAAGCTGGGTTTGATCCCTGGGTTGGGAAGATCCCCTGGAGGAGGGCATGGCAATCCACTCCAGTATTCTTGCCTAGAGAATCCCATGGACAGAGGAGCCTGGTGGGCTATAGACCATGGGGTCATAAAGAGTCAGACACAAATGACTTAGCATGCATGGAGGCAGAGTCAGCAAGGATAGTCATTATTCTGAGCATGCATGGTAAAATTTTTAATTATAAGTTTATAACCAAGTTAATGAATTTATGATATTTTTGTAATTTATATATTATAACAAACAAAATGTGTAGTTAATGTAATTAATTATTAGTTGCAAATTTAATGATAACAAGGATAGTTAATATTTTGTAGAACTATGAATTTTCATATCACATGTATTTTTTTTTCCTTTGGGCATTTTTTTGTCTCCTAACTTGTATTCTGATTATTTGAATATCTCCCCCTCTATATTTTAGGCACAACTAGCCAGGGACTATATTATAATCTCAGCATTTTCTCCAGTTATATCAAGAATTAGGATTCTTTAACTTTTGTACCGCAAGCACACCACTTTTACAGTAGTTTGGGGAGAATTATTTTCCATGTCTGAGTTTCCTTATCATGGCAATACCTTCCATTGCTTATTTCTATTCCAGGACCTATAAATTGCTTCAGAGTAAGGTTTTCGAAACTAGACACTGTATACCACCTCCACAGTTTTTGCCAAATATATCATCTGTGTTATTACTTAATATTTTCTTTAAATAAATTCAAGACTTTTATGTAGAATTTACTTGTGAAGGAACTATCTAGCTATTGCAAATGGGAAAACAGAATAAGGCAAGTGATTTGCAATAGTTGTATAGATCCTTTATAAATATACTTTATTTATATAATTTATGGGTTTCCCAATGACTCAGTGGTAAAGAATCTGCCTACAGTGCAGGAGATGCAGGTTCCATCTCTGGTTCAGGAAGACCCCCCGGAAGAGGAAATGATAACCCTCTCCAATATTCTTGCCTGGGAAATCCCATGGACTAAGGAGCCTAGCGGGCTACAGTCCATGGGCTCACAAAAGAATCAGGTACGACTGAGCGACTAAGCATGCACAAGCATATAATTTATAGGTATAATCACCTATATAATAATTATATACATTAAAATAATACACTGGAAACAAAGCTTTGGCTTTATTTTCTTACCGGTTCTCAACTGAAAGAGGGAGAGAGAGAGTAGCAGTTACTAGAGAAGCATTAAATACACACTGGCTCTAATCTCAGTCTTTACCGTTGATGCAATCAAGTTAACCAAAGGAAGTTTATAAAGGAGTGGGTTTCTTATGATCTAATGCTATATTACTTCATGCCACTTTTAAAATTTTTTATTTCTGTTTCATTGGAGGATAGTTGCTTTACAATATTGTGTTGCTTTCTGCCACATATCAACATGAATCAGCCATAGGTATACATATGTCTCCTCCCTCTTGAACTTCCTTCCCATCTCCCATCCCAGCCCACCCTTCAGGTTGTCACAGAACACTGGATTTGAGCTCCCTGCATCATGCAGTAAATTTCCACTGGCTATCTAATTTTACATATGGTAATGTATATGTTTCGATGCTACTCTCTCAATTCACCCTCACCCACCACCATGTCCAAAAATGCCCATGAACATCTTATTTCCAGCTATGGTTTTATTTTGGGAAACATGCCTTATGACATGGGCCGCAAACAATGTGCATCATACCTTAGCTCAAATCCCTTCTCCTTAATTGCCTGATTTTTAACAAGTTACTTAATTCCTTTAAACCTTGATTTCTTACTGAGGAGAGGAATGATAGTATTTGCATTTCAAGATGACTTTGAGAGTATATGATGTAATATTCACGATGTGTCTAGTCTTGTGCCTAGAGTTTATTGAAAAAAGTGACCTCCTACTATGTGTCAACTATGGTCTTCTGGTGCTTCAGCATCTGGAAGACATGACAGAGAAGAACTCTGCTTTCAGGGAACTTGATTCTAGTAAGGGCAGATCAACCACAAACAACTCAGGTCATTTCAGGCAGTAAGTAAAGCTCTGAGGTAAATAAAACAAGGCAACATGAAAGAAACTGACTGGTATTCAGTGAATACTAACTTCCTTCTGGACTGTCACCTCTATATCAGTTCAATTCAGTCGCTCAGTCGTGTCCGACTCTTTGCGACCCTGTGAATCGCAGCATGCCAGGCCTCCCTGTCCATCACCAACTCCCAGAGTTTACTCAAATTCATATCCATTGAGTCAGTGATGCCATCCAACCATGTCATCCTCTGTCATCCCCTTCTCCTCTTGCCTTCAATCTTTCCCAGTGTCACGGTCTTTTCAAATGAGTCAGCTCTTCGCATCAGGTGGCCAAAGTATTGGAGTTTCAGCTTCATCACCTCTATATGGTTAGTATTTAATATATGTGAAAAGGATGAACTATTGAGAATATGCTTGTCAACTGACGTAAATAAAGGGCAAACACCAGAATAAATAATATATTAATTTCAGTTTACAACATAATTAATTAAATGTGAAAAGTGAAAGTGTTAGTCAGTCATGTCCGACTCTTTGTGACCCTATAGACTGTGGAAATACATGGGCCACATCTTAGGTTTCTGTACTGCTCTAAGATCTGCTCTAAGTCTTTGTAAAGCACATGCTCTTGTTTTTGAAACAGAGGACATTTAAATGATCATGTTTTGCAAATTAAATGCGGTTGAGGCTTTATCACCTACTTTTGTCATGAAAAAAAAGTGAAAGTGTTAGTTACTTCTCTTCAGACTCATCGTTTGCAGTTTTTATAAACTACAGTGTGTCGCTCAGTCACATCCAACTCTTTGTGACCCTGTGGACTGTAGCCCTCAAGGCTCTTCTGTCCATGAAATTCTCCAGGCAAGAATACTGGAGTGGGTAGCCTTTTCCTTCTTCAGAAGTCTTCCTGACCAAGGAATCGAATCTGGGTTCCTGGATTGCAGACAGAATCTTAAGCATCTGAGCTACTTTTGTCACAGTTGCGTTTAAAAAAAAAAAAATCTCCGGAACTCCTTTTTTATGCTTAATGGGTTTGGTTTCAAAAAAGTTAACATTTTCCCACATAATTCAAACCCACTAATATACTTTGGGGAAAATTTTAGGAATTTTTGTTCAAATATATGTATTATATTTCTACATAGACAAATTTCACTGGGTAATTTCTCAAGATAAATTTTTTTTAAAAAACTTTCTCACTTTTTTCTTTTTTTGCAAAACGTGTAAATCTATGGCTGATTCATATCACTGTATGACAAAACCCACTGAAAAAATAAATAAATAAATAAAGGAAAAAAAAAAATACTGAACCACGATTTTAAACTGAACTAAACGAACCTTTTGCAGACTCTCTATAAATGGGAACTTACTGTTGAATTCAGTCATCAGCAGAGTCCCTGAGTGGGACAGTACTCCAGGTCAGGGTGCTAATGGCAATGGAATGGGAAACCAAGTTGAAACAATTAAATTTTGTGTGAAAAACACAGGATGGATTTACACAGACAAATAAATTTCAAAGACCTATTATTTGTCCTGTGAAAGATAAATTTGAGGCATTGCAGATTAACTTTGGATTGCTAGGAAAAAAGGTTTCTTTTCCAATTCTTTTATCCCTTTTTCAGTTTTGTCATTTGTAATGGCTTTGAGTTCTATTTCTCTTACTGGACTCTGTTAACCAATCTTTCCAGTGTCTAACTGGTTTAATTATTGGACTATAATATTTTGAAGGATCAATTAAAAGAGTATCAAGTTAGAGACAGGATGCCCAATTAGAAAATACTGAAAAGGCAGCAAATCTGCTCCCTGTGTCTTTCATCTCAGGCATTGTTGAATCTTGCTTTTCCTTCTCAAGTTACAATAACCTTTTTGATTTCTGTGATGGAAGGAAAGATCAGGCTGATTCTCAGAACCCACAAATGAGTCTCTTACCCTGCTCTACTTCTTCAAAGATTCAGCTAAATTTGACTTGCAGTTATGTTTTCAATGTAATTACCAGGCACAAAAGAAAATTGCTTCCTTTATTATCATAACTGAAAAGCACCATTTCTTTATTCTTCCATTTTTTAATGTTACATTTTATATCAGTGGGATTCATGTAAATTTTATTTTTTCAGTGGCAATTCACAATAAGAGATTTTCAAAGTAATGCCACAGTTTGTTTTTGTTTGTTTTCTGTCTGAATCCCTACCTCTAAAACAAGTAAGTTCAGTGCTGCTCATCCATAATTTACTTTAGAAGCCTAATGATTCTATTTCCTAGAATAGTAATTATGAATGTTTAACAGACTAGATGACATAGTGGAAAAAGCTGTGATCTAGTTCTGACCGCAGTGTTTACTGTTTGTCCTTTAGCAAGTGAAATCTGAATTCTGAATCACCAGTTACCTATCGGTAGAACATCAAATGTAGAAATGCATATATCTGCTTTTTACACAGACTAAAGCAGCATACAAGAGCTCATGAAGCATGGCTACAGTTAACCTCGTTTTTTAGTGCTCATTTTATGCAGCCACTTGTGTTCATTTGGACAGTTGTCATTTTGGGAGCTTGAATTATGGTGTTGAATGCCTCAGTTCTTCTCTAAACAAATCCATGGAGATTACCACTGAGATTCCAAACATATGAAAGATATTTGGAGGATGAAAAAGCAGTTCAGAGCCACCCTTAGCCACAATGTTGAAGTCTGTACCTCGTAGGTGGACTGCCCCAGACTTCTTGAAAATTTACTTTTAGAAATAACGATACAAATGATATACTGTCTGTAATAGTACTGATTCGCTGATAAGTCTGTATTGAAATTTTGGGGTCAGCCTACCTCACATAATCCATTTCTCTCTCCGTCCTCTCTCCTACCAAACCTGCCAGCCAGGAATGCCTCTGACACGCAAGGCTGCCTGGGGATTTGGTCTGTGTGGCTGCGTCATCCAGAAGCCCTCTGAAATCCAGACTAGTGCAGGGATTTCCGGTCTGTAGCAAATGGAAGACCCTTAAAAGACTAAAATTAAGTTTTATTTTACTTTGTGAAGTGAGGTGGAACTGAGTCGAGCTGACTGAGGAAAAGATTTCAGAAAACAGGCTGACCAGTAACAAGACACTGTGATGGTCGATTTCATATGTCAACTTGACGAGTCTGTGGCATGCAGTAGTTTGGGCAGCACCAGTCTAGATTCGATCAAAGAAGGAATTCAGCCTCAAGACTCCAGTGTAGAAACCCTGCCTGAGTTTCTCACTTGCCTGACCAGCCTTGAGAATTTCGACTCAAGACTGTGACATTAAATCTTACATGAATTTCTAGCCTGTCAGCTTGCCCTCCAGATTTCGAGCTTGTCAGCCCTCATGAACATGTAAGCTAGTTTCTTACGATTAAATGCTTGTGCATTCTCTCTCTCTGCCTGAAACAACAAAACAAACACATTTCAGTACAACAGAGTAAATAGGGGGAAGAAGACAACAGTTTAAGACGTACATTCACTCACTACTTAGTCTTATCAAATGTAATCTACTTCTTGTTTTCCAACCTTTACTTCTTGCATCCCAACCAAATGTCTACCTTGAAATTCTGCTGCAGTAAGCTTCTATGTTCAAGTTGCCAAGTTTCTAAATAAAAGTTGTGGTTTTTTTTTCCCCTGCCAAATTCTAATCTTATCTCAAGGATAATACCCTCTGATCTTAAATTATAACTATTTACAGATCTCCTTAAAATCCATTTGTGTGCTTTGGAAAGAAAGCTGAAACTTGCTATCTATAAAGACATAATGGGGCTATAATTCATGTTCATTCTGGGAGGCCCAAGACACCATTTTTTAAGAAAATGAGAGAACACAGAAAGGAACTAGCATTTAGGAGACTGGAATAGAGTTGTTTGAAAAGATTAAGAGACATGATCACTGTGGTTGTCATCTGTACATGTGCAGAGGAACCAGTCAGGAACAAGCTGACCCAGTTATCTAGCAATTACTGTGCCAGGCCCCTGGGGTGTAGAAGCCTGGGATCTAATGAGAGAGGCAAAGTTAAAACATGCTAAGCATTTACATAAATATTTTCAGGTTCACAAAACCTTTTGTTCATATGCATGAATAAAATAATAAAGCAAAAATTATTACCAAAAAAAAAGAATAAGTTAAGCTGCTTGTTCAAGTTATAGGAGTGACCAGGGCAGGGCTTCACTGGTGTGTCTTGGCTTCTCACTGCTCAGCCCTGTTCCTTGTGGCTCCTGGAGGTGCTGTGGAACACCACCTGAGAGCCATTGAGAGGTCAAGATTTCCCATTTTCTCAGTTTCTAGAACCCATGGATTATATGTGTACACATTCACTTGAACACATTTGGTTGGGGGCAGAGAATCATTGGGGGAAAGAAAACAACTCATGTATACATAAAGAAATACTTCATTTTCAGAAATTAAAAAAAAATTTAAAAAAAGCACATGCCTTAAGACTACATTTCACACAAATTATGTGAAAATGATTACAGGGCTGTAGAAATTCAGAAGAGGAAATGCCAGTCTGACTGAACAAATGAAGACAGACTTCACTGGGAAGCTGACTCTCGATACGCTGAGTCTGGACAAGAGAAGAGGACAAGAAGGGGACCCTATAGGAGTGGTGGCAGTGAGAACACAAGGCTGGGGCAGGAGCGACTGAACGTGATGCTGGGAGACTGACCGCGCGGAACAAAGAGCCTGCACAGTGAGTCCTAGTGCAAACACATCTGGGGAGATTGAGACGCGTTACCAAGGGCAGGCCCTGAGGTTCCGGGTCGCCTCTAAGCATCCAGCATTTATGACTTTCCCCAATACATATTGGATGTTTAAAATTGCATGTAAAATGAGGAAATTTTATTTGATTCAGGAGGTAATGGGAGAGCAACATCTTTCTAAATTAGACAAGTACATTGTGCTCTTTCCTTCTACAGGTCTTATAGTAAAACTATGTGTTATTAATGTTCTTCTGTGTATTCTTGCCACCTCTTCTTAATATCTTCTGCTTCTTTTAGGTCCATACCATTTCTGTCCTTTATTGTGCCCATCTTTGCAGGAAATGTTCCCTTGGTATCTCTAACTTTCTTGACGAGAACTCTAGTCTTTCCCATTCTATGGTTTTCCTCTATTTCTTTGCATTGATACACAAAATACACAGAAGAATGATAGAAAAAGACCTTTATGACCCAGATAAACACGATGGTGTGATTACCCACATAGAGCCAGACATCCTGGTATGCAAAGTCAAGTGGGCCCTAGGAAGCATCACTTTGAACAAAGTTTCTGGAGGTGATGAAATCCCAGTTGAGCTATTTCAAATCCTAAACGATGATGCTGTGAAAGTGCTGCACTCAATATGCCAGCAAATTTGGAAAACTCAGCAGTGGCCACAGGACTGGAAAAGGTCAGTTTTCATTCCAATCCCAAAGAAAGGCAACACCAAAGAATGTTCAAAGTACTGCACAATTGTACTCATGTCACATGCCAGTAAAGTAATGCTCAAAATTCTCCAAGCCAAGTTTCAACAATACGTGAACCATAAATTTCCGGACGTTCAAGCTGGATTTCGAAAAGGCAGAAGAACCAGAGATCAAATTGCCAACATCCACTGGATCATCAAAAAAAAAAAAAGAGAGTTACAGAAAAACATCTACTTCTGTTTTATTGACTACACCAAAGCCTTTGACTGTGTGGATCACAAAAAACTGTGGAAAATCCTGAAAGAGATGGGAATACCAGACCACCTGACTTGCCTCTTGAGAAATCTATACACAGGTCAAGAAGCAGGAGTTAGAACTGGACATGGAACAACAGACTGGTTCCAAATCGAAAAAGGAGTATGTCAAGGCTGTATATTGTCACCCTGCTTATTTAACTTATATGCAGAATACATCATGAGAAATGCTGGGCTGGATGAAGCACAAGCTGGAATCAAGATTGCAGGGAAAAACATCAATGACCTCAGATATGCTGATGACACCACCCTTATGGCAGAAAGTGAAGAAGAACTAAAGAGCCCCTTGATGAAAGTGAAAGAGGAGAGTGAAAAAGCTGGCTTAAAACTCAATATTCAGAAAACTAAGATCTTGGCATCTGGTCCCATCACTTCATGGCAAATGGATGGGGAAACAATGGAAACAGTGACAGACTTTAATTTTTGGGCTCCAGAATCACTGCAGGTGGTGACTGCAGTCATGAAATTAAAAGACACTTGCTCCTTGGAAGAAAATCTATGACCAACCTGGGTGGCATATTAAAAATCAGAGATGTTACTTTGCCAACAAAATCCGTCTAGTCAAAGGTATGGTTTTTCTAATAGTCATGTATGGATGTGAGAGTTGGACTATAAAGAAAGCTAAGTGCTGAAGAAGTGATGCTTTTGAACTGTGGTGTTAGAGAAGACTCTTGAGAGTCCCTTGGACTGCCAGGAGATCCAACAAGTCCATCCTAAAGGAAATCAGTCCTGAATAGTCACTGGAAGGACCGATGTTGAAGCTGAAACTGCAATACTTTGGTCACCTGATGTGAAGAGCTGACTCCTTGGGAAAGATACTGATGCTGGGAAAGTTTGATGGCAGAGGAGAAGGGGACGAAGAGGATGAGATGGTTGGACATGGACCGATTCAGTGGACATGAGTTTGGGTGAACTCCAGGAGTTGGTGATGGACAGGGAGGCCTGGCGTGCTGTGTTTCATAGGGCCCCAAAGAGTTGGACATGACTGAGCGACTGAACTGACTGACTGATTTTTAATGTGTTATTAATGTAGAACTTCCCTAGTGGCTTGATGGTAAAGAATTCGCCTATAATGAGAGAGACCTGTTTTCCATGCCTGGCTTGGGAAGATCCCCTTGAGAGGATGGCAACCCACTTCAGTATTCTTGCCTAGAGAATCCTAATGGACAGAAGAGCCTGGCAGGCTGCAGTCCATGGTTCGCAGAGTTGGACACTACTCACCAACTAAGCAACTATTACCACAATTATATTTCAATGTAATAACCCAATATTGATTTGAACTCTTGATAATATTCAAAATATGATAAAAGCAACACATTGCCAATTCCCCAAAACTTTACAATTGTTTTGTTAAATGTACTAAAGTTAACCAAGTTCTGAGATGCATGTTTTCTACTACCACAAGTTACTTTTTCTGTCTTTTAAGTAGTACATCATCATTTTGATAGTCGGTTTCCCTGGTGGCTCACATGTAAAGACTCTGTAATGCAGGAGACTGGGGTGGGGAAGATCCCCTGGAGAAGGGAACGGCAACCCACTCCAGTGTTCTTGCCTGGAGAATTCCATGGACCACGGAGCCTGGTGGGTTATAGTCCATGAGGTCGCAAAGAGTTGGACACAACTGAGTGACTAAGCCTTGCACTTTCATAGTTTTGACAGTACTTGGAATTTATTTGAATCATGTACCGTAAGACTCACAGACTTGGAAATGAGTGTTTATGAGGATCCTTAGAAACAGGAGGCATAGCACACCCTGCAGGGTTGGGCGGGGGCCCATGGAGAAGCTCCAAAGCTGGTCAGGAGGTAGAAGGTATGGGAGAAATTGTGGGCAGGAGCCTTCACTGTGGTTTCCATGGACAGGTGCAACTGAGGCAGTGTAAGCAGGCTTAGGATTGGCTAGTGTGAGTAATTTCAGCAGTCTCTGGGGGCATAGGCCTTTATTGTCTGGTACTTAGCCTCTGGAGTGATTGAGACAAGAGGATATTGCCCTGGAGTGTAAGAGCCCAAGAAAGGAGGTGGTTGGGGATATGGACTCTGGATTGTTTGGTTTACATTTGAAAAGCACATGCAAGGGATAGTTGTTTATTGTCCCTAAAAAACTGGCTGACATTGGGAGGGGCAGTTCTTTCAGGCTAGCAAGTATGTAATCCAGGAACTACCTAGTATCTAGCTCTGATCTACTAACGAGATACCAGAAAATCCTAAACAGTTAAAAATAAACTAGGCCCATAAAAACCGAAAAACTGCCTAGGGAACCGTGTATAAGGCAGGAACTGAATTAGCCTTAAAGTACTGGGGCTGACTCTGACATTCCCAATATCCATGCTGATGAAGCTCTGTACTACTGATATAAAAATCTTTCTTTAGTAGCTTCAGGGAGTTAGATCGGGGCAGCTGAAGAAGATTAAATGAGAATGGCAAGGGTGGAGGAGGAGCTTTAAAAATTTGTATTCGAGGTGAGCCATCAAACTGAAATAAAATATGAGATATGAAGACAGTAAAAAAAAATAACCAGTCAGGAGATGAATTCATTCCAGATAAAAATGAAAAATGTTGAGCACTCTTAAAATGACTTTTAAGTCTGTTTAAAATCCTATCTTAGTCTACTTAGGTTGCCATAATGTAATGCCATAGACTGGATGATTTAAAAAACAAATTTATTTTCCTACAGTTTTGGAGGCTGTTAAGTCTAAGATAAAGGTGCTGGCCGGGTCTGCTAATGGCAAGCGCTCTCTTCCTGGCTTGTGGGGGGCTGCCTTCTCACTCTGTTGTCACAGGTCAGAGAGAGCTGATGACTCTTCCACTTTTATAGGGACATCAGTTCCAATATATCAGATTAGTACCCTTTTGACTTCTTTTAACCCTAATATCTTGGAAACCCTATCTCCAATACAGTCACACGGGCGATGAGGGTTTCAGTATACGAATTTGGGGAGGTGACACAGTTCGGTTCAAAGCAGTGTGCCTCTAGCTGCCCAAAATTCATGTCTTTATCATGTGCAAAATACATCGTTCTGTCCACACAGCCCCCAAAGCCTCAGTTCATTCTAGCATCAACGCTGAAGTCCAGAGTCTGATCTACATACCATATAAACCAGATATGGATGAGATTCAAGGTACATTTCATTCTGAGACAAAAACTCTTCTCTAGCTGTGAACCTGCGACATCAGACAATGATGTGCTTCTGAGATGCAGTGGTGGTTCAGGCACAGACAGCCCCACTCCAGAAGGAACAGGAAAGAAGGCCAGGGTGACGGGTCCCAGGCAAACCCAAACCTAGCGAGGCAGCTTCCTTCAGTGTAGCTGCTGAAGAGTGTTGCGTTAGTTTCTGCCGTACAGCAAAGTGAATCAGTTATATGTGTACATGTACCCACTCTCTGATTTCCCTCCCAGTTAGGTGACCGCAGAGCACTGAGCAGAGTTCCCTAGCTATGCAGTAGGTTCTCATCAGTCTTCTGTTTTACACATAGTAATGTATTTCAGTCCCAATCTCCCAATTCACCCAGCCCTCCTCTTCACCCCTTCACATTCATATGTATGTTCTGTATACTTGTGTTTGTTTCTTTCTTCGCAAATAGGTGAAAGTGAAAGTCACTCAGTCATGTCTGAATCTTTGTGACCCCATGGACTATACAGTCCGTGGAATTCTCCAGGTCAGAATACTGGAGTGGGTAGCCGTTCCCTTTTCCAGGGGATCTTCCCAACCCAGGGATTGACCCCAGGTCTCGCATTGCAGGAGGATTCTTTACCAGCTCAGCCACCAGAGAAACCCTGGTGCAAATAGGTTAAGCTGTACCATTTTTTCTAGATTCCACATAGGTGTGTTAATATACAGTATTTGTTTTTCTGACTCACTTCACTCTGTATGACAGTCTCTAGATTTATCCACATCTCTACAGATGACTTGATTTTGTTCCTTGTTGTTTCATATTCCTTTGTCTATATATATATATATATATAGATAGATAGATAGATAGATAGATACACACATACACACACACACATACACACACTTATATACATTATACATTATACAGTGGAAGTGAGAAATAGATGAAAGGGATTAGATCTCATAGACAGAGTGCTTGAAAAACTATAGATGGAGGTTCATGACATTGTCCAGGAGGCAGGGATCAAAACCAACCCCAAGAAAAAGAAATGCAAAAAGGAAAAATGGTTGTCTGAGAAGGCCTAACAAATAGCTGTGAAAAGAAGAGAAGCGAAAGGCAAAGGAGAGAAGGAAAGATATACTCATGTGAATACAGAGTTCCAAAGAATGGCAAGGAGAGATAAGAAAGCCTTCCTCAGAGATCAGTGCAAAGAAATAGAGGAAAACAATAGAATGGGAAAGACTAGAGATCTCTTCAAGAAAATTAGAGGTACCAAAGAAACATTTCATGCAAAGATGGGCTCAATAAAGGACAGAAACAGTATGGACCTAACAGAAGCAGAAGATATTAAGAAGAGGTGGCAAGAATACACAGAAGAACTGTACTAAAAAGATCTTCATCCCCCAGATAATCCTGATGATGTGATCACTCACCTAGAGCCAGACATCTGGAATGCAAAGTCAGGTGGGCCTTAGGAAGCATCACTACGAACAAAGCTAGTGGAGGTGATGGAATTCCAGTTGAGCTATTTCAAATCCTAGAAGATGATGCTATGAAAGTGCTGCACTCAATATGCCAGCAAATTTGGAAAACTCAGCGGTGGCCACAGGACTGGAAAAGGTCACTTTTCATTCCAATCCCAAAGAAAGGCAATGCCAAGGACTGCTCAAACTACCACACAATTGCACTCATCTCACACGCTAGCAAAGTAATGCTCAAAATTCTCCAAGCCAGGCTTCAACAGTATGTAAACTGAACTTCCTGATGTTCAAACTGCCCTTAGAAAAGGCAGAGGAACCAGAGATCAAATTGCCCACATTTGTTGGATCATCAAAAAAGCAAGAGAGTTCCAGAAAAACATCTACTTCTGCTTTATTGACTATGCCAAAGCCTTTGACTGTGTGGACCACAACAAACTGTGGAATATTCTTAAAGAGATGGGAATACCAGATCACCTGACCTGCCTCTTGAGAAATCTGTATGCAGGTCAGGAAGCAACAGTCAGAACTGGACATGGAACAACAGACTGGTTCCAAATAGGAAAAGGAGTACGTCAAGGCTGTATATTGTCACCCTGCTTATTTAACTTATATGCAGAGAACATCATGTGAAATACCAGGCTGGATGAAGCACAAGCTAGAATCAAGATTGCCAGGAGAAATATCAACAACCTCAGATACACAGATGACATCACCCTTATGGCAGAAAGTTAGGTTCTTCTGAACTAAAGAGCCTCTTGATGAAAGTGAAAGAGGAGCATGAAAAAGCTGGCTTAAAACTCACTATTCAGCAAACTAAGATCATGGCATCTGGTCCCATCACCTCATGGGAAATAGATGGGGAGACAGTGGAAACAGTGTCAGACTTTATTTTTTTGGGCTCCAAAATCACTGCGGATGGTGACTAAAGCCATGAAATTAAAAGATGCTTGCTCCTTGGAAGAAAAGTTATGACAGCATATTAAAAAGCAGAGACATTAGTTTGCCAGCAAAGGTCTGTTTGGTCAAAGCTATTGTTTTTCCAGTAGTCATGTATGGATGTGAAAGTTGGACTATAAAGAAAGCTGAGTGCCGAAGAATTGATACTTTTGAACTGTGGTGTTGGAGAAGACTCTTGAAAGTCCCTTGGACTGCAAGGAGATCTGACAAATCAATCCTAAAGGAAATCAGTCCTGAATATTCTTTGGAAGGACTGATGTTGAAGCTAAAACTCCAATACTCTGGCCACCTGATGCGAAGAAGTGACTTACTTGAAAAGACCCCGATGCTGGGAAAGATTGAGGGCAGGAGGAGAAGGGGACGACAGAGGATGAGATGGTTGAATGGCATCACCGACTTGATGGACATGAGTTTGAGCAAGGTCTGGGAATTGGTGATGGACAGGGAAGCCTGCTGTGCTGCAGTCCCTGGGGTCGCAAAGAGTTGGACACGACTGAGCAACTCTACTGAACTGAACTGATACACACACACACACACAGACACAATTAGGTTTCCCAGGTGGCACTAGTGGTGAGGAACCTGCCTGCCAGGAGGTGTTAGAAATGTGGGTTCATCCCTGGGTCTGGAAGTGACACTGGAGGACGGCATGGCAACCCCCTCCAGTATTCTTGCCTGGAGAATTGCATGGACGGAGGAGCCTGGTGGGCTACAGTCCATAGGGTTGCAGAGAGTCAAAGACAACTAAGGCAGCCTAACGCGCATGCTTGCATACATACATACATACATACATACACGTCCATGCTTTGTCCATTGCTCTGCTGGTGCATGTTTAGGTTGCTTCCGTGGCCTGGCTACTGTAAAGAGTGCTGCCTTGAGCATTGAGGGCCATGTGTTTTTGCAGTTATGGTTTTCTCCAGGTGTATGCCCAGGAGTGGGATTGCTGGGTCATGATAGTTCTATTTTTACTTTTTTAAGGAACCTCTCTACTGTTCTCCATAGTGGCTGTATCAATTACATTCCCCCCAGCAATGTAAGAGAGTTCCCTTTTCTGCATACCCTTTCCAGCATTTATTGTTTATAAATTTTCTTGGGAATAATCCTCTTTGGCTCCATTCTCCACCTTCTGGACCCACTGGGGTGGCAGTCCTGTGGCTTTGCCAGATGGAGGTCTCATCCCCAAGGCTTCAGTTGGAGGCCATATGGCCTGTTGAAACAAAGGTGATGGCCCATGCTTCGAAGCTTAAGAAGCAATCTGATGATCTGTGAATGGCCTTTGGAGTCTTTCTGTTTCTTAAAGAATAGTGTACATTTGCAGCCAAATAGCTCTATGTGTCCCTCTTATAAAATCTAAGCAGTTTAACAGCCTTCTTTCATTTCATCCTGTCTCAGTACCCCTGATTGGCAATGTTTCTGCTAATAAAATCCTATATCTATTCCTGGTTTTTGCTGAGGTGGTGGATAATTTTTTGATTCCAACCCCTATTAGTCTTATTTTCAATAGTTGAAATACCCTGTGTTTTCTTTAGAAAAAGCTTACTCTTTTTTTTTTTTTTTGTAAAATGTGTAGACTGAAAAATTTCTAAGTATTCAAGTGCTGCTTCCTTTTTGCTCAACAACTCCTTCTTCAGTTCAGCTCCCTCTTCTTGCATTTTATTATAAGCAGTCAGGAGGAACCACACTGCTCCTTTAAAACTTTAATGAGCAACCTCTACAGCTAAAAACCCATTTTTTATATTCCATTTTATTTTATTATAAAAACCAATTTTTAAAATATAGTTGCTATATGTTGTGTCTGATATAGTAATCCACAATTTGTAAAGGTTATATTCCATTTATAGTTATTATAAAATATCTACTGTTATTTCCATGTGGTACAATATATCCTTGTAGCTTATTTTACACTTAAAGCTTGTACCTCTTAATCCCCTATTCTATCATGCCCTTCCCCTTTCCCAGTTTGTAACCACTGGCTTGTTCTCTATATCTCTAAGTCTGCTTCTTTTGTCTTTTATTCACTAGATTCCTCATATAAGTGATATCATACAGTGTTTTTGTCTTACTTATTTCACTTAGCATAGAGCTCTGCCCAGGTCCATCCATACTGCTGGAAATGGCAACAATTTATTCTTTTTTATGGCTGAGTGGTATTCCATTGTATATATGTGCATTCCATTCATCTGTCAATGGACCCTTAGGTTGCTTCTGTGTCTTCAAAGTTGAATAATACTGCCATGAACATTGGGGTGCATGTATATTTTCGAGTAGAATTTTGTATTTTCCAGATATGTACCCAGGAGTGAGATTGCTGAGTCATATGGTAATTCTATTTTTAGTTTTTTTTTTAGAAACCTCCATACTGTTTTCCACAGTATGAATGGATGCACTAAGTGAGAAGTTAAAAGTTTTTAACAAAGAGCCAAACAACCAAATAGAGGTGAAGAGCACAATAACTGAAATAAAAAATACATTCAAAGGAATCAACAGTAGATTGAATGATACAGGGCAACAGATAAGTGAGCCAGAAGACAAGAGTAGTGCAAATCCCTGCTGCTGAACTAAATACTCATTTCTATTGCTTGCAAGTTCTGTTTTTCACAGAACTAGAACACCGGTTCAACCAAGTTCTTTGCCCTTTATCACGTGGTTATCTTTTCTTAGTTTCCAGCAAAATGTTCTTCATTTCCATCTGAGACTTCACCAGAATGACCTTGAATGTCCATATTTCTACCAACATTCTGTTCATAATTATTTGTTTATTCTCTAAGAAGATAGACTGCCTCTCAAGCTCTCCTCTTTTCTTTCTGAATCCGTATTAGAATCACCTCTAACATCTATAGTTCCACCAATATTGTCCTCACAGTAACTCAGGCTTTTATTAGCATGTCTCTCAAAAGCTCCTAAAGCCTCTACTCACTACCCAGTTTGCAAAGCCCCTTCCACATTTTTAGGTATTGTTACAGCAGCAGCCTACTTCTTGGTACCAGAATCAAAAAGGAAAAGGAATGATCTCTATTAAAATATATATATAAAATCATAAGGATAGGAAAAAGATCCAGTTAGTAACCCTGGAAAATATATCAGCACTTAAAAACTCATAAAATTTAAAACATGAACTCTGGAATGGGACAAAGTTAAAGACATAACAAACTGGAAGAGAGAACTAAGAATTGTACCCAGGATGCAGCATAAACAAAAAAATTGAAAAATAGTTGAGATATGATGTTCAAGAATCCTTGTTTAATAGAATTTTAATGGGATGCTAGCAAAAGATAACAAATGATAATAGAATATTACAGCAGCATATTCAGAGAGATAATGTCTGAGAAGTTTTAATATGCATAAATAAAAATCAATAGGAAAAACACTCATCTACAGTGTACCAATCCAAGAAAAGTTAGGAGGAGGAGGACGAATGAAGCCATTGGAAACTGCTGATGAGACTAAACTATGGAATAAAATGATGTAACTCAAAACACATTGTAGTGACAACAAATGTAAATAGATTACATGACTCTGGTTAAATGAAAAATAAAATTACTAGCTTAGATATAAAAGAAGTCAGTTATATGCTGTTTATAGGAGACACTGACACAAACACACACACACCAAATCCATGCACACCCACCCTAAAACAGAAAATTTAAAAAGAGAAAAAACAAAAGAGATATTCCAGGCATATATGGACCGAAAGAAGAGCTGGAATAAAAATATTATTCAAAATAGAATATAAAGCAGATGCATTAATATTAATAAAGAATATTTATGGAAAGAGTATAAAAATTATAACTTACTATGCTTAATATGGACGTAGACTGTAATCCTCCTCCAAAAAAAAACAGCTATAAAAACTCAGAATTACAAAATAAAATTGACAAACTTACTATCATAATGGGAGAATTTAACACCTCTCTTAGAAACTAATTTAGAGAATATACAGAGAGGATTTGAGTAACACATACAGCATGATTTTAAATATATGTATATCTTTGTACCCAAAAGAGAACCCAACAGAGAATACACACACTTCTAAAGCATGCATGCAACATTTGAAAATTTAAAATTTACTATATACTTGCAGTCATAAAGAATCACAATCATTCACGTATTATCTAGTCACTACTCTATTAAAATTAGAAATTAACTATTACAAATGGTAATGAAAATCCTTCAGGGTTGGGAACCTGAAAAAACAAAAAGCCTAAACAATGTATGGATTAAAGAGTAATTCACAAAGAAAATTATAACATGTATTAACTGAATAATTAAAAAACTAAAATATTAAAAAATAAAAATAATTTATGAGATATAGCTAATGCAGTGAAATAAAAAATTGAACATACTAGTCAATATATTGCAATTATTAATCACCGTAAAGATAATTCATTTCCTCTTAAAGCCTTTGAATAGCTTTCTTTCTGGAATAAATCAAGATTTTCATCCTTAGTATCTTTGCTTTCCTTTGAAAATATTTAACCTTAATTACATCACTAAGTGAAGGTTGTCTGATGATTACACAGATCTTACTAACTATGGTAAAAACTAATATCAGAAAATCTAATTGCCTTTTATTCATTCTAAATTAGACAAATGGGTCCTTTTATAGTTTTGTCAGTTCCTAGGATCTTTTCTAAAATTAATAACTTGACTTTCTCAGTGAGTATCCTAGGGGAAAGCTAACATTTATTGGCCATTTCCACATGGCAAGAATCTCCTCTGTGAGTTACAGTTGACAGACTATTTTCAGCTTTTCTTTACCTCCTATTATTTCTCTTTTTCAGATTTGAGGGACTTTTGTATCTTTCTTGGCTCAAAAACTCACAGATAAACTGCCCAGCCATGTTTTTACCCCTTTTTGCTATGGAATTGTTTCTATTTAAAAGAAAATTTACACAAGCATGCAATTATTCCCAAATGTATCACACCAATATCCCATTTTTGCAAGATGAGTAAAAACAGTGACTACCAGAACTTGTGAACAGTAAAGACTGTAAAGTCATATCTAAAACTTATGTCTTACTGCTACTCACTGAAATTCCACTTGTGCTGTTTTCTGCCTCTTCAGTTTTAAAATTTGCAGTCATTACCAATTAATGTACAATTTCTGTACTCTTAAGAAAACTTCACAGATTCATTTATACCTTTTTTAGTTGATTTTTACTCAGGCATTAAAAGTAATATAAACTTAACACAAGGAATAATCATTTACCTCAGGAATTTGGATTGTTGAGCTATGTATAAAAATACCAGTGTAATTCCTGATGGTGCAAAGCAACATATGAGCCAATATCTCATGGGGTCAAATGTTCATGCATTATAAAAGAGCAATCAATTTGAGCTGTAATGGTCACAGATGTCTTTTGTGAAATTTCTGAGAGTAGAACCCAAGTAGCTATCTAGTTTGTGTATATTTAGAGACAAACAGGAGTTGATAATTATACTTAGAGACATGTGTGTATCTTGTTCAGGAAATAGTGAAGTGTCTGACCTAGCTAAAGAAAAGGATCTACACTGAGAAATAGTGAAGAAAAAATGGATTACTGGAGCAGGTTGCATTGTAGAGGATCTTCTGTGACCTAAGAAGATAAGTTAAGAGCAGTGTTTATTTATGTATGTTTCTAGGATCATTCATTAATAAGTTTCCTCTAAAAGGATCTCTCAGGTCAGATGTGGAAAATACTGAGTTTCTTTACTGTGAGTCTTCTCTAAGACATTAATATGTTAATGGGCATTTTGATTTCCAGTAGGAAAATACAGCATTTCCCAAACCTATTTGACCATGGAACCCTTGCTAGGGAAACAGTGCATGGATCAAGTATTCTATATATATCGGTATCAATCTCAGTCTGCAAACTGTAATATATTAAGATATGTACTGTTCTATAGTTTTAAATAGTACATTTTATTTCTAGTTTAATCCTTTGTTCCCAGACTGGCAGAAATTCAAGATCTTTCCATTTTCTCCATGAATGTATCCATGTTATGGAGTTTACTAATGCTAAGGAGCTAGGTCATTGTGGAATGAGGTGTGACATGTATCCACTGTATCATCTGTGTATGCTGGATGTCTGCTGAAATGTCCTACTTGCTTTCTTGTCCCAGGTGATGGGCCTGAGACATGTGTTACTCAGATCCACTGGTTCTCTTTGTTCCTTCCATACTGTAATTCTCATGTTGATGGGAATAACTTCACTGATCTGCTCCATGTTGAGGTATGAGAAATTCTGTATGAATGAACAGTGCACCGTCTTTCTTAGACCTGTTATGTAACTGCTCTGTGGGGGCGCCCTAATCCCTCTTGGTCTCCACTTATGGAATGTGGCGTGTATCCCATGCCCCTAGTGAATCCAGGCTTTTCCCATGAGGTCTCTACTGAGATCTTCACCCTCTGCCAGGCGTGGTTTTTGTTTCCTAGGAAACTAAGTTCTCAAAACTTGTAAGCAACGAAATGCTCTCTTTTTCTCTTATACTTCTGTAATTTCTTCTCTTCTGAGGAAATGATCTAGCTATCCCTTAAGACAGCTTAAGACAAGGAGAAAGGAAGAGCTAAGGAATATCTGAGGGGAAAAAATCAATTATTATTTCAAAGATATTCCCTGCCATGCTTCCTAATACCCTTTGGGAAATGCTAGTCTGAAGAATGGAGGGTTAAAAGCTGATGAATAAAAGGATGTTTGTGACTGTTGTGCTGTCTTGAGTTTTGTTTTCATGTGTGGTAAGTTACAGTATTATTGTTGTTCACTCATTGTGTCCAACTCTTTGAAACCCCATGGATTACAGCACCCAGGTTCCTCTGTCCTCCACTATCTCACTACTGAGAATTGGTGATGCTGTCTAACCATTTCATCCTCTGCCATCCTTTGTTGCCTTCAGCCTTTCCCAGCATCAGAGTCTTTTCCAGTGAATTGGCTCTTTGTGTATTGAGCTTCAGCAACCAAGGAGCTTCAGTCCTTCCAATGAATATTTAGGGTTGATTTCCTTTAGGATTGATTGGCTTGATCTCCTTGCAGTCCAAGAGACTCTTAAGAGTCTTCTCCAGCACCACAATTTAAAACATCAATTCTTCAGCACTCAGCCTTCTTTATGATCCAACTTTCACATCCATACATGACTACTGGAAAAACCAGGGCTTTGAATATATGGACCTTTGTCGGTAAAGTGATGTCTCTGCTTTTAAATATGTTATCTAGATTTGTCATTGCTTTCCTTCCAAGGAGCAAGCATCTTTTAATTTCATGGCTGCAGTCACCGTCTGCAGTGATTTTGGAGCCCAAGAAAATAAAATCTGTCACTGTTTTCACTTTTTCCCCTCTGCTTGCCATGAAGTGATGAGACTGGATGTCATGATCTTAGTTTTTCTAATGGTTAGTTTCAAACCAGCTTTTTCACTCTCCTCTTTCACCCTTTTCAAAAGCCTCTTTAGTTCATCTTCACTTGCTGCCATTAGAGTGGTATCATCTGCATATCTGAGGTTGTTGATAATTCTCCCAGAAATCTTGATTCCAACTTGTGATTTGTCTGGCACAGCACTTCACATGATATACTCTGTGTGTCAATTAATTGAGCAGGGTGATGATATACAGCCTTTCTAAATTATGAACCAGTCTTTTGTTCCACGTCCAATTCTAACTGTTGCTTCTTGACTGGCATACAGATTTCTCAGGAGGCAAGTAAGGTGGTCTGGTACTCACATCTCTTTAAGCATTTTTCATAGTTTGTTGTGATCCACATGGTCAAAGGGCTTCCGATAGCTCAGCAGGTAAAGATACCACCTCCAACACAGGAGTCTCAGGAGACATGGATTTGATCCCTGGATCAGGAAGATTCCCCTGGAGGAGGAAATGGCAACCCACTCCAGTATTCTTGCCTGGAAAATCCCATGAACAGAGGAGCCTGGTGAGCTACAGTCCATAGGGTTGCAAAAAGTTGGACACAACTGAAACAGCTGAGCACCATAGATAGATACAGTCAAAGGCTTTAGCATAGTCAGTGAAGCAGACACAGACGTTTTTCTGGAACTCCCTTACGTTCCTCAGTAAATAGTGAATAACTCATTGTCTTTGTAGTCTTCTGTGGAGCCCTCTTCTACATTGACTCTTGAAAATCCCCTGTTGCTGTTGGCAACTCTTCTTCTACCATATGAAGTAGGCCGGTTTGCTTGTTGAAGACGTGGGGATCAGCCCAGAGCCAGCTTCAAACAGCAGACACATAGATTACTCTAGCTGAGCTGCCAACTGATTACAGGTTCGTAAGTGATCTTAGTTGAGACCCAAACTGCCAGTTGAGCGTCTCCCGAAGTGTTAAAATGAATCATAAGCAAATGAAATGGTGGTTTAACCTATTTTTATTGCATCGATATAAAAATGTACAGTACAGTACAAAAATGCAATATAATATGGTAGGAATGAACGAAGAGATATTTTGGGGGGAATATTTTCTCAAATATGGATATATGGGATCAAGAAAACCTGAAATGGTATAAGCTGGGACCTTGAAAGGTCTTATTTTTCACTGAATGATCCAAAGTGGTTCTCTTGGTTTAAGTGCCTCATGTTCATTCTTGTGCCAGGAAATTCATTTATTTCTGGATGAGATGTGATTGTTTAATTCAATCTCAACAAAATCATGCAAATGTTTTGTAAAAAAGTGTTCTCAAGTGAGATATTATAAGATAAAGAAAAAGGAAGGGTAAACTGTGCTTATGGGCACTGTAATCTTCAGGAACTTAGAAAACTGTAGACAGGTCAGTGGATGGACCCATCCTTGATGAGGTCATGGCATTATACTGCAGTTGTGCCTTTCTGTAAATCACTGTCACTCTCACTGGCTTGGATTCAAGAGGTTGTTCTGTTGTCACTGATGAAATGAAAGCAAACAGTTGTCTTAGTTTGAACGTATTCTTAGGTAATCAGTTCAGTTCAGTCCCAGTTTCTCAGGTATTCAGTTGCTCAGTCATGTCTGACTCTTTGCAACCCCCTGAATCGGAGCATGCCAGGCCTCCCTGTCCATCACCAACTCCCAGAGTTTACTCAAACTCATGTCCATCTAGTCGGTGATGCCATCCAGCCATTTCATCCTCTGTCATCCCCTTTTCCTCCTGCCCCCAATCCCTCCCAGCATCAGGGTCTTTTCCAATGAGTCAACTCTTCGCATGAGGTGGCCAAAGTATTGGAGTTTCAGCTTCAGCATCAGTCCTTTCAGTGAACACCCAGGACTGATCTTCTTTAGGATGGACTGGTTGGATCTCCTTGCAGTCCAAGGGACTCTCAAGAGGCTTCTCCAACACCATAGTTCAAAAGCATCAATTTTTCGGTGCTCAGCTTTCCTCACAGTCCAACTCTCACATCCATACATGACCACTGGAAAAACCATGGCCTTGACTAGATGGACCTTTGTTGGCAAAGTAATGTCTCTGCTTTTTAATATGCTATCTAGGTTGGTTATAACTTTCCTTCCAAGGAGTAAGCATCTTTTAATTTCATCGCTGCAATCACCATCTGCAGTGATTTTGGAGCCCCCCAAAATAAAAGTCTGACACTGTTTCCACTGTCTCCCCATCTATTTCCCATGAAGTGATGGGACCAGATGCCATGATCTCAGTTTTCTGAATGTTGAGCATAGACTCATCTAAATGGATTGTCGTAAAGATTTCCTCAAAGCAATGAGATAAGTGTCATAAAACCAAGAGGTATTAAAAATATAAAGGGACTCATGATTCATGCCCTCAGGTTCTGAAGCTAAATGCTGCCTTATAAGAATGAACTGCTACCAGGAAGCTGCGATCATCTAGGCTCAAGTAGTACTAACTCTAATCTCATGAGAACTTCTACTAGACCTATTAATTGCTTCTTTACAGATTTATTTTACATCAATTATCTTAATCTTTAGAGAAATCCTAAGATTTAGGTATTTTTCATTAACAACTTAGAGATGAGGGAACTGAAACTGATCTAGAATAATTGGCCAAAGTTAATGCAACTGGTAAATACTGGTACAAGAGTTTCTAGTCTGGAAAATATTTTTAACATTAGTCCTTTTTTTGTCAGTGATGCTGGTTTTTTTCAACCTATTGCAAAGGCACTAGAAACCTGCAGTGCCTCAGGGACCACTGACCAGAAAAAGGAAGGAGAGGGGAATAAACCAGGCAGTGCCCTGGGCCGCTCACTCCAGGTTCAGGCAGAGCACGTCTTTTATATATGAGTTTTATTTAAAGTTTTATTTTAAAAATTTCAAAATGTGATATATTAACGGGATGTCCATTTTGAACTGTGGTGTTGGAGAAGACTCTTGAGAGTCCCTTGGACTGCAAGGAGATTCAACCAGTTCATCCTAAAGGAAATCAGTTCTTTCTAATCAGTCCATCAGTTCATCCTAAAGAAATCAGTCCATCCTAAAGGAATCAGCTCATTCTAAAGAAATCAGTACATCCTAAAGAAATCAGTCCATTCTAAAGAAATCAGTACATCCTAAAGAACTCAGTCCATCCTAAAGGAATCAGTCCATTCTAAAGAAATCAGTCCATCTTAAAGGAGATCAGTCCTGGGTGTTCATTGGAAGGACTGATGCTGAAGCCGAAACTCCAATACTTTGGCCACCTAATGCAAAGAACTAGCTCATTGGAAAAATCCCTGATGCTGGGAAAGATTGAAGGCAGGAGCAGAAGGGGACCAGACAGGGTGAGATGGTTGGATGGCATCACTGATTCGATGGACATGAGTTTAAGTAAGCTCCGGGAGTTGGTGATGGACAGGGAGGCCTGGCACGCTGCAGCCCTTGACCCCAAGGAGTTGGGGTCACTACAGTCCTTGGGATCATCAAGAGTCAGACACGACTGAGCAACTGAACTGAACCGAACCATGATGTCTTCTAAAGCTGTATTAGCAGCTTCTTGAAATCAGAACAGTCTTATCCTTCCTTTGATCTCACAAGCGGGAAACTTCCCATGTCTTGGAGCGGATGGAAATTACTGCCCTTAGAATGTGCTTTGGACTCCAAGATCTCCCATTGACCCTGGCAGCCTTGCTGTCTTTTGCATCAAAGCCAGTTACATTATTCACGTACCTGCAACCTTCTCACTGTTATCAGTGACGTCAGTGATATCACTGTTATCACAACTCACTGACTTCGGTCCAAAGAGAGACGTGATATCTTCTCCAAATATCTTGAGACAGTTTTCAATGAGAAATTGTATGAAAGAAATCTGTAACACAGAGGGGCAAAAAATGGGGTATTACTGTACATATGGCCTAATAGTAAATCACATTTCAGACATGAATCTTGGCTCTCACAAAAAATGCAAAAGAAGTCAGAAAAATTCACTTGATTTAAAAAATATATATATATATTATATATGCATCAGCTTTTTCTAAGAAATAACTAATCCTTTCAAGAGTACTTTGGGCACAAATTTTAAAATTCTTTTCGTCGGTGGACTAAAGTTATAATATGTGGCCTAGTCTGATAGCTAAAATTTTGTAATGATTGCTACATGCTTAACACTAGGATGATTTTTAAGTAGCCTACATAGGATGTTTGGGACAAAAATGTATATTTTCTTATTAAGTTTTATTTATTTTTATTGAACTTTTTTCTAGTTTTCTTGAGATAGAATTTATATATAGCATCTCATTAAACTTGATAAAGCATCAAATGCAACACAAATTTTGAAATTCACTTCAGTGAAGAACTATCTGAAACGTGGGTAGCAGAGGTTTCTGTGTGGGGTGGCAGGGTTTGTGACGGAAGAAAGCATCTGGAGAGAAAACATGTCTGTCTGTCTAACTGCATTGCCTTGCCTCACACTTGCTGTCCAGGGGAGCTTGGAAAAGAGCTGTGATCTTCTTAGGCATGTTGTGGCTCTGTCAGGATGTTCTGAAATATTTTACTAGCCTCCTCATCCTCTAGCAGAGACACAATAGAAGCCAAGTATTTTCCTGAATGAGCCAGAACTGGCAGAGTGAGGCCAGTATGTGTGGAACCTTGGGTGCTCATATTGCCCAGGCCGCCTAAGATGTGCCGAGACTGACCAGATGTATTGAGTGTTGTCATCATTGTGTAATGGTGAAATCATAGTTTGGAGGTTTGTACACCCCTCAGTGATTAGGCTGAGAGTTGAATCTTGGTTCTCAGACTCCAAAGCCAGGTTCTTCTCTATCACACCATCCTAGTCTTATCTCTCTATTGTTTAATCTCCTGGATGGCAAAGGAGAAGTGACTCGACTGTTCTCAGTTGCAACACACCTTCCCATGCCCAACCAGAGCAGGCCTCTGCCAGTCCAAGGCAGTGTAATTAAAATGTGCACTTTAAACAACTGGTTCACCAGAGTTAATACCACAGACTTCAGGTTCAAAATGGGGACTCTGCCCTGCAAGGCATAAAAATGAGAGCTCTCATTACCTTCTTGGTGAAGTTTTCTAATGCTGTGCTGCCAGAATTAAGCAGACCAAGAATGCTTGGGGTCATACACACTGATAAATTATAAGCTGTCATCTGATTGGATGAGGAATGTTGCTCAATGTTGTGTAACACTCCAAAAAGGTATCGCAGAAAAACTACATTGGCTCTTGGCAGCTGGTCTAGAAGCCTAATGATGGAAAAAGGCACTTATCAATAAGGCGAGTCATTTTGCTCAGTAAGTGGAAATACAGAGAACAAAGTACTTCTTTTTATACCATGTCCACAGTCCATTCTCACAGTTCCAGGCATGAATGCACACAAAAAGGTTTCACCAAATTTAATTCCTGAGCCACTAAGAACTGCTCTGGTTAGTTATGTGTTTGTATTTAAGATCATACCGCTGGCAGATTGGTTCTTTATCATCTCTTTTTAGACCAATGGATTTCATCTCCAACGATTTCGTGTATTCAGAAGGTGTAAAATGGTCAAGCATTCCGTATTAATAAGATTAGCAGAAAAACACCAATTACAATGTCACCAATAAGGCGTGCATCTCTTTTCAAACTGGCTTCCAGGGGTATGATCAAGTGAAACCGTTTGATACTGGTCATTATTTTAGTGGACACAGCTGTAAACTATAAGCTGATATTTTCCTAAGAGTATGTTGGTTGTATTTTCTCAGAGTTGAGAAAATTGCATCATTACCTCTGGGTCGCAGTTATTTTCTCCTCCTCATTCCCTTGATCAATAACATCAAGCCATTTATCATAGAGAGTGGCTGAAAATATGCCTCCTGGAATATTTCGAAGAAAATCCTTAGATAGATCAAAAAATGTATATTAGTCTTATGGTAAATTCAATGGAGAAGTTGCAAAGAAAATATTTAGTTGACAAATTGAGTTCAGTCCGTGGTTCCTTCATAGCCACGCAGACTGATTCACACAGAGCTTGGCTGTGATTCTCCACAGCCTTGCACATCCAGAAGTACTGGTTGGATTTTCCCCAACTAAAATTAGACGCATAAAAGTAGAGTTGGGGCTGTAGTGAGAATGAAGCTAAAGCTCCTTCTATCACCTGGAACTTACTCTTTGTGTTCATGTTAGCACATTAGTACAAACTGGCAAGGTCTGGTGATAACTCATCCTAAATCCTGTTAGTTTCTTGAAAAGAAATGCACATACCCATTTTGTTTGTTTACTTAAGACACAGTGCTTGCTCTGAATTCAAGAAAGAGAAGTTCTGAAATAAAACAAACAAAAGTACACCCCTACATGCTCTTATACACATATTAAGAGAAGACTTGAGGTATATGTGCTCTTTGGGAAAAAGCTAGTCTGATAATAGCTTCAGTCTTTTTCCTTCTTTTTTTTTTTTTAAACCATATAAAAGTTCAGTCCTACAGACTTTTAAGCAGCAGGTGTTAGAAATAAATCAAAAGCCCCAAAGGGTAAACAACATGTTACCCTTACAACTCTCTGAATGGAATATATCCTCCCCAAAGAGGAAACTGAGAATTTAGATACATTGCAACTTCACACCTGTGGGATAGAAAATGCAAATGTAAGCTTCCTAAGTGGAGGCCTGGAAAGTTCATCACTGATGAACAAGTCTTAGTATCATAGAATGGGGCCTATTAAAATAGATGAAGTTGTAAACTGTTGTGCAAGACTGAGGGGAAATGATTGTATTGCCTTGCCAATTTCAAAGGCACAACTTGCTTCCACTGGTCTTAATATAGAGCCTGACTTCTCTTAATAGTATCTTGTTCAGGCAATGTTTCTGGGCAACTGTCGTGATTATAATGCAGTCAGTGTTCACTTGTTTCAGTACTTATTGAGCTGCTGTTTGTGCCAGGCACTCTTTTGAGTACTGAGGACAGAGTACAAAGATAATGTACAAAGTCGCAGTCCTCTCATACTTTTTCTTGTAATTGGTATACAGTACCCAATCATGGTCATTAGGTTTTCACTATGCTTTTTATGGAGTGCCCACAGTACATTTGGAAGGAGGAAGCACTCCACTTCCGTTCAGTCGTTCAGTCGTGTCCTACTCTTTGGGACCCCATGGACTGCAGCACACCAGGCTTTCCTGTCCATCACCAACACCTGGGTCTTGCTCAAATTCATGTCCGTCGAGTTGGTGACGCCATTCGACCACCTCAGCTGGCTTTGGCTTCTGGGAGTCTGGGAGTGTGCAGCAGGCCTTTGCCTTGTGTACCAAACTACATGCACTTGGAGAGTGTGTCTCTTCTCTCTCCTGGACCCTGTGCTGTAGAATCGATTGGTGAGACTGAGTATGGTTAAGCCAGGACATGACTCATGCAGAATATGCTGTGGGTATTTGCTATTGGATCTCTGTTTATAGACAGTTTAGTGGAAAACTCAATGTGGTTCTGTCTATGTATTCATTTCTGATTTAGACCAACTCTGTGGTGGCTTTGACATATGGTATTATCAAGGCTGAGGTTGCAAAGTCTGATTCCCCACCAAGATCAATCAACTTTAGGAAAAGAACACTTTGGGATTGTGTCAGACCTGTACCCATAAGTAGCCACCCTCTTACTAGTCTGTGCTTAGAGCATGGAAATAGGCAAGAGCCTAGTAAATCTTGCTCAGAACTCAAATCAGTCCCCAGGGTGCACCTTACAGAGGGTAGCGCTCTACTTGCTGTTTGCACACCTAGTGTGTGTTATTATGGTGCACGTGCAGTAGGGGTCGGCTCTAAGTGGTATCTGCACTGTTGCTGTTATCATACAATCGAACATTAATAGGGGACAAGGAAAGACCATATGTTTAGTTTCTAAGGTAATTTTAATAACCTGTCTGTAGTTATTACTACATCAATATATCTTTGTTCATAGCTGCTAACAAGTATCAAGATGAATTGATTAAATTTTTTTACTGTTCTATTATTACCCTGGTATAAATTTAACTATACACTTGTGATTTAGCTGTATCATTTCAAACTCAGTCTATTTTTGGTATGAATCTATTGAATTTTCAAAATTCCAAACTGATTTTGACTGTTGCACTCACTTTAAAAATAAGATTTATAAGATGAGGCATGTAATAAAAACTGGTTACCATGTAACTGTAACCTTGGGTGGTGGGTTAAACATACAAATATTAACAAAGGGTGTTGAAGATGGTAAGAGAGATCAAAGGAGGAACAAATGGTGGAGTCATCCCTACACTAATTTTAAAGTAAAAGGCATTGAGAGACAGGGGAAGGAAGGATGGTGAAATGATCAGAGGATTTGGTGGCCTCACTAAGCGTTTTTTGATTCACTGGAAGACAAATGGGCTTCCCAGGTGGTGCTAGTGATAAAGAACCTGCCTGCCAATGCAGGAGATGCAAGGGATGCAGGTTCGATCCCTGAATCAGGAAGATCTCCTGGAGAAGGGCATGGCAGCCCACTCTAGTATTCTTGCCTGGAGAATCCCATGGACCAAGGGGCCTGGTGGGCTACAGTCCATGGGATCACAGAGAGTCAGACGCGACTAGGCGACTAACACACACACACACACACACACACGAGTTTACCACAGTAAGTAACCATCTGTCTTGCATCCATGCTGAGTTGCTTCAGCCGTGTCTGACTCTGTGCCACCCCATGGACTATATAGCCTGCCGGACTCCTCCGTCCATGGGATTCTCCAAGCAAGACTACTGGAGTCGGTATGCCAGTCCCTTTTCCAGGGATCCTTCCAACCCAGGAATCAAACCCAGGTCTCCCACATTGCAGGCGGATTCTTTACTGTCTGAGCCCCTTGGGAAGTTACTTCTGTTAAGTATTTCCAAAAGCTTAATGTAAATTTTATTTTGGAAATGCTGCCTTCGTTAAAAGATGATGAGGTAGTCATCAAAAGCAGGAAGCTTGTTTTGGTAAACACTCTATGTGTAAGTGTGTATTTCGAGATTTATTATTATTCTTTTGCATGGAGTGTTGAGTCAAGATGTGCAATGAAAAAGGAAAATATCTAATATATGGGGCTTATTGTATTTGGGGTACCTTCCTTCAATTTTGGCTTTGTGAAGTGTTTTTCACTTTTTCAAATCCTTAATCTCTTACGCATCTTATGTTTCTTGGGCGGTCATAATGAAGGACCAGTCATACAGCTTCAGGTTTCCTCTGTGTGTGGATAAGGCTCAAACTTTCCTTACCTTTAAGGTGGATGCTACCACAAAAATGGATTCATCATCCAAGTTCACTTTGTCCCCAGAGTTTAGTTTCTTCTTTAGGGCTTTGCATGATTGTATTTTGCCTGATTTTCCGAAGATGCCTTCTGTAAACGGCCCGTTTTGATTGATGAAGGAAAGCATATCCTATAGGGAAGGAAAGAAAAGAAAAGTATGGGACGTTTCATATCTACAAGCCCAGAGCACAAGCTTGCTCCTCTTTCGACAGAGCTGTGGTGTATGAGGGTACAGTGCTAGAACTGGACCGAAGTCAATTTGAAATTTTTTCTTCAGTGTCTCTAAATATATTTTCTACCCAGCAATCGATTTGGCATTCATACCCTGAAACATTTTAAACACTTGTGTAATCAGACTTTCCGTTTTAGTGAATTTACCGTGTTAAACGTCTCTGTTTTGAGGCCTTTGTAGATTCACCCTCTCCTCCTTCACCGCTCCTTTCTCATTATTCCCTGTTATAGATGGTCTTCCCTAAGTGTGGAAATCTTTTTGCCATATTCATGCTCCATTTGTGTATTCCCCTTTCAGGGACTGTCCACCCCATTCATTCCTATTTCCTGTATTCCCTCCCCTCAAAATCAGGCTCAATATGCCTCTCCTCCTTCTCCGACCACATTTCTTTCTCATCAGCCTTTCTAGTTCCTTTTTCTGTATTTTAATATCCTCTGCTGTCTGCAGAGTAGAGAGATAACAGATATTGGAGCCAGGTTTTTCAAGGAATGTGGAATCTGTTCTGCTACTTATCCACTGTGAGACTTTAGGCATAGCACATACTTGGGTGAGGCTCTTTTGTTTTTCATTTATGAAGTGGGGGTGATGATAATCATAGCTGCCCCCTAAATTTTCTGTGAAAGACACAGGTCTGGGGTAGTGCTAGCACATAACTTGGATGACAAATTTCTTCATATCTACCATAAAATTCCCTGCATCTAGTGTAGTGCTTGGAGAGATAGTGGACAGTGAACAAGTGTTAATGCTTACAGTTCAATACACTAATTTGATAAAGCACAGTCCAAACTCTGTGACTTTCTTTTGACACATTCTGTCAGGCTCAAATGATTCATTTTTTGCCAGAGGATGAGTACTTTATGCTTAAACACTTGAGTTACAAATCAAATCCGTGTGAGACATTTTGAGTCATAAGGCGGAGTAGACTCAGCTGAAGGAGACTTGAGACGAGTGTCGACTTCAAGGGAGGAGACCAGGAGACCATTTGAGGATGAAGTGGACCCTCAGAGATTCTTACACACAGAGTCTGAAGGAAAGTTACACAGCTCAAAATAGCCTGGAGTTAAAACTCCCCTCCAGGTCCTCCCCACCATTCTATGCAAAATAAAGAACACTGTCACCCGAAGAAAAACATGGACATTAGGTTGATTACGCCCAGCTCCCAGCTGGTCCCAGCCTCTGGCCGGTCTCCGAAATTCCTTGCCCCAGCTGTGTGAGAGAGAACTGCTCTGAACAACCTTGGCGAACAGGCCCCCTTAGGACAGAGGCTTTCCACATACAGGCCTGTAGATGCTCACTCTTTTCTTGGGGTGGTGCAGCAGCTCACTCCTCTGACTGCTGCCCCTTCTCGCCTTGTTAAAGGTGATCTGTTCCTGTCAAGTGCTGGTCTCATGCTTTCTCCCAACCTCGCCTTCTCTGACTCCCTTACCTTACAGAGTCCATTTTAACTGGCCTGAGCCAGTATAGGTGGGTCTTTGTTGAAATCAGTGGAATGGATGAGAGTACCTTTTCATCTGGTATTTGCCTTGTAACTCTGCAGTACCTAAATCAGACCTTATTCTTTGAAGTAATATTATGAAACTTATCAGACAAAGCCAGACTTCTTCATTTGGGGGTAGATTTGGAAGAGAACACTTGATCTCTCAGAACTCCCCTCCTCAGGAGGGTTACAGAAAACCAAAATAAGACCTACCAGAATTGGGGCGGGCAGGCTGTCGTTATCACATACATCCTCAAGAGGAGCTCCAAAGAGCTGTTTTGGCTTTGTGGGTGGTAGAGGTGGGTGTTGGTTGTCCTCGCGAGTCCTGGAGCTACACCAAAAGGCCCAGGTTTTGACAGAACTCTTGCTAACTGTCTTCTTGTCTGAATCGAATATAGGAGAGAGATTTTCACTAGTAGTAGTTTAGCTTATTTAGCCTGATTTCCACCCCTTAGAGTCAGCAGCATGTTCATTGCAGTGGCTCAAAGAGAGAAACTGAACCATTTGTTATATAGAATTCCCCACATTCTGAAACAGACTAATTGCCTCCTTGTAGTGTTAACATGTTCTTCTTCCCCATATTCTGCAAACCAGTAGTTAAACCTAGAGGCGGGATCAGACTCAGGGTTGATTCTCCCTGTGACAGTGTTCCCCAGACAGTGCTGTCTATTCCCTTTGCCCTGTGTCATGAGGCACTTAACCTGTAGCTATACAGGTTTCCTAATGTTCAGTATTATCAGTGGATTCTGGTATCAGATCTCATTTTAAAAGCCAAACATATTTAACGTTCAAATCAAGCAGCATTTGGTTATCATTTACTTTTGTAGTAAGTTTCCTCCCTCTGTTCAATTTCCTGTTTGGCTTTCTGAGTACCCAGTCATGCCCAATTTTCTCTCATCAAGAGAATCGCCTTTCATGAGACATCCTGCCTGACCCCGGGGTTTCAGTCAGCCTCTGGACCTCTTCTCTGGGAGGCCACACCCCTCAGTCAGCTCCAAGGATGACTTCCTGCCCTCACGGTCCTTGGGAAGTAGTCATTAAACGCAGACTATGTGGTAAGATTACAGGTGGCCATTTTTCTGTAACACCTTCCTGAGCTAACCCAAAGATGAATTTTAACTACCAACAGCCCCTGTCAAAGGAATGCAATGAAGGGCTTTTCCAAGAAAGAGTGATCAGCAATGAAAAATTGAGTTCAAAGTTTCTCGTGCCCAGCTATAAATGTTTTCCTGATATTTGCTCAATAAACCTGCTTAATATTTCCTTAAATAACCTGCTTAAATAGCCAGCTACAGAAGTCAATAGAGGAGCCAAGTTGTAGAAAAATAAACAGAAGAATGTAACCACATGTTTTAAAATGCCCATCCACTTGGCTTTTCTGAGACATAGTGAGTGCATCACCATGTCCATTCAAGTGGGTGAGCCACTTGTGGTGCCGGGTGAGAGAACCAGAAGGCTCCCATTCTGCCTCCTAATGGGATAAGTTACCTGAAGCTCTTTGAGCTTCAGTTTGCTCCAACTTAACATAAATGATGCTACTTACACCTCGCTGGACTACATAACATAATGTACTACTCCGTGCAAGACATGTCACATAGCAGCCTTAATAAAGGTAATTTCCCTCCTTCAAAGGGCCTAAGGCAGCCTAGACATCAGTCAGCTCCCCCACAAGCAGACCCCACCTCCATTCTCCATTTGATTTTGCAGCCTCCAGAAGGTGTGCATTCCTGAAGGAATGTCATCACTTTGCCTTAGGCTCTTCCTGCCTTGACATCATACCGCGATCATTTTAAAAGGAGATGATGAAGAAAGCAAATGCATTCCTAAATTCAGGAAGAGATTCTCCTAATTAATATGTACAAATGTTAAAAGGATACATGTTTATATGGGTTGAGTTGCTTTATGCACCCTGGTGTCCCTGCTCTTAACCTGATTATATTATTTCTAAAACCACCCAAAGGTATTCATGGATTCCAAATGTATTCATTCATTGTTCAGCTTTAATAAGAATGCTCAGGAAGAACGCTCCATCAGTTGCTACAAAGCTATACGTCCAGCTACCCTATGAGCATAGATGGAAAGCAAAATAGACATTAAGCCCTATACTTTTATTTTCAGGCCTAGATGGCCCTTTCGTAATCCTCATTGGTTGGTGTTAGAGTTCTTGTTGGCTCTGTGACCAATAAACGTACATACTGTAGCCACGAAAAGTATGGGGCTCAGTTGTTCAGTCGTATCCAACTCTTGCAACGCTGTGGACTGTAGTCTATCCTGGAGTGGGTTGCCAGGGACTGTTAAACAGGTTAACTTTATAACCTCATCTTTCTTAAACAATCCTGACAAGATTTAGGTTAGTGTTTCCTCATGTTCAAATTAGGGTTTGAATGTTAAAAAGTGAAATGTTGAAACTTTGTGGGTATAGAATAACAATTATGAGAATAAAAATACTTTAAGTAGAAATTCTCTTCTGGCCCCAATACTTCTTAAATTAGTGAGACATTCTATTCAGAGAAAGAAATATCAATGGGACAATATTGGAATGGTAGCAGGGTAGCAGGGATAATAAGAGGAAAGATTTAAACAAAAAAAACACACATAAATATTTAGTCCAGTTCCATTCGCAGCCTGGCTCTGAAGCAGAATGGAAAGTGAGCTTGCTGTGGAGATAGACTCGAGAGTTCAAGTCTCAGGGGTGGTCCTACGATTGCAGAGGAATAGGACGGGGAGACCACTTTGTCCCTCACAAATTCATCCGAAGAACATTTGAACGCTGAGCAAATTCCACGAAACAACTTCTGAATGCTGGCAGAGGACATCAGGCACCCAGAAAGGCAGCCCATTGTTTTTGAGAGGAGGTAGGACAAAATATAAAAGATAAAAAGGGAGACAAAAGAGGCAGGGACAGAGATCCGTCCTGGGAAGGGAGTCTTAAAAGAGCAGAAGTTTCCAAACACCAGGAAACACTCTCATAGCGGGTCTGTGGGGAGTTTTGGAATCTCAGAGGACAACGTAACCGGGAGGAAAAATAAATATATAAATAAATAAAACCCACAGATTATGTGCCTAACGGCAACTCCCAGCAGAAAAGTAGCCCAGACGCTGGCATCCACCACCAGCAAGTGGGGGCTGAACCGGGAGGCATGGGCTGCATTGCTTAGAGTAAGGACCGGGCCTGAATGCCCCGAGGGCAATCTGAGGGAGCTAATGTGAGATAGCAACCCGGACTGTGGGATAGCCAGAGAGAGAGAAAGAGAACTGTCCCGAGAAAAGCCCTAACCAAAGACTTTGCCAGACATCACCACATACACATGGACATCACCAGATGGTCAACACCGAAATCAGATTGATTATATTCTTTGCAGGCAAAGATGGAGAAGCTCTATACAGTCAGCAAAAACAAGACCAGGAGCTGACTGTGGCTCCGATCATGAACTCCTTATTGCCAAATGCAGACTTCAACTGAAGAAAGCAGGGAAGACCACTAGACCATTCAGGTATGACCTAAATCAAATCCCTGATGACTATAGAGTGGAAGTGAGAAATAGATTTAAGGGACTAAATCTGATAGACAGAGAGCCTGATGAACTATGTACGGAGGTTCGTGACATTGTACAGGAAACAGGGATCAAGAGCATCCCCATGGAAAAGAAATGCAAAAAGGCAAAATGGTTGTCTGAGGAGGCCTGACAAATAGCTGTGAAAAGAAGAGAAGCGAAAAGCAAAGGAGAAAAGGAAAGATATTCCCATTTGAATGCAGAGTTCCAAAGAATAGCCAGGAGAGAGAAGAAAGCCTTCCTCAGCGATCACTGCAAAGAAATAGAGGAAAACCACAGAATGGGAAAGACTAGACATCTCTTCAAGAAAATTAGAGAGACCAGGGGAACATTACATGCAAAGATGGGTTCAAGACAGGACAGAAATTGTATGGACCTAACAGAAGCAGAAGATATCAAGAAGATGTGGCAAGAATACACAGAAGAACTGTACAAAGAAGACCTTCATGACCCAGATAATCACAATGGTGTGATCACTCACGTAGAGCCAGACATCCTGGAATGTGAAGTCAAGTGGGCCTTAGAAAGCATCACTTCGAACCGAGCTAGTGGATGTGATGGAATTCCAGTTGAGCTATTTCAAATCCTGAAAGATGATGCTGTGAAAGTGCTGCACTCAATATGTCAACAAATTTGGAAAACTCAGCAGGGGCCACAGGACTGGAAAAGGTCAGTTTTCATTCCAATCCCTAAGAAAGGCAATCCCAAAGAAGGCTCAAACTACCGCACAATTGCACTCATCTCACATGCTAGTAAAGTAATGCTCAAAATTCTCCAAGCCAGGCTTCAGCAATATGTGAGCTGAGAACTTCCAGATATCCAAGCTGGTTTTGAAAAGGCAGAGGAACCAGAGATCAAATTGCCAGTATCCACTGGATCATCGAAAAAGCAAGAGAGTTCCAGAAAAACATCTACTTCTGCTTTATGGACTACGCCAAAGCCTTCGAGCGTGTGGATCACAACAAACTGTGGAAAATTCTGAAGGAGATGGGAATACCAGACCACATGACCTGCCTCTTGAGAAACCTGTATGCAGGTCAGGAAGCAACAGTTAGAACTAGACACGGAACAACAGACTGGTTCCAAATAGGAAAAGGAGTACGTCAAGGCTGTACATTGTCACCCTGCTTATTTAACTTATATGCAGAGTACATCATGAGAAACGCTGGGCTGGAAGAAGCACAAGCTGGAATCAAGATTGCCAGGAGAAATATCAATAACCTCAGATATGCAGATGACACCACCCTTATGGCAGAGGGTGAGGAGGAACTAAAAAGCCTCTTGATGAAAGTGAAAGAGGAGAGTGAAAAAGTTGGCTTAAAGCTCAATATTCAGAAAACTAAGATCATGGCATCTGGTCCCATCACCTCATGGGAAATAGGTGGGGAGACAGTGGAAACAGTGTCAGACTTTATTTTTTGGGGCTCCAAAATCACTTCGGGTGGTGACTGCAGCCATGAAATTAAAAGACGCTTACTCCTTGGAAGGAAAGTTATGACCAACCTAGATAGCACATTAAAAAGCAGAGACATTACCTTGCCAACAAAGGTCCGTCTGGTCAAGGCTATGGTTTTCCAGTGGTCATGTATGGATGTGAGAGTTGTACTGTGAAGAAAGCTGAGTGCTGAAAAATTGATGCTTTTCGACTGTGGTGTTGGAGAAGACTCTTGAGAGTCCCTTGGACTGCAAGGAGATCCAACCAGTCCATACTAAAGGAGATCAGTCCTGGGTGTTCATTGGAAGGACTGATGCTGAAGCCGAAACTCCAATACTTTGGCCACCTGATGCAAAGAACTAGCTCATTGGAAAAATCCCTGATGCTGGGAAAGATTGAAGGCAGGAGCAGAAGGGGACCAGACAGGGTGAGATGGTTGGATGGCATCACTGATTCGATGGACATGAGTTTAAGTAAGCTCCGGGAGTTGGTGATGGACAGGGAGGCCTGACACGCTGCAGCCCTTGACCCCAAGGAGTTGGGGTCACTACAGTCCTTGGGATCATCAAGAGTCAGACACGACTGAGCAACTGAACTGAACCGAACCATGATGTCTTCTAAAGCTGTATTAGCAGCTTCTTGAAATCAGAACAGTCTTATCCTTCCTTTGATCTCACAAGCGGGAAACTTCCCATGTCTTGGAGCGGATGGAAATTACTGCCCTTAGAATGTGCTTTGGACTCCAAGATCTCCCATTGACCCTGGCAGCCTTGCTGTCTTTTGCATCAAAGCCAGTTACATTATTCACGTACCTGCAACCTTCTCACTGTTATCAGTGACGTCAGTGATATCACTGTTATCACAACTCACTGACTTCGGTCCAAAGAGAGACGTGATATCTTCTCCAAATATCTTGAGACAGTTTTCAATGAGAAATTGTATGAAAGAAATCTGTAACACAGAGGGGCAAAAAATGGGGTATTACTGTACATATGGCCTAATAGTAAATCACATTTCAGACATGAATCTTGGCTCTCACAAAAAATGCAAAAGAAGTCAGAAAAATTCACTTGATTTAAAAAATATATATATATATTATATATGCATCAGCTTTTTCTAAGAAATAACTAATCCTTTCAAGAGTACTTTGGGCACAAATTTTAAAATTCTTTTCGTCGTTGGACTAAAGTTATAATATGTGGCCTAGTCTGATAGCTAAAATTTTGTAATGATTGCTACATGCTTAACACTAGGATGATTTTTAAGTAGCCTACATAGGATGTTTGGGACAAAAATGTATATTTTCTTATTAAGTTTTGTTTATTTTTATTGAACTTTTTTCTAGTTTTCTTGAGATAGAATTTATATATAGCATCTCATTAAACTTGATAAAGCATCAAATGCAACACAAATTTTGAAATTCACTTCAGTGAAGAACTATCTGAAACGTGGGTAGCAGAGGTTTCTGTGTGGGGTGGCAGGGTTTGTGACGGAAGAAAGCATCTGGAGAGAAAACATGTCTGTCTGTCTAACTGCATTGCCTTGCCTCACACTTGCTGTCCAGGGGAGCTTGGAAAAGAGCTGTGATCTTCTTAGGCATGTTGTGGCTCTGTCAGGATGTTCTGAAATATTTTACTAGCCTCCTCATCCTCTAGCAGAGACACAATAGGAGCCAAGTATTTTCCTGAATGAGCCAGAACTGGCAGAGTGAGGCCGGTATGTGTGGAACCTTGGGTGCTCATATTGCCCAGGCCGCCTAAGATGTGCCGAGACTGACCAGATGTATTGAGTGTTGTCATCATTGTGTAATGGTGAAATCATAGTTTGGAGGTTTGTACACCCCTCAATGATTAGGCTGAGAGTTGAATCTTGGTTCTCAGACTCCAAAGCCAGGTTCTTCTCTATCACACCATCCTACTCTTATCTCTCTATTGTTTAATCTCTTGGATGGCAAAGGAGAAGTGACTCGACTGTTCTCAGTTGCAACACACCTTCCCATGCCCAACCAGAGCAGGCCTCTGCCAGTCCAAGGCAGTGTAATTAAAATGTGCACTTTAAACTGGTTCACCAGAGTTAATACCACAGACTTCAGGTTCAAAATGGGGACTCTGCCCTGCAAGGCATAAAAATGAGAGCTCTCATTACCTTCTTGGTGAAGTTTTCGAATGCTGTGCTGCCAGAATTAAGCAGACCAAGAATGCTTGGGGTTATACACACTGATAAATTATAAGCTGTCATCTGATTGGATGAGGAATGTTGCTCAATGTTGTGTAACACTCCAAAAAGGTATCGCAGAAAAACTACATTGGCTCTTGGCAGCTGGTCTAGAAGCCTAATGACAGAAAAAGGCACTTATCAATAAAGCGAGTCATTTTGCTCAGTAAGTGGAAATACAGAGAACACAGTACTTCTTTTTATACCATGTCCACAGTCCATTCTCACAGTTCCAGGCATGAATGCACACAAAAATGTTTCACCAAATTTAATTCCTGAGCCAGGTAAGAACTGCCCTGGTTAGTTATGTGTTTGTATTTAAGATCATACCGCTGGCAGATTGGTTCTTTATCATCTCTTTTTAGACCAATGGATTTCATCTCCAACGATTTCGTGTATTCAGAAGGTGTAAAATGGTCAAGCATTCCGTATTAATAAGATTAGCAGAAAAACACCAATTACAATGTCACCAATAAGGCGTGCATCTCTTTTCAAACTGGCTTCCAGGGGTATGATCAAGTGAAACCGTTTGATACTGGTCATTATTTTAGTGGACACAGCTGTAAACTATAAGCTGATATTTTCCTAAGAGTATGTTGGTTGTATTTTCTCAGAGTTGAGAAAATTGCATCATTACCTCTGGGTCGCAGTTATTTTCTCCTCCTCATTCCCTTGATCAATAACATCAAGCCATTTATCATAGAGAGTGGCTGAAAATATGCTTCCTGGAATATTTCGAAGAAAATCCTTAGATAGATCAAAAAATGTATATTAGTCTTATGGTAAATTCAATGGAGAAGTTGCAAAGAAAATATTTAGTTGACAAATTCAGTTCAGTCCGTGGTTCCTTCATAGCCACGCAGACTGATTCACACAGAGCTTGGCTGTGATTCTCCACAGCCTTGCACATCCATAAATGCTGGTTGGATTTTCCCCAACTAAAATTAGACGCATAAAAGTAGAGTTTGGGCTGTAGTGAGAATGAAGCTAAAGCTCCTTCTATCACCTGGAACTTACTCTTTGTGTTCATGTTAGCACATTCGTACAAACTGGCAAGGTCTGGTGATAACTCATCCTAAATCCTATTAGTTTCTTGAAAAGAAATGCACATACCCATTTTGTTTGTTTACTTAAGACACAGTGCTTGCTCTTAAATCAAGAAAGAGATGTTCTGAAATAAAACAAACAAAAGTACACCCCTACATGCTCTTATACACATATTAAGAGAAGACTTGAGGTATATGTGCTCTTTGGGAAAAAGCTAGTCTGATAATAGCTTCAGTCTTTTTCCTTCTTTTTTTTTTTTAAACCATATAAAAGTTCAGTCCTACAGACTTTTAAGCAGCAGGTGTTAGAAATAAATCAAAAGCCCCAAAGGGTAAACAACATGTTACCCTTACAACTCTCTGAATGGAATATATCCTCCCCAAAGAGGAAACTGAGAATTTAGATACATTGCAAGTTCACACCTGTGGGATAGAAAATGCAAATGTAAGCTTCCTAAGTGGAGGCCTGGAAAGTTCATCACTGATGAACAAGTCTTAGTATCATAGAATGGGGCCTATTAAAATAGATGAAGTTGTAAACTGTTGTGCAAGACTGAGGGGAAATGATTGTATTGCCTTGCCAGTTTCAAAGGCACAACTTGCTTCCACTGGTCTTAATATAGAGCCTGACTTCTCTTAATAGTATCTTGTTCAGGCAATGTTTCTGGGCAACTGTCGTGATTATAATGCAGTCAGTGTTCACTTGTTTCAGTACTTATTGAGCTGCTGTTTGTGCCAGGCACTCTTTTGAGTACTGAGGACAGAGTACAAAGATAATGTACAAAGTCGCAGTCCTCTCATACTTTTTCTTGTAATTGGTATACAGTACCCAATCATGGTCATTAGGTTTTCACTATGCTTTTTATGGAGTGCCCACAGTACATTTGGAAGGAGGAAGCACTCCACTTCCGTTCAGTCGTTCAGTCGTGTCCTACTCTTTGGGACCCCATGGACTGCAGCACACCAGGCTTTCCTGTCCATCACCAACACCTGGGTCTTGCTCAAATTCATGTCCGTCGAGTTGGTGACGCCATTCGACCACCTCAGCTGGCTTTGGCTTCTGGGAGTCTGGGAGTGTGCAGCAGGCCTTTGCCTTGTGTACCAAACTACATGCACTTGGAGAGTGTGTCTCTTCTCTCTCCTGGACCCTGTGCTGTAGAATCGATTGGTGAGACTGAGTATGGTTAAGCCAGGACATGACTCATGCAGAATATGCTGTGGGTATTTGCTATTGGATCTCTGTTTATAGACAGTTTAGTGGAAAACTCAATGTGGTTCTGTCTATATATTCATTTCTGATTTAGACCAACTCTGTGGTGGCTCTGACATATGGTATTATCAAGGCTGAGGTTGCAAAGTCTGATTCCCCACCAAGATCAATCAACTTTAGGAAAAGAACACTTTGGGATTGTGTAAGACCTGTACCCATAAGTAGCCACCCTCTTACTAGTCTGTGCTTAGAGCATGGAAATAGGCAAGAGCCTAGTAAATCTTGCTCAGAACTCAAATCAGTCCCCAGGGTGCACCTTACAGAGGGTAGCGCTCTACTTGCTGTTTGCACACCTAGTGTGTGTTATTATGGTGCACGTGCAGTAGGGGTCGGCTCTAAGTGGTATCTGCACTGTTGCTGTTATCATACAATCGAACATTAATAGGGGACAAGGAAAGACCATATGTTTAGTTTCTAAGGTAATTTTAATAACCTGTCTGTAGTTATTACTACATCAATATATCTTTGTTCATAGCTGCTAACAAGTATCAAGATGAATTGATTAAATTTTTTTACTGTTCTATTATTACCCTGGTATAAATTTAACTATACACTTGTGATTTAGCTGTATCATTTCAAACTCAGTCTATTTTTTGTATGAATCTATTGAATTTTCAAAATTCCAAACTGATTTTGACTGTTGCACTCACTTTAAAAATAAGATTTATAAGATGAGGCATGTAATAAAAACTGGTTACCATGTAACTGTAACCTTGGGTGGTGGGTTAAACATACAAATATTAACAAAGGGTGTTGAAGATGGTAAGAGAGATCAAAGGAGGAACAAATGGTGGAGTCATCCCTACACTAATTTTAAAGTAAAAGGCATTGAGAGACAGGGGAAGGAAGGATGGTGAAATGATCAGAGGATTTGGTGGCCTCACTAAGCGTTTTTTGATTCACTGGAAGACAAATGGGCTTCCCAGGTGGTGCTAGTGATAAAGAACCTGCCTGCCAATGCAGGAGATGCAAGGGATGCAGGTTCGATCCCTGAATCAGGAAGATCTCCTGGAGAAGGGCATGGCAGCCCACTCTAGTATTCTTGCCTGGAGAATCCCATGGACCAAGGGGCCTGGTGGGCTACAGTCCATGGGATCACAGAGAGTCAGACGCGACTAGGCGACTAACACACACACACACACACACACACACACACACACACAGGAGTTTACCACAGTAAGTAACCATCTGTCTTGCATCCATGCTGAGTTGCTTCAGCCGTGTCTGACTCTGTGCCACCCCATGGACTATAGCCTGCCGGACTCCTCCGTCCATGGGATTCTCCAGGCAAGACTACTGGAGTCGGTATGCCAGTCCCTTTTCCAGGGATCCTTCCAACCCAGGAATCGAACCCAGGTCTCCCACATTGCAGGCGGATTCTTTACTGTCTGAGCCCCTTGGGAAGTTACTTCTGTTAAGTATTTCCAAAAGCTTAATGTAAATTTTATTTTGGAAATGCTGCCTTCGTTAAAAGATGATGAGGAAGTCATCAAAAGCAGGAAGCTTGTTTTGGTAAACACTCTATGTGTAAGTGTGTATTTCGAAATTTATTATTATTCTTTTGCATGGAGTGTTCAGGAGTCAAGATGTGCAATGAAAAAGGAAAATATCTAATATGTGGGGCTTATCATCTTTGGGGTACCTTCCTTCAATTTTGGCTTTGTGAAGTGTTTTTCACTTTTTCAAATCCTTCCTCTCTTACGCCTCTTATGTTTCTTGGGCAGTCATAAAGAAGGACCAGTCATACAGCTTCAGATTTCCTCTGTGTGTGGATAAGGCTCAAACTTTCCTTACCTTTAAGGTGGATGCTACCACAAGAATGGATTCATCATCCATGTTCACTTTGTCCCCGGAATTTAGTTTCTTCTTTAGGGCTCTGCATGATTGTATTTTGCCAGATTTTCTGAAGATGCCTTCTGTAAACAGCCCTTTTTTATTGATGTAGGAAAGCATATTCTATAGGGAAGGAAAGAAAAGAAAAGTATGGGACGTTTCATATCTACAAGCCCAGAGCACAAGCTTGCTCCTCTTTCGACAGAGCTGTGGTGTATGAGGGTACAGTGCTAGAACTGGACCGAAGTCAATTTGAAATTTTTTCTTCAGTGTCTCTAAATATATTTTCTACCCAACAATCGATTTGGCATTCATACCCTGAAACATTTTAAACACTTGTGTAATCAGACTTTCCGTTTTAGTGAATTTACCGTGTTAAACGTCTCTGCTTTGAGGCCTTTGTAGATTCACCCTCTCCTCCTTCACCGCTCCTTTCTCATTATTCCCTGTTATAGATGGTCTTCCCTAAGTGTGGAAATCTTTTTGCCATATTCATGCTCCATTTGTGTATTCCCCTTTCAGGGACTGTCCACCCCATTCATTCCTATTTCCTGTATTCCCTCCCCTCAAAATCAGGCTCAATATGCCTCTCCTCCTTCTCCGACCACATTTCTTTCTCATCAGCCTTTCTAGTTCCTTTTTCTGTATTTTAATATCCTCTGCTGTCTGCAGAGTAGAGAGATAACAGATATTGGAGCCAGGTTTTTCAAGGAATGTGGAATCTGTTCTGCTACTTATCCACTGTGAGACTTTAGGCATAGCACATACTTGGGTGAGGCTCTTTTGTTTTTCATTTATGAAGTGGGGGTGATGATAATCATAGCTGCCCCCTAAATTTTCTGTGAAAGACACAGGTCTGGGGTAGTGCTAGCACATAACTTGGATGACAAATTTCTTCATATCTACCATAAAATTCCCTGCATCTAGTGTAGTGCTTGGAGAGATAGTGGACAGTGAACAAGTGTTAATGCTTACAGTTCAATACACTAATTTGATAAAGCACAGTCCAAACTCTGTGACTTTCTTTTGACACATTCTGTCAGGCTCAAATGATTCATTTTTTGCCAGAGGATGAGTACTTTATGCTTAAACACTTGAGTTACAAATCAAATCCGTGTGAGACATTTTGAGTCATAAGGCGGAGTAGACTCAGCTGAAGGAGACTTGAGACGAGTGTCGACTTCAAGGGAGGAGACCAGGAGACCATTTGAGGATGAAGTGGACCCTCAGAGATTCTTACACACAGAGTCTGAAGGAAAGTTACACAGCTCAAAATAGCCTGGAGTTAAAACTCCCCTCCAGGTCCTCCCCACCATTCTATGCAAAATAAAGAACACTGTCACCCGAAGAAAAACATGGACATTAGGTTGATTACGCCCAGCTCCCAGCTGGTCCCAGCCTCTGGCCGGTCTCCGAAATTCCTTGCCCCAGCTGTGTGAGAGAGAACTGCTCTGAACAACCTTGGCGAACAGGCCCCCTTAGGACAGTCGCTTTCCACATACAGGCCTGTAGATGCTCACTCTTCTCTTGGGGTGGTGCAGCAGCTCACTCCTCTGACTGCTGCCCCTTCTCGCCTTGTTAAAGGTGATCTGTTCCTGTCAAGTGCTGGTCTCATGCTTTCTCCCAACCTCGCCTTCTCTGACTCCCTTACCTTACAGAGTCCATTTTAACTGGCCTGAGCCAGTATAGGTGGGTCTTTGTTGAAATCAGTGGAATGGATGAGAGTACCTTTTCATCTGGTATTTGCCTTGTAACTCTGCAGTACCTAAATCAGACCTTATTCTTTGAAGTAATATTATGAAACTTATCAGACAAAGCCAGACTTCTTCATTTGGGGGTAGATTTGGAAGAGAACACTTGATCTCTCAGAACTCCCCTCCTCAGGAGGGTTACAGAAAACCAAAATAAGACCTACCAGAATTGGGGTGGGCAGGCTGTCGTTATCACATACATCCTCAAGAGGAGCTCCAAAGAGCTGTTTTGGCTTTGTGGGTGGTAGAGGTGGGTGTTGGTTGTCCTCGCGAGTCCTGGAGCTACACCAAAAGGCCCAGGTTTTGACAGAACTCTTGCTAACTGTCTTCTTGTCTGAATCGAATATAGGAGAGAGATTTTCACTAGTAGTAGTTTAGCTTATTTAGCCTGATTTCCACCCCTTAGAGTCAGCAGCATGTTCATTGCAGTGGCTCAAAGAGAGAAACTGAACCATTTGTTATATAGAATTCCCCACATTCTGAAACAGACTAATTGCCTCCTTGTAGTGTTAACATGTTCTTCTTCCCCATATTCTGCAAACCAGTAGTTAAACCTAGAGGCGGGATCAGACTCAGGGTTGATTCTCCCTGTGACAGTGTTCCCCAGACAGTGCTGTCTATTCCCTTTGCCCTGTGTCATGAGGCACTTAACCTGTAGCTATACAGGTTTCCTAAAGTTAAGTATTATCAGTGGATTCTGGTATCAGATCTCATTTTAAAAGCCAAACATATTTAACATTCAAATCAAGCAGCATTTGGTTATCATTTACTTTTGTAGTAAGTTTCCTCCCTCTGTTCAATTTCCTGTTTGGCTTTCTGAGTACCCAGTCATGCCCAATTTTCTCTCATCAAGAGAATCGCCTTTCATGAGACATCCTGCCTGACCCCGGGGTTTCAGTCAGCCTCTGGACCTCTTCTCTGGGAGGCCACACCCCTCAGTCAGCTCCAAGGATGACTTCCTGCCCTCACGGTCCTTGGGAAGTAGTCATTAAACGCAGACTATGTGGTAAGATTACAGGTGGCCATTTTTCTGTAACACCTTCCTCAGCTAACCCAAAGATGAATTTTAACTACCAACAGCCCCTGTCAAAGGAATGCAATGAAGGGCTTTTCCAAGAAAGAGTGATCAGCAATGAAAAATTGAGTTCAAAGTTTCTCGTGCCCAGCTATAAATGTTTTCCTGATATTTGCTCAATAAACCTGCTTAATATTTCCTTAAATAACCTGTTTAAATAGCCAGCTACAGAAGTCAATAGAGGAGCCAAGTTGTAGAAAAATAAACAGAAGAATGTAACCACATGTTTTAAAATGCCCATCCACTTGGCTTTTCTGAGACATAGTGAGTGCATCACCATGTCCATTCAAGTGGGTGAGCCACTTGTGGTGCCGGGTGAGAGAACCAGAAGGCTCCCATTCTGCCTCCTAATGGGATAAGTTACCTGAAGCTCTTTGAGCTTCAGTTTGCTCCAACTTAACATAAATGATGCTACTTACACCTCGCTGGACTACATAACATAATGTACTACTCCGTGCAAGACATGTCACATAGCAGCCTTAATAAAGGTAATTTCCCTCCTTCAAAGGGCCTAAGGCAGCCTAGACATCAGTCAGCTCCCCCACAAGCAGACCCCACCTCCATTCTCCATTTGATTTTGCAGCCTCCAGAAGGTGTGCATTCCTGAAGGAATGTCATCACTTTGCCTTAGGCTCTTCCTGCCTTGACATCATACCGCGATCATTTTAAAAGGAGATGATGAAGAAAGCAAATGCATTCCTAAATTCAGGAAGAGATTCTCCTAATTAATATGTACAAATGTTAAAAGGATACATGTTTATATGGGTTGAGTTGCTTTATGCACCCTGGTGTCCCTGCTCTTAACCTGATTATATTATTTCTAAAACCACCCAAAGGTATTCATGGATTCCAAATGTATTCATTCATTGTTCAGCTTTAATAAGAATGCTCAGGAAGAACGCTCCATCAGTTGCTACAAAGCTATACGTCCAGCTACCCTATGAGCATAGATGGAAAGCAAAATAGACATTAAGCCCTATACTTTTATTTTCAGGCCTAGATGGCCCTTTCGTAATCCTCATTGGTTGGTGTTAGAGTTCTTGTTGGCTCTGTGACCAATAAACGTACATACTGTAGCCACGAAAAGTATGGGGCTCAGTTGTTCAGTCGTATCCAACTCTTGCAACGCTGTGGACTGTAGTCTATCCTGGAGTGGGTTGCCAGGGACTGTTAAACAGGTTAACTTTATAACCTCATCTTTCTTAAACAATCCTGACAAGATTTAGGTTAGTGTTTCCTCATGTTCAAATTAGGGTTTGAATGTTAAAAAGTGAAATGTTGAAACTTTGTGGGTATAGAATAACAATTATGAGAATAAAAATACTTTAAGTAGAAATTCTCTTCTGGCCCCAATACTTCTTAAATTAGTGAGACATTCTATTCAGAGAAAGAAATATCAATGGGACAATATTGGAATGGTAGCAGGGTAGCAGGGATAATGAGAGGAAAGATTTAAACAAAAACAACAAACACATAAATATTTAGTCCAGTTCCATTCGCAGCCTGGCTCTGAAGCAGAATGGAAAGTGAGCTTGCTGTGGAGATAGACTCGAGAGTTCAAGTCTCAGGGGTGGTCCTACGATTGCAGAGGAATAGGACGGGGAGACCACTTTGTCCCTCACAAATTCATCCGAAGAACATTTGAACGCTGAGCAAATTCCACGAAACAACTTCTGAATGCTGGCAGAGGACATCAGGCACCCAGAAAGGCAGCCCATTGTTTTTGAGAGGAGGTAGGACAAAATATAAAAGATAAAAAGGGAGACAAAAGAGGCAGGGACAGAGATCCGTCCTGGGAAGGGAGTCTTAAAAGAGCAGAAGTTTCCAAACACCAGGAAACACTCTCATAGCGGGTCTGTGGGGAGTTTTGGAATCTCAGAGGACAACGTAACCGGGAGGAAAAATAAATATATAAATAAATAAAACCCACAGATTATGTGCCCAATGGCAGCTTCTAGCAGAAAAGTTGCCCAGACGCTGGCATCCACCACCAGCAAGTGGGGGCTGAACCGGGAGGCATGGGCTGCATTGCTTAGAGTAAGGACCGGGCCTGAATGCCCCGAGGGCAATCTGAGGGAGCTAATGTGAGATAGCAACCCGGACTGTGGGATAGCCAGAGAGAGAGAAAGAGAACTGTCCCGAGAAAAGCCCTAACCAAAGACTTTGCCAGACATCACCACATACACATGGACATCACCAGATGGTCAACACCGAAATCAGATTGATTATATTCTTTGCAGGCAAAGATGGAGAAGCTCTATACAGTCAGCAAAAACAAGACCAGGAGCTGACTGTGGCTCCGATCATGAACTCCTTATTGCCAAATGCAGACTTCAACTGAAGAAAGCAGGGAAGACCACTAGACCATTCAGGTATGACCTAAATCAAATCCCTGATGACTATAGAGTGGAAGTGAGAAATAGATTTAAGGGAATAAATCTGATAGACAGAGAGCCTGATGAACTATGAACGGAGGTTCGTGACATTGTACAGGAGACAGGGATCAAGAGCATCCCCATGGAAAAGAAATGCAAAAAGGCAAAATGGTTGTCTGAGGAGGCCTGACAAATAGCTGTGAAAAGAAGAGAAGCGAAAAGCAAAGGAGAAAAGGAAAGATATTCCCATTTGAATGCAGAGTTCCAAAGAATAGCCAGGAGAGAGAAGAAAGCCTTCCTCAGCGATCACTGCAAAGAAATAGAGGAAAACCACAGAATGGGAAAGACTAGACATCTCTTCAAGAAAATTAGAGAGACCAGGGGAACATTACATGCAAAGATGGGTTCAAGAAAGGACAGAAATTGTATGGACCTAACAGAAGCAGAAGATATCAAGAAGACGTGGCAAGAATACACAGAAGAACTGTACAAAGAAGACCTTCATGACCCAGATAATCACAATGGTGTGATCACTCACGTAGAGCCAGACATCCTGGAATGTGAAGTCAAGTGGGCCTTAGAAAGCATCACTTCGAACCGAGCTAGTGGATGTGATGGAATTCCAGTTGAGCTATTTCAAATCCTGAAAGATGATGCTGTGAAAGTGCTGCACTCAATATGTCAACAAATTTGGAAAACTCAGCAGGGGCCACAGGACTGGAAAAGGTCAGTTTTCATTCCAATCCCTAAGAAAGGCAATCCCAAAGAAGGCTCAAACTACCGCACAATTGCACTCATCTCACATGCTAGTAAAGTAATGCTCAAAATTCTCCAAGCCAGGCTTCAGCAATATGTGAGCTGAGAACTTCCAGATATCCAAGCTGGTTTTGAAAAGGCAGAGGAACCAGAGATCAAATTGCCAGTATCCACTGGATCATCGAAAAAGCAAGAGAGTTCCAGAAAAACATCTACTTCTGCTTTATGGACTACGCCAAAGCCTTCGAGCGTGTGGATCACAACAAACTGTGGAAAATTCTGAAGGAGATGGGAATACCAGACCACATGACCTGCCTCTTGAGAAACCTGTATGCAGGTCAGGAAGCAACAGTTAGAACTAGACACGGAACAACAGACTGGTTCCAAATAGGAAAAGGAGTACGTCAAGGCTGTACATTGTCACCCTGCTTATTTAACTTATATGCAGAGTACATCATGAGAAACGCTGGGCTGGAAGAAGCACAAGCTGGAATCAAGATTGCCAGGAGAAATATCAATAACCTCAGATATGCAGATGACACCACCCTTATGGCAGAGGGTGAGGAGGAACTAAAAAGCCTCTTGATGAAAGTGAAAGAGGAGAGTGAAAAAGTTGGCTTAAAGCTCAATATTCAGAAAACTAAGATCATGGCATCTGGTCCCATCACCTCATGGGAAATAGGTGGGGAGACAGTGGAAACAGTGTCAGACTTTATTTTTTGGGGCTCCAAAATCACTGCGGATGGTGATTGCAGCCATGAAATTAAAAGACGCTTACTCCTTGGAAGGAAAGTTATGACCAACCTAGATAGCACATTAAAAAGCAGAGACATTACCTTGCCAACAAAGGTCCGTCTGGTCAAGGCTATGGTTTTCCAGTGGTCATGTATGGATGTGAGAGTTGTACTGTGAAGAAAGCTGAGTGCTGAAAAATTGATGCTTTTCGACTGTGGTGTTGGAGAAGACTCTTGAGAGTCCCTTGGACTGCAAGGAGATCCAACCAGTCCATACTAAAGGAGATCAGTCCTGGGTGTTCATTGGAAGGACTGATGCTGAAGCCGAAACTCCAATACTTTGGCCACCTGATGCAAAGAACTAGCTCATTGGAAAAATCCCTGATGCTGGGAAAGATTGAAGGCAGGAGCAGAAGGGGACCAGACAGGGTGAGATGGTTGGATGGCATCACTGATTCGATGGACATGAGTTTAAGTAAGCTCCGGGAGTTGGTGATGGACAGGGAGGCCTGACACGCTGCAGCCCTTGACCCCAAGGAGTTGGGGTCACTACAGTCCTTGGGATCATCAAGAGTCAGACACGACTGAGCAACTGAACTGAACCGAACCATGATGTCTTCTAAAGCTGTATTAGCAGCTTCTTGAAATCAGAACAGTCTTATCCTTCCTTTGATCTCACAAGCGGGAAACTTCCCATGTCTTGGAGCGGATGGAAATTACTGCCCTTAGAATGTGCTTTGGACTCCAAGATCTCCCATTGACCCTGGCAGCCTTGCTGTCTTTTGCATCAAAGCCAGTTACATTATTCACGTACCTGCAACCTTCTCACTGTTATCAGTGACGTCAGTGATATCACTGTTATCACAACTCACTGACTTCGGTCCAAAGAGAGACGTGATATCTTCTCCAAATATCTTGAGACAGTTTTCAATGAGAAATTGTATGAAAGAAATCTGTAACACAGAGGGGCAAAAAATGGGGTATTACTGTACATATGGCCTAATAGTAAATCACATTTCAGACATGAATCTTGGCTCTCACAAAAAATGCAAAAGAAGTCAGAAAAATTCACTTGATTTAAAAAATATATATATATATTATATATGCATCAGCTTTTTCTAAGAAATAACTAATCCTTTCAAGAGTACTTTGGGCACAAATTTTAAAATTCTTTTCGTCGTTGGACTAAAGTTATAATATGTGGCCTAGTCTGATAGCTAAAATTTTGTAATGATTGCTACATGCTTAACACTAGGATGATTTTTAAGTAGCCTACATAGGATGTTTGGGACAAAAATGTATATTTTCTTATTAAGTTTTGTTTATTTTTATTGAACTTTTTTCTAGTTTTCTTGAGATAGAATTTATATATAGCATCTCATTAAACTTGATAAAGCATCAAATGCAACACAAATTTTGAAATTCACTTCAGTGAAGAACTATCTGAAACGTGGGTAGCAGAGGTTTCTGTGTGGGGTGGCAGGGTTTGTGACGGAAGAAAGCATCTGGAGAGAAAACATGTCTGTCTGTCTAACTGCATTGCCTTGCCTCACACTTGCTGTCCAGGGGAGCTTGGAAAAGAGCTGTGATCTTCTTAGGCATGTTGTGGCTCTGTCAGGATGTTCTGAAATATTTTACTAGCCTCCTCATCCTCTAGCAGAGACACAATAGGAGCCAAGTATTTTCCTGAATGAGCCAGAACTGGCAGAGTGAGGCCGGTATGTGTGGAACCTTGGGTGCTCATATTGCCCAGGCCGCCTAAGATGTGCCGAGACTGACCAGATGTATTGAGTGTTGTCATCATTGTGTAATGGTGAAATCATAGTTTGGAGGTTTGTACACCCCTCAATGATTAGGCTGAGAGTTGAATCTTGGTTCTCAGACTCCAAAGCCAGGTTCTTCTCTATCACACCATCCTACTCTTATCTCTCTATTGTTTAATCTCTTGGATGGCAAAGGAGAAGTGACTCGACTGTTCTCAGTTGCAACACACCTTCCCATGCCCAACCAGAGCAGGCCTCTGCCAGTCCAAGGCAGTGTAATTAAAATGTGCACTTTAAACTGGTTCACCAGAGTTAATACCACAGACTTCAGGTTCAAAATGGGGACTCTGCCCTGCAAGGCATAAAAATGAGAGCTCTCATTACCTTCTTGGTGAAGTTTTCGAATGCTGTGCTGCCAGAATTAAGCAGACCAAGAATGCTTGGGGTTATACACACTGATAAATTATAAGCTGTCATCTGATTGGATGAGGAATGTTGCTCAATGTTGTGTAACACTCCAAAAAGGTATCGCAGAAAAACTACATTGGCTCTTGGCAGCTGGTCTAGAAGCCTAATGACAGAAAAAGGCACTTATCAATAAAGCGAGTCATTTTGCTCAGTAAGTGGAAATACAGAGAACACAGTACTTCTTTTTATACCATGTCCACAGTCCATTCTCACAGTTCCAGGCATGAATGCACACAAAAATGTTTCACCAAATTTAATTCCTGAGCCAGGTAAGAACTGCTCTGGTTAGTTATGTGTTTGTATTTAAGATCATACCGCTGGCAGATTGGTTCTTTATCATCTCTTTTTAGACCAATGGATTTCATCTCCAACGATTTCGTGTATTCAGAAGGTGTAAAATGGTCAAGCATTCCGTATTAATAAGATTAGCAGAAAAACACCAATTACAATGTCACCAATAAGGCGTACATCTCTTTTCAAACTGGCTTCCAGGGGTATGATCAAGTGAAACCGTTTGATACTGGTCATTATTTTAGTGGACACAGCTGTAAACTATAAGCTGATATTTTCCTAAGAGTATGTTGGTTGTATTTTCTCAGAGTTGAGAAAATTGCATCATTACCTCTGGGTCGCAGTTATTTTCTCCTCCTCATTCCCTTGATCAATAACATCAAGCCATTTATCATAGAGAGTGGCTGAAAATATGCTTCCTGGAATATTTCGAAGAAAATCCTTAGATAGATCAAAAAATGTATATTAGTCTTATGGTAAATTCAATGGAGAAGTTGCAAAGAAAATATTTAGTTGACAAATTCAGTTCAGTCCGTGGTTCCTTCATAGCCACGCAGACTGATTCACACAGAGCTTGGCTGTGATTCTCCACAGCCTTGCACATCCAGAAGTACTGGTTGGATTTTCCCCAACTAAAATTAGACGCATAAAAGTAGAGTTTGGGCTGTAGTGAGAATGAAGCTAAAGCTCCTTCTATCACCTGGAACTTACTCTTTGTGTTCATGTTAGCACATTCGTACAAACTGGCAAGGTCTGGTGATAACTCATCCTAAATCCTGTTAGTTTCTTGAAAAGAAATGCACATACCCATTTTGTTTGTTTACTTAAGACACAGTGCTTGCTCTGAATTCAAGAAAGAGAAGTTCTGAAATAAAACAAACAAAAGTACACCCCTACATGCTCTTATACACATATTAAGAGAAGACTTGAGGTATATGTGCTCTTTGGGAAAAAGCTAGTCTGATAATAGCTTCAGTCTTTTTCCTTCTTTTTTTTTTTTAAACCATATAAAAGTTCAGTCCTACAGACTTTTAAGCAGCAGGTGTTAGAAATAAATCAAAAGCCCCAAAGGGTAAACAACATGTTACCCTTACAACTCTCTGAATGGAATATATCCTCCCCAAAGAGGAAACTGAGAATTTAGATACATTGCAACTTCACACCTGTGGGATAGAAAATGCAAATGTAAGCTTCCTAGGTGGAGGCCTGGAAAGTTCATCACTGATGAACAAGTCTTAGTATCATAGAATGGGGCCTATTAAAATAGATGAAGTTGTAAACTGTTGTGCAAGACTGAGGGGAAATGATTGTATTGCCTTGCCAGTTTCAAAGGCACAACTTGCTTCCACTGGTCTTAATATAGAGCCTGACTTCTCTTAATAGTATCTTGTTCAGGCAATGTTTCTGGGCAACTGTCGTGATTATAATGCAGTCAGTGTTCACTTGTTTCAGTACTTATTGAGCTGCTGTTTGTGCCAGGCACTCTTTTGAGTACTGAGGACAGAGTACAAAGATAATGTACAAAGTCGCAGTCCTCTCATACTTTTTCTTGTAATTGGTATACAGTACCCAATCATGGTCATTAGGTTTTCACTATGCTTTTTATGGAGTGCCCACAGTACATCTGGAAGGAGGAAGCACTCCACTTCCGTTCAGTCGTTCAGTCGTGTCCTACTCTTTGGGACCCCATGGACTGCAGCACACCAGGCTTTCCTGTCCATCACCAACACCTGGGTCTTGCTCAAATTCATGTCCGTCGAGTTGGTGACGCCATTCGACCACCTCAGCTGGCTTTGGCTTCTGGGAGTCTGGGAGTGTGCAGCAGGCCTTTGCCTTGTGTACCAAACTACATGCACTTGGAGAGTGTGTCTCTTCTCTCTCCTGGACCCTGTGCTGTAGAATCGATTGGTGAGACTGAGTATGGTTAAGCCAGGACATGACTCATGCAGAATATGCTGTGGGTATTTGCTATTGGATCTCTGTTTATAGACAGTTTAGTGGAAAACTCAATGTGGTTCTGTCTATATATTCATTTCTGATTTAGACCAACTCTGTGGTGGCTCTGACATATGGTATTATCAAGGCTGAGGTTGCAAAGTCTGATTCCCCACCAAGATCAATCAACTTTAGGAAAAGAACACTTTGGGATTGTGTAAGACCTGTACCCATAAGTAGCCACCCTCTTACTAGTCTGTGCTTAGAGCATGGAAATAGGCAAGAGCCTAGTAAATCTTGCTCAGAACTCAAATCAGTCCCCAGGGTGCACCTTACAGAGGGTAGCGCTCTACTTGCTGTTTGCACACCTAGTGTGTGTTATTATGGTGCACGTGCAGTAGGGGTCGGCTCTAAGTGGTATCTGCACTGTTGCTGTTATCATACAATCGAACATTAATAGGGGACAAGGAAAGACCATATGTTTAGTTTCTAAGGTAATTTTAATAACCTGTCTGTAGTTATTACTACATCAATATATCTTTGTTCATAGCTGCTAACAAGTATCAAGATGAATTGATTAAATTTTTTTACTGTTCTATTATTACCCTGGTATAAATTTAACTATACACTTGTGATTTAGCTGTATCATTTCAAACTCAGTCTATTTTTGGTATGAATCTATTGAATTTTCAAAATTCCAAACTGATTTTGACTGTTGCACTCACTTTAAAAATAAGATTTATAAGATGAGGCATGTAATAAAAACTGGTTACCATGTAACTGTAACCTTGGGTGGTGGGTTAAACATACAAATATTAACAAAGGGTGTTGAAGATGGTAAGAGAGATCAAAGGAGGAACAAATGGTGGAGTCATCCCTACACTAATTTTAAAGTAAAAGGCATTGAGAGACAGGGGAAGGAAGGATGGTGAAATGATCAGAGGATTTGGTGGCCTCACTAAGCGTTTTTTGATTCCCTGTAAGACAAATGGGCTTCCCAGGTGGTGCTAGTGATAAAGAACCTGCCTGCCAATGCAGGAGATGCAAGGGATGCAGGTTCGATCCCTGAATCAGGAAGATCTCCTGGAGAAGGGCATGGCAGCCCACTCTAGTATTCTTGCCTGGAGAATCCCATGGACCAAGGGGCCTGGTGGGCTACAGTCCATGGGATCACAGAGAGTCAGACGCGACTAGGCGACTAACACACACACACACACACACACACACACACACACACACACACACACACAGGAGTTTACCACAGTAAGTAACCATCTGTCTTGCATCCATGCTGAGTTGCTTCAGCCGTGTCTGACTCTGTGCCACCCCATGGACTATAGCCTGCCGGACTCCTCCGTCCATGGGATTCTCCAGGCAAGACTACTGGAGTCGGTATGCCAGTCCCTTTTCCAGGGATCCTTCCAACCCAGGAATCAAACCCAGGTCTCCCACATTGCAGGCGGATTCTTTACTGTCTGAGCCCCTTGGGAAGTTACTTCTGTTAAGTATTTCCAAAAGCTTAATGTAAATTTTATTTTGGAAATGCTGCCTTCGTTAAAAGATGATGAGGAAGTCATCAAAAGCAGGAAGCTTGTTTTGGTAAACACTCTATGTGTAAGTGTGTATTTCGAAATTTATTATTATTCTTTTGCATGGAGTGTTCAGGAGTCAAGATGTGCAATGAAAAAGGAAAATATCTAATATGTGGGGCTTATCATCTTTGGGGTACCTTCCTTCAATTTTGGCTTTGTGAAGTGTTTTTCACTTTTTCAAATCCTTCCTCTCTTACGCCTCTTATGTTTCTTGGGCAGTCATAAAGAAGGACCAGTCATACAGCTTCAGATTTCCTCTGTGTGTGGATAAGGCTCAAACTTTCCTTACCTTTAAGGTGGATGCTACCACAAGAATGGATTCATCATCCAAGTTCACTTTGTCCCCGGAATTTAGTTTCTTCTTTAGGGCTCTGCATGATTGTATTTTGCCAGATTTTCTGAAGATGCCTTCTGTAAACAGCCCTTTTTTATTGATGTAGGAAAGCATATTCTATAGGGAAGGAAAGAAAAGAAAAGTATGGGACGTTTCATATCTACAAGCCCAGAGCACAAGCTTGCTCCTCTTTCGACAGAGCTGTGGTGTATGAGGGTACAGTGCTAGAACTGGACCGAAGTCAATTTGAAATTTTTTCTTCAGTGTCTCTAAATATATTTTCTACCCAGCAATCGATTTGGCATTCATACCCTGAAACATTTTAAACACTTGTGTAATCAGACTTTCCGTTTTAGTGAATTTACCGTGTTAAACGTCTCTGCTTTGAGGCCTTTGTAGATTCACCCTCTCCTCCTTCACCGCTCCTTTCTCATTATTCCCTGTTATAGATGCTCTTCCCTAAGTGTGGAAATCTTTTTGCCATATTCATGCTCCATTTGTGTATTCCCCTTTCAGGGACTGTCCACCCCATTCATTCCTATTTCCTGTATTCCCTCCCCTCAAAATCAGGCTCAATATGCCTCTCCTCCTTCTCCGATCACATTTCTTTCTCATCAGCCTTTCTAGTTCCTTTTTCTGTATTTTAATATCCTCTGCTGTCTGCAGAGTAGAGAGATAACAGATATTGGAGCCAGGTTTTTCAAGGAATGTGGAATCTGTTCTGCTACTTATCCACTGTGAGACTTTAGGCATAGCACATACTTGGGTGAGGCTCTTTTGTTTTTCATTTATGAAGTGGGGGTGATGATAATCATAGCTGCCCCCTAAATTTTCTGTGAAAGACACAGGTCTGGGGTAGTGCTAGCACATAACTTGGATGACAAATTTCTTCATATCTACCATAAAATTCCCTGCATCTAGTGTAGTGCTTGGAGAGATAGTGGACAGTGAACAAGTGTTAATGCTTACAGTTCAATACACTAATTTGATAAAGCACAGTCCAAACTCTGTGACTTTCTTTTGACACATTCTGTCAGGCTCAAATGATTCATTTTTGCCAGAGGATGAGTACTTTATGCTTAAACACTTGAGTTACAAATCAAATCCGTGTGAGACATTTTGAGTCATAAGGCGGAGTAGACTCAGCTGAAGGAGACTTGAGACGAGTGTCGACTTCAAGGGAGGAGACCAGGAGACCATTTGAGGATGAAGTGGACCCTCAGAGATTCTTACACACAGAGTCTGAAGGAAAGTTACACAGCTCAAAATAGCCTGGAGTTAAAACTCCCCTCCAGGTCCTCCCCACCATTCTATGCAAAATAAAGAACACTGTCACCCGAAGAAAAACATGGACATTAGGTTGATTACGCCCAGCTCCCAGCTGGTCCCAGCCTCTGGCCGGTCTCCGAAATTCCTTGCCCCAGCTGTGTGAGAGAGAACTGCTCTGAACAACCTTGGCGAACAGGCCCCCTTAGGACAGTCGCTTTCCACATACAGGCCTGTAGATGCTCACTCTTCTCTTGGGGTGGTGCAGCAGCTCACTCCTCTGACTGCTGCCCCTTCTCGCCTTGTTAAAGGTGATCTGTTCCTGTCAAGTGCTGGTCTCATGCTTTCTCCCAACCTCGCCTTCTCTGACTCCCTTACCTTACAGAGTCCATTTTAACTGGCCTGAGCCAGTATAGGTGGGTCTTTGTTGAAATCAGTGGAATGGATGAGAGTACCTTTTCATCTGGTATTTGCCTTGTAACTCTGCAGTACCTAAATCAGACCTTATTCTTTGAAGTAATATTATGAAACTTATCAGACAAAGCCAGACTTCTTCATTTGGGGGTAGATTTGGAAGAGAACACTTGATCTCTCAGAACTCCCCTCCTCAGGAGGGTTACAGAAAACCAAAATAAGACCTACCAGAATTGGGGTGGGCAGGCTGTCGTTATCACATACATCCTCAAGAGGAGCTCCAAAGAGCTGTTTTGGCTTTGTGGGTGGTAGAGGTGGGTGTTGGTTGTCCTCGCGAGTCCTGGAGCTACACCAAAAGGCCCAGGTTTTGACAGAACTCTTGCTAACTGTCTTCTTGTCTGAATCGAATATAGGAGAGAGATTTTCACTAGTAGTAGTTTAGCTTATTTAGCCTGATTTCCACCCCTTAGAGTCAGCAGCATGTTCATTGCAGTGGCTCAAAGAGAGAAACTGAACCATTTGTTATATAGAATTCCCCACATTCTGAAACAGACTAATTGCCTCCTTGTAGTGTTAACATGTTCTTCTTCCCCATATTCTGCAAACCAGTAGTTAAACCTAGAGGCGGGATCAGACTCAGGGTTGATTCTCCCTGTGACAGTGTTCCCCAGACAGTGCTGTCTATTCCCTTTGCCCTGTGTCATGAGGCACTTAACCTGTAGCTATACAGGTTTCCTAAAGTTAAGTATTATCAGTGGATTCTGGTATCAGATCTCATTTTAAAAGCCAAACATATTTAACATTCAAATCAAGCAGCATTTGGTTATCATTTACTTTTGTAGTAAGTTTCCTCCCTCTGTTCAATTTCCTGTTTGGCTTTCTGAGTACCCAGTCATGCCCAATTTTCTCTCATCAAGAGAATCGCCTTTCATGAGACATCCTGCCTGACCCCGGGGTTTCAGTCAGCCTCTGGACCTCTTCTCTGGGAGGCCACACCCCTCAGTCAGCTCCAAGGATGACTTCCTGCCCTCACGGTCCTTGGGAAGTAGTCATTAAACGCAGACTATGTGGTAAGATTACAGGTGGCCATTTTTCTGTAACACCTTCCTCAGCTAACCCAAAGATGAATTTTAACTACCAACAGCCCCTGTCAAAGGAATGCAATGAAGGGCTTTTCCAAGAAAGAGTGATCAGCAATGAAAAATTGAGTTCAAAGTTTCTCGTGCCCAGCCATAAATGTTTTCCTGATATTTGCTCAATAAACCTGCTTAATATTTCCTTAAATAACCTGCTTAAATAGCCAGCTACAGAAGTCAATAGAGGAGCCAAGTTGTAGAAAAATAAACAGAAGAATGTAACCACATGTTTTAAAATGCCCATCCACTTGGCTTTTCTGAGACATAGTGAGTGCATCACCATGTCCATTCAAGTGGGTCAGCCACTTGTGGTGCCGGGTGAGAGAACCAGAAGGCTCCCATTCTGCCTCCTAATGGGATAAGTTACCTGAAGATCTTTGAGCTTCAGTTTGCTCAAACTTAACATAAATGATGCTACTTATGTTAGGGGAAGCACACTGATTGAAACCGCCCACCCTGGCCAGGCACCACAGTAACCATTTGCATGAGTTGTTCTATGGCAGGAGATCCTGATAAGGAATACGGAACTAATAGGCCACCACCAGCCGGAAGAGTTCGGGAAAGATCGAGAGGAGACACTACCTGTCCGTCCACTTCCCAGAATCCCTCTTGCTAGCATCCATCTTGGCTGAGCGATGCGTGCGCCACCAGGAAAGACTGTGAATTAGAATGACTGGCCAAAGACCACCCGGAAACTAATCCCATCACCATAAAACCCAAGACTTCGAGCCACGCGGCAGAGCAGTTCTCCTGGGTTCCCTTACCTACTGCTCTCCACCCGGGTGCCCTTTCCCAATAAAATCTCTTGCTTTGTCAGCATGTGTGTCCTCGGACAATTCATTTCCGAGTGTTAGACAAGAGCCCAGTTTCGGGCCCTGGAAGGGGTCCTCCTTCCTGCAACAAATGGCGACCACAAAGGGACATCTTCTTCGCTGAGACTGACATCCTGACCACTCGGGGTACTCAGGGGCCAGCTTGCCTGCCAATGGACCAGACCCAGCGGCCGCAACTGGGACCCTTTTGTCCCTGGTCTCCTCCTGACGTGGACAACTGGCCAGAGTGCCCCGACTGGTAAGGAACAAGAGACTTTATGATCTCCCTTCTCTTCCCTCTCTCTTTCCTCTCCTTAGCCCTTCCTATCCTTCCCGTTTTTCTAGTCCCCCGGTCCTGGATGCAGGAATCTGGTCGAAGGGGCTCAGCTTGAGCTGAGGATTGGAGACTGATCACCTCCTCTTGGCAGAGAACTCGAATTTTCTGGTCTGGTTTCTGGTAGGGCCGAGTTCCAGTCCTCCCTTTTCTGGAAGCCCAGGGGAAAGTCCCGTAATGCCTGGGTGTCTGCAGGTGGCAGGAGACGTCTGTAAGGCCACCCCTTTTGCCCCCCTTTCCCGCCTCCTCCCCCTTCTTTCAACCTGGCTTCCTTTCCTCCTTTTGAAATCTTTGAAGACATCTGAAGTTTTGTGTCTCTATAAAAGGTTTTCTGAGAGACTGTATTCTTGTATTTAAGAGAGTGTCTGATGAGGACTGCCTGGTTTATATGTGTGTGTTTTAACTCTGTTCTGTGTTGTGATTTGTGATGGCCATTTTGCTTTGTTTGGCTACCATTTAGACCTGCCACCATTTTGTTAGAGCTTGATTTTCTTTCCCTGTGCCTTGAGACCAGGGCTCTCAGGAACACTTATCTAGACCATCTCTAACTCCTGAGACTGAGAAACGAAAAAAGAAAAAAGCCTTTAAAAATGTTATTTATTTCAGCTTTTTTTATAAACTAGTAAATTTTATATTGTAATATCTAATTCATGACCAAACTTAGAAAATGAAGCTAGGTCTTGCAGTGTGTCTGTCTAAATATGTCTTGGTATGTTTTTGTCTCTGGGTAATATTTTTAGGCTAATTTGTAAATGAGCTCTATTTAATTGGCTTTAAAAAAGGTAAGCGCTTACAAATCAAATAATTCTAAATTAAACAATAAATTCCAGGTTCGGGTGAACTGGGAAATATTCAGTATTAAATACCTGATATTAATGTTTTTTGTTGACCTATCTAATATGGACATGTCTTAGAGTAATTAACATCAAGTAGAATATTTTCATTGTACCTAGGTTTAATATAAGTTAAATATTACACCTATTACAAGTTTGTCAACAAAGAAATTACCTCGAGTGAAAAAACGTCTAAAACATGTAAATGAGGTATGAGTTTATATATAAACTCTATTAAGAATAATTATTCTTTAAAAATATCTGTCTACAATAGTCTCCCCAGATTGGCGTAACTTGAATTTCTAAGGGTTATGCTAAACTAAGAATTGAAAGTCTATTACATAATTAGGTCATTTCCAAATGAAATAAGATTTTGAAACACTTACTACTAAACACTGATTTCTTTTTACAGAAAAACTAAAGAGATTTGAGACTATAAATAAATAATGTTTGATGCCATCCTAAAATGTTTTTAAAAAGCAAGGGTTTTAGAAATTATCACTGGTATTTATGCTCACCAATCTATAAAATGCTAATATAAAAGTTAGCTCTTGGTTGCTAAAGGAAAGCAGGAAGTGTGCTTTCAGTAAAAAAAAGAGTAAAAAAATACTAAAAAGAGTTATGCATGATCAAGATTTTCTAAAATTAGATTACAATTAGTTAAATAAATAGATTTTGTTAAAAATGACACGGTCATAAGAAAACTGGTTAGAGCTAATTAGGTCCAAGATGGCGGAGCTGACTTTCACTAGACCTTGAGCCTTGGTATTTGCACCCACTGTGACATATCAACAAGCTAAATGATACACCCATCAACATTGACTGAATCTGACCAAATGTTCTAAAGCTTTTAATTGATCTTTTCGATAAAACTTCCTGAATTGAATTCTTTTGAAGTTTCTTTGACATCTAGCTAACTTTGGGGTGTTTCAGAGGGCCCCTGAAACATCCCAAAGAGAGATATTAAGCTGTTTATTTGGTTGGTTAAATTACATGAAAAAGGTTATCAAATGAGTAATAAATCCGCTCATGTTATAATGTATGAAAAATTACTAATACAGATATCCTAGAAAGTATATAGAGTTCTTAACATTTTGATATGTCTTGGTATTCTGATGAAAAACCTGATGACTTCACAAAAGTTAACAAAGGACTGAATGAACCAGCGAATATGCTTATAACTTTTATGGTTTCTATCTGAGAAATTACAGGTTTAAATTGTGTGTTTTCCGGGAATAGAAAAAACCTTCCTCTTAAACTAATTATAAAAATAATTTGGTAAAATTACATGTTATAAACAAAACAATTATATTTTCTCTCTGTCTGACTCCTCCAGAAATTTAAAACTCGTAAGTTTCCAGTAAGTTTATCAAATGATCTAAAAAGGTTACCTCACTAACAGGTACAAAAATCTCAAGGAATTTTTGAGACCTTAAAAGAAAAGAGTTCACCTAGATTTGTTAGGCAAAATCTGTGATAAGCCTTTGGTGTGAGTTTCCCAGTCCTGTTTTATATTAAAAGTTCAGTCTGAGATCCTATAAGTGTTTCAGCAAAACAAAAAGTCTATGATCAATTCTGTTATGTGATATTAATGTGAAAGTTTGTTTCTGAAGCTTGTCTCAGTAATCTATCTTTGGACGAAGATCAGATGCCTCATGACCTGCAACCAGGACTGAAAAAAGACGTAATTTAAGAGACTGTCTCCAACCTGGATGGAAAGACTTTTTGTCAGGTACTCTTAATTAGCTGATGCACAATGAAACTGAAGGGAAATTAACTCTTAGATTAATTCCCACTTCCAAAGGCCCCTACACTGGATTGGTCTATAGAGAAGACAGCTGACCTGATCTCACCTTAAAATGATGCTCAAACAAGAAAAACTACAGTACACCAGGATGAGAAGACAATGACATCAGAGGTAGCCAGCTTGTCCAAGATACTGGACCTGATTCGTATGATCCTTTATAGTGTTCTCTTGACTTCTTAGACCTTTGTATATAAATCAAATGCTTTTCTATCATAGGCCTGACACTATGCTAGTTTTAAAAATCAATCCAATTGTTGGGTTTGTGGCCCATTATCTGTGTCTAGCTCTGGGTTACCTTGGTAAATTTCTCTACTACAAGACTCTAACTGGTTGGCCCTGAGGAAATTTACTTGGAAAAATTATAGTCATATTCAGGTTACTATGATACTACCAGAAGGGATCCCCTCACTGGGCCAATTAATAATACCTACTCTGACTCTGGCTATAAATTTGAGCCTTTTCCTATTCCTCAAGCTCAATCAGAGCAACAAAAAAGGTTTTAGCAAAAGAAAAAGAAATCTCCCACAATTATGAGATAGATTTATATAGATAACACTAAGCTATGGTAATTTAGGTTTAAAGTCTCCTCTGTGTTAAAAACAATTAAATCATACTAAGGATAATCAGTCTAGCAACACTAGAAAACTGGGCTATGTGCCTTATAGATGGTGGTGCCAATGAATAATTTCCCTGAAAGATAAAGATTTGTACAGAGTAGAATAAGTCAGATGACCTGGGATATACTGGGCTACATCTAATAGAAGCTCTTAGGTCTTACTTGTGACTTTACTAATACTGCTGGCTACGTTCTTTGTATTTCACCTGTTTTACAGAATTGCTATTTCTTACAGTGCCAAATGTGTGACTGAGGCCTCTGATAGAATAATATATAGTTCCTTATGAAATCGATGATGATGACAGTGTAACTCTAGATATGAGAAAAAGCAACAAGAGGGAATGTTTTCCTGGACCAAGAGGCTAGTAAGACAGGTGGTCCAGAGAATTTTAGATACTGTTTCATGGCCTAATCCAGTAACAGCACATTGAGAGGCTGGTCGACAAAATCTTTGCCAAACCTGAGAATGGACATTCTCAGCACCATGGGATAAAATGGTCATGAAATGCCCCCCTCAAAGTCGTGGTCAAGTTTGTGAGCAAAAAGGGGCTTTGCTAACTGAAGACTGACACTTGCCATCTACATTTACAGCGATTATATCATGGCCACTGCAACTGCTGACTTTCAACAGCCCTGAAAGGAGTTCAGGGTGAAGATCAAGAATGAGGTGTTCCGTGCTCTGGAAAAAACTGGCAGAACAGGCCTTCAGATAGTTAGATCTTTTCAAGAGATTTTATGAGTCCCAATTCTTGCATCTTCTCATACCTAGAGAAACACTGACATCATTAATGGTGCCATCTACTTTGGCTATTAAAGAAAAAATTTTACAATTAAAAGTCAAAATAGAGTACTCAGCTATGGTTCAGACATCCTGGGAAATAACCAGGTGTTACTATGGGTGTAATTTCAGATTAGACATTGTATTGTTAAACACTTGAGTTTTCTGAGTCGTGTCAGGCTTAGATGCCACCATTCTCAAAACAATGTCTGCTGGAAGCTAGTAACTTCTACCTTACTTTTTATAAAACTAGGCAACTGGCCACCTGGCTACAAGTCTCCCTGAAGTGCCAGGTCCAGACTGGATTTCAGGCCTATTCTTCTAAAAGAAAGAGATTTACTTTGTCTATCAAAACTCCAGTTATCCCTTCTCCAGCTACTACTAACTGGGTATGTTACAACAAAATGGCAGACCAAGGGATTGAGATTTTAATCATACAAGGCTCAGATCTAAGACTTGGAACTCAGGAATACTACCAATTCAGTGTCTCTTCTCCAAGCTGAGGCGGTCCTATGCCCCATTTTGACAAAAAGTTATCACAGTCATAGTTGCCCTGTTCCCTAAATAAAACTGAACAGGACTTTGCGGGGTGGCAACTGTGGACTACAGATCTGCTGTACTGTAAAATATAGGCTTTATTCAGCCTCCTTGACCTTCCCTGAGTTCCAAAGGGTAGATTCAAACAACAGCCAATCAGAGAAGGAAAAAAATACAGAAACAGAGGGGAAACAATCAAATGGTGGTACAGCCTTGAGACGGGTCCTGGTTCCTACTCAAAAAAAAAAAAAAGCATAACAATGTCTTTTGAGTTCTTCTACAGAACTAGAGCCCCCACCCAGGTGGAAGATGGTAACTTCAGACTAAACATAAGATTCTTAGAACACAGCTCTGTTGCTTGACCACCAGCCAATCATCCCAGCAGTGCCTCCTGTTTCTGGGGACCAGTGATGACCATCCAGTTAGGTCTCCTGTTTGGCCCCTGTCTATTTTACCTCTGAGAGGAGCTGACAGTTTCAAACTAAGTTGCTGTTATTACAAAAGTAAAAGCTGGTTTCAGATATAAAACACCCCAACTTAGGTCAGGTAGAGAGAGACTTCTGCTCTGCTAGGCAGGCCTACGCCCAGGCACAGCAGGAAGAAGTTACAGAAGAAAGAGACCTCCGCCCCAATTCCCAAGAAGCATCTTGAGTATGAAGTCTCTCAGGGGGGAGTTGTTAGGGGAAGCACACTGATTGAAACCGCCCACCCTGGCCAGGCACCACAGTAACCATTTGCATGAGTTGTTCTATGGCAGGAGATCCTGATAAGGAATACGGAACTAATAGGCCACCACCAGCCGGAAGAGTTCGGGAAAGATCGAGAGGAGACACTACCTGTCCGTCCACTTCCCAGAATCCCTCTTGCTAGCATCCATCTTGGCTGAGCGATGCGTGCGCCACCAGGAAAGACTGTGAATTAGAATGACTGGCCAAAGACCACCCGGAAACTAATCCCATCACCATAAAACCCAAGACTTCGAGCCACGCGGCAGAGCAGTTCTCCTGGGTCCCCTTACCTACTGCTCTCCACCCGGGTGCCCTTTCCCAATAAAATCTCTTGCTTTGTCAGCATGTGTGTCCTCGGACAATTCATTTCCGAGTGTTAGACAAGAGCCCAGTTTCGGGCCCTGGAAGGGGTCCCCCTTCCTGCAACACTTACACCTCGCTGGACTACATAACATAATGTACTACTCCATGCAAGACATGCCACATAGCAGCCTTAATAAAGGTAATTTCCCTTCTTCAAAGGGCCTAAGGCAGCCTAGACATCAGTCAGCTCCCCCACAAGCAGACCCCACCCCCATTCTCCATTTGATTTTGCAGCCTCCAGAAGGTGTGCATTCCTGAAGGAATGTCATCACTTTGCCTTAGGCTCTTCTTGCCTTGACATCATACCGCCATCATTTTAAAAGGAGATGATGAAGGAAGCAAATGCATTCCTAAATTCAGGAAGAGATTCTCCTCATTTATATGTACAAATGTTAAAAGGATACATGTTTATATGGGTTGAGTTGCTTTATGCACCCTGGTGTCCCTGCTCTTAACCTGATTATTTTATTTCTAAAACTACCCAAAGGTATTCATGGATTCCAAATGTATTCATTCATTGTTCAGCTTTAATAAGAATGCTCAGGAAGAACGCTCCATCAGTTGCTACAAAGCTATACGTCCAGCTACCCTATGAGCATAGATGGAAAGCAAAATAGACATTAAGCCCTATACTTTTATTTTCAGGCCTAGATGGCCCTTTCGTAATCCTCATTGGTTGATGTTAGAGTTCTTGTTGGCTCTGTGACCAATAAACGTACATACTGTAGCCACGAAAAGTATGGTGCTCAGTTGTTCAGTCGCGTCCAACTCTTGCAACGCTGTGGACTGGCGTCTATCAGGCTCCTGTCTATGGGATTTCCCGGATAATAATACTGGAGTGGGTTGCCAGGGACTGGTAAACAGGTTAACTTTATAACCTCATCTTTCTTAAACAATCCTGACAAGATTTAGGTTAGTGTTTCCTCATGTTCAAATTAGGTTTGAATGTTAAAAAGTGAAATGTTGAAACTTTGTGGGTATAGAGTAACAATTATGAGAATAAAAATACTTTAAGTAGAACTTCTCTTCTGGCCCCAATACTTCTTAAATTAGTGAGACATTCTATTCAGAGAAAGAACTATCAATGGGACAATATTGGAATGGTAGCAGGGTAGCAGGGATAATAAGGGGAACGATTTAAACAAAAAAAACAAACACATGAATATTTAGTCCCGTTCCATTCGCAGCCTGGCTCTGAAGCAGAATGGAAAGTGAGCTTGCTGTGGAGATAGACTCGAGAGTTCAAGTCTCAGGGGTGGTCCTACGATTGCAGAGGAATAGGACGGGGAGACCACTTTGTCCCTCACAAATTCATCCGAAGAACATTTGAACGCTGAGCAAATTCCACGAAACAACTTCTGAATGCTGGCAGAGGACATCAGGCACCCAGAAAGGCAGCCCATTGTTTTTGAGAGGAGGTGGGACAAAATATAAAAGATAAAAAGGGAGACAAAAGAGGCAGGGACAGAGATCCGTCCTGGGAAGGGAGTCTTAAAAGAGGAGAAGTTTCCAAACACCAGGAAACACTCCCATAGCGGGTCTGTGGGGAGTTTTGGAATCTCAGAGGACAACATAACCGGGAGGAAAAATAAATATATAAATAAATAAAACCCACAGATTATGTGCCCAACGGCAACTCCCAGCAGAAAAGTAGCCCAGACGCTGGCATCCACCACCAGCAAGTGAGGGTGAACCGGGAGGCAAGGGCTGCATTGCTTAGAGTAAGGACCGGGCCTGAATGCCCCGAGGGCAATCTGAGGGAGCTAATGTGAGATAGCAACCTGGACTGTGGGATAGCTAGAGAGAGAGAAAGAGAACTGTCCCGAGAAAAGCCCTAACCTAAGACATTGCCATACATCACCATATACACATGGACATCACCAGATGGTCAACACCGAAATCAGATTGATTATATTCTTTGCAGGCAAAGATGGAGAAGCTCTATACAGTCAGCAAAAACAAGACCAGGAGCTGACTGTGGCTCAGATTATGAACTCCTTATTGCCAAATGCAGACTTCAACTGAAGAAAGCAGGGAAGACCACTAGACCATTCAGGTATGACCTAAATCAAATCCCTGATGACTATAGAGTGGAAGTGAGAAATAGATTTAAGGGACTAAATCTGATAGACATAGAGCCTGATGAACTATGAACGGAGGTTCGTGACATTGTACAGGAAACAGGGATCAAGAGCATCCCCGTGGAAAAGAAATGCAAAAAGGCAAAATGGTTGTCTGAGGAGGCCTGACAAATAGCTGTGAAAAGAACAGAAGCGAAAAGCAAAGGAGAAAAGGAAAGATATTCCCATTTGAATGCAGAGGTCCAAAGAATAGCCAGGAGAGAGAAGAAAGCCTTCCTCAGCGATCACTGCAAAGAAATAGAGGAAAACCACAGAATGGGAAAGACTAGAGATCTCTTCAAGAAAAGTAGAGATACCAGGGGAACATTACATGCAAAGATGGGTTCAAGAAAGGACAGAAATGGTATGGACCTAACAGAAGCAGAAGATATTAAGAAGAGGTGGCAAGAATACACAGAAGAACTGTACAAAGAAGGTCTTCATGACCCAGATAATCACAATGGTGTGATCACTCACGTAGAGCCAGACATCCTGGAATGTGAAGTCAAGTGGGCCTTAGAAAGCATCACTTCGAACCGAGCTAGTGGATGTGATGGAATTCCAGTTGAGCTATTTCAAATCCTGAAAGATGATGCTGTGAAAGTGCTGCACTCAATATGTCAACAAATTTGGAAAACTCAGCAGGGGCCACAGGACTGGAAAAGGTCAGTTTTCATTCCAATCCCTAAGAAAGGCAATCCCAAAGAAGGCTCAAACTACCGCACAATTGCACTCATCTCACATGCTAGTAAAGTAATGCTCAAAATTCTCCAAGCCAGGCTTCAGCAATATGTGAGCTGAGAACTTCCAGATATCCAAGCTGGTTTTGAAAAGGCAGAGGAACCAGAGATCAAATTGCCAGTATCCACTGGATCATCGAAAAAGCAAGAGAGTTCCAGAAAAACATCTATTTCTGCTTTATTGACTATGCCAAAGCCTTCGAGCGTGTGGATCACGCTCGAATAAACTGTGGAAAATTCTGAAGGAGATGGGAATACCAGACCACCTGACCTGCCCCTTGAGAAACCTGTATGCAGGTCAGGAAGCAACAGTTAGAAATAGACACGGAACAACTGACTGGTTCCAAATAGGAAAAGGAGTACGTCAAGGCTGTACATTGTCACCCTGCTTATTTAACTTATATGCAGAGTACATCATGAGAAACGCTGGGCTGGAAGAAGCACAAGCTGGAATCAAGATTGCCAGGAGAAATATCAATAACCTCAGATATGCAGATGACACCACCCTTATGGCAGAGGGTGAAGAGGAACTAAAAAGCCGCTTGATGAAAGTGAAAGAGGAGAGTGAAAAAGTTGGCTTAAAGCTCAACATTCAGAAAACTAAGATCATGGCATCTGGTCCCATCACCTCATGGGAAATAGGTGGGGAGACAGTGGAAACAGTGTCATACTTTATTTTTTGGGGCTCCAAAATCACTGCGGATGGTGATTGCAGCCATGAAATTAAAAGACGCTTACTCCTTGGAAGGAAAGTTATGACCAACCTAGATAGCACATTAAAAAGCAGAGACATTACCTTGCCAACAAAGGTCCGTCTGGTCAAGGCTTTGGTTTTCCAGTGGTCATGTATGGATGTGAGAGTTGTACTGTGAAGAAAGCTGAGTGCTGAAAAATTGATGCTTTTCGACTGTGGTGTTGGAGAAGACTCTTGAGAGTCCCTTGGACTGCAAGGAGATCCAACCAGTCCATACTAAAGGAGATCAGTCCTGGGTGTTCATTGGAAGGACTGATGCTGAAGCCGAAACTCCAATACTTTGGCCACCTGATGCAAAGAACTAGCTCATTGGAAAAATCCCTGATGCTGGGAAAGATTGAAGGCAGGAGCAGAAGGGGACCAGACAGGGTGAGATGGTTGGATGGCATCACTGATTCGATGGACATGAGTTTAAGTAAGCTCCGGGAGTTGGTGATGGACAGGGAGGCCTGACACGCTGCAGCCCTTGACCCCAAGGAGTTGGGGTCACTACAGTCCTTGGGATCATCAAGAGTCAGACACGACTGAGCAACTGAACTGAACCGAACCATGATGTCTTCTAAAGCTGTATTAGCAGCTTCTTGAAATCAGAACAGTCTTATCCTTTCTTTGATCTCACAAGCGGGAAACTTCCCATGTCTTGGAGCGGATGGAAATTACTGCCCTTAGAATGTGCTTTGGACTCCAAGATCTCCCATTGACCCTGGCAGCCTTGCTGTCTTTTGCATCAAAGCCAGTTACATTATTCACGTACCTGCAACCTTCTCACTGTTATCAGTGACGTCAGTGATATCACTGTTATCACAACTCACTGACTTCGGTCCAAAGAGAGACGTGATATCTTCTCCAAATATCTTGAGACAGTTTTCAATGAGAAATTGTATGAAAGAAATCTGTAACACAGAGGGGCAAAAAATGGGGTATTACTGTACATATGGCCTAATAGTAAATCACATTTCAGACATGAATCTTGGCTCTCACAAAAAATGCAAAAGAAGTCAGAAAAATTCACTTGATTTAAAAAATATATATATATTATATATGCATCAGCTTTTTCTAAGAAATAACTAATCCTTTCAAGAGTACTTTGGGCACAAATTTTAAAATTCTTTTCGTCAGTGGACTAAAGTTATAATATGTGGCCTAGTCTGATAGCTAAAATTTTGTAATGATTGCTACATGCTTAACACTAGGATGATTTTTAAGTAGCCTACATAGGATGTTTGGGACAAAAATGTATATTTTCTTATTAAGTTTTGTTTATTTTTATTGAACTTTTTTCTAGTTTTCTTGAGATAGAATTTATATATAGCATCTCATTAAACTTGATAAAGCATCAAATGCAACACAAATTTTGAAATTCACTTCAGTGAAGAACTATCTGAAACGTGGGTAGCAGAGGTTTCTGTGTGGGGTGGCAGGGTTTGTGACGGAAGAAAGCATCTGGAGAGAAAACATGTCTGTCTGTCTAACTGCATTGCCTTGCCTCACACTTGCTGTCCAGGGGAGCTTGGAAAAGAGCTGTGATCTTCTTAGGCATGTTGTGGCTCTGTCAGGATGTTCTGAAATATTTTACTAGCCTCCTCATCCTCTAGCAGAGACACAATAGGAGCCAAGTATTTTCCTGAATGAGCCAGAACTGGCAGAGTGAGGCCGGTATGTGTGGAACCTTGGGTGCTCATATTGCCCAGGCCGCCTAAGATGTGCCGAGACTGACCAGATGTATTGGGTGTTGTCATCATTGTGTAATGGTGAAATCATAGTTTGGAGGTTTGTACACCCCTCAGTGATTAGGCTGAGAGTTGAATCTTGGTTCTCAGACTCCAAAGCCAGGTTCTTCTCTATCACACCATCCTACTCTTATCTCTCTATTGTTTAATCTCTTGGATGGCAAAGGAGAAGTGACTCGACTGTTCTCAGTTGCAACACACCTTCCCATGCCCAACCAGAGCAGGCCTCTGCCAGTCCAAGGCAGTGTAATTAAAATGTGCACTTTAAACTGGTTCACCAGAGTTAATACCACAGACTTCAGGTTCGAAATGGGGACTCTGCCCTGCAAGGCGTAAAAATGAGAGCTCTCATTACCTTCTTGGTGAAGTTTTCGAATGCTGTGCTGCCAGAATTAAGCAGACCAAGAATGCTTGGGGTTATACACACTGATAAATTATAAGCTGTCATCTGATTGGATGAGGAATGTTGCTCAATGTTGTGTAACACTCCAAAAAGGTATCGCAGAAAAACTACATTGGCTCTTGGCAGCTGGTCTAGAAGCCTAATGACAGAAAAAGGCACTTATCAATAAAGCGAGTCATTTTGCTCAGTAAGTGGAAATACAGAGAACACAGTACTTCTTTTTATACCATGTCCACAGTCCATTCTCACAGTTCCAGGCATGAATGCACACAAAAATGTTTCACCAAATTTAATTCCTGAGCCAGGTAAGAACTGCTCTGGTTAGTTATGTGTTTGTATTTAAGATCATACCGCTGGCAGATTGGTTCTTTATCATCTCTTTTTAGACCAATGGATTTCATCTCCAACGATTTCGTGTATTCAGAAGGTGTAAAATGGTCAAGCATTCCGTATTAATAAGATTAGCAGAAAAACACCAATTACAATGTCACCAATAAGGCGTGCATCTCTTTTCAAACTGGCTTCCAGGGGTATGATCAAGTGAAACCGTTTGATACTGGTCATTATTTTAGTGGACACAGCTGTAAACTATAAGCTGATATTTTCCTAAGAGTATGTTGGTTGTATTTTCTCAGAGTTGAGAAAATTGCATCATTACCTCTGGGTCGCAGTTATTTTCTCCTCCTCATTCCCTTGATCAATAACATCAAGCCATTTATCATAGAGAGTGGCTGAAAATATGCTTCCTGGAATATTTCGAAGAAAATCCTTAGATAGATCAAAAAATGTATATTAGTCTTATGGTAAATTCAATGGAGAAGTTGCAAAGAAAATATTTAGTTGACAAATTCAGTTCAGTCCGTGGTTCCTTCATAGCCACGCAGACTGATTCACACAGAGCTTGGCTGTGATTCTCCACAGCCTTGCACATCCAGAAGTACTGGTTGGATTTTCCCCAACTAAAATTAGACGCATAAAAGTAGAGTTTGGGCTGTAGTGAGAATGAAGCTAAAGCTCCTTCTATCACCTGGAACTTACTCTTTGTGTTCATGTTAGCACATTCGTACAAACTGGCAAGGTCTGGTGATAACTCATCCTAAATCCTGTTAGTTTCTTGAAAAGAAATGCACATACCCATTTTGTTTGTTTACTTAAGACACAGTGCTTGCTCTGAATTCAAGAAAGAGAAGTTCTGAAATAAAACAAACAAAAGTACACCCCTACATGCTCTTATACACATATTAAGAGAAGACTTGAGGTATATGTGCTCTTTGGGAAAAAGCTAGTCTGATAATAGCTTCAGTCTTTTTCCTTCTTTTTTTTTTTTAAACCATATAAAAGTTCAGTCCTACAGACTTTTAAGCAGCAGGTGTTAGAAATAAATCAAAAGCCCCAAAGGGTAAACAACATGTTACCCTTACAACTCTCTGAATGGAATATATCCTCCCCAAAGAGGAAACTGAGAATTTAGATACATTGCAAGTTCACACCTGTGGGATAGAAAATGCAAATGTAAGCTTCCTAAGTGGAGGCCTGGAAAGTTCATCACTGATGAACAAGTCTTAGTATCATAGAATGGGGCCTATTAAAATAGATGAAGTTGTAAACTGTTGTGCAAGACTGAGGGGAAATGATTGTATTGCCTTGCCAGTTTCAAAGGCACAACTTGCTTCCACTGGTCTTAATATAGAGCCTGACTTCTCTTAATAGTATCTTGTTCAGGCAATGTTTCTGGGCAACTGTCGTGATTATAATGCAGTCAGTGTTCACTTGTTTCAGTACTTATTGAGCTGCTGTTTGTGCCAGGCACTCTTTTGAGTACTGAGGACAGAGTACAAAGATAATGTACAAAGTCGCAGTCCTCTCATACTTTTTCTTGTAATTGGTATACAGTACCCAATCATGGTCATTAGGTTTTCACTATGCTTTTTATGGAGTGCCCACAGTACATTTGGAAGGAGGAAGCACTCCACTTCCGTTCAGTCGTTCAGTCGTGTCCTACTCTTTGGGACCCCATGGACTGCAGCACACCAGGCTTTCCTGTCCATCACCAACACCTGGGTCTTGCTCAAATTCATGTCCGTCGAGTTGGTGACGCCATTCGACCACCTCAGCTGGCTTTGGCTTCTGGGAGTCTGGGAGTGTGCAGCAGGCCTTTGCCTTGTGTACCAAACTACATGCACTTGGAGAGTGTGTCTCTTCTCTCTCCTGGACCCTGTGCTGTAGAATCGATTGGTGAGACTGAGTATGGTTAAGCCAGGACATGACTCATGCAGAATATGCTGTGGGTATTTGCTATTGGATCTCTGTTTATAGACAGTTTAGTGGAAAACTCAATGTGGTTCTGTCTATATATTCATTTCTGATTTAGACCAACTCTGTGGTGGCTCTGACATATGGTATTATCAAGGCTGAGGTTGCAAAGTCTGATTCCCCACCAAGATCAATCAACTTTAGGAAAAGAACACTTTGGGATTGTGTAAGACCTGTACCCATAAGTAGCCACCCTCTTACTAGTCTGTGCTTAGAGCATGGAAATAGGCAAGAGCCTAGTAAATCTTGCTCAGAACTCAAATCAGTCCCCAGGGTGCACCTTACAGAGGGTAGCGCTCTACTTGCTGTTTGCACACCTAGTGTGTGTTATTATGGTGCACGTGCAGTAGGGGTCGGCTCTAAGTGGTATCTGCACTGTTGCTGTTATCATACAATCGAACATTAATAGGGGACAAGGAAAGACCATATGTTTAGTTTCTAAGGTAATTTTAATAACCTGTCTGTAGTTATTACTACATCAATATATCTTTGTTCATAGCTGCTAACAAGTATCAAGATGAATTGATTAAATTTTTTTACTGTTCTATTATTACCCTGGTATAAATTTAACTATACACTTGTGATTTAGCTGTATCATTTCAAACTCAGTCTATTTTTTGTATGAATCTATTGAATTTTCAAAATTCCAAACTGATTTTGACTGTTGCACTCACTTTAAAAATAAGATTTATAAGATGAGGCATGTAATAAAAACTGGTTACCATGTAACTGTAACCTTGGGTGGTGGGTTAAACATACAAATATTAACAAAGGGTGTTGAAGATGGTAAGAGAGATCAAAGGAGGAACAAATGGTGGAGTCATCCCTACACTAATTTTAAAGTAAAAGGCATTGAGAGACAGGGGAAGGAAGGATGGTGAAATGATCAGAGGATTTGGTGGCCTCACTAAGCGTTTTTTGATTCACTGGAAGACAAATGGGCTTCCCAGGTGGTGCTAGTGATAAAGAACCTGCCTGCCAATGCAGGAGATGCAAGGGATGCAGGTTCGATCCCTGAATCAGGAAGATCTCCTGGAGAAGGGCATGGCAGCCCACTCTAGTATTCTTGCCTGGAGAATCCCATGGACCAAGGGGCCTGGTGGGCTACAGTCCATGGGATCACAGAGAGTCAGACGCGACTAGGCGACTAACACACACACACACACACACACACACACACACACACAGGAGTTTACCACAGTAAGTAACCATCTGTCTTGCATCCATGCTGAGTTGCTTCAGCCGTGTCTGACTCTGTGCCACCCCATGGACTATAGCCTGCCGGACTCCTCCGTCCATGGGATTCTCCAGGCAAGACTACTGGAGTCGGTATGCCAGTCCCTTTTCCAGGGATCCTTCCAACCCAGGAATCGAACCCAGGTCTCCCACATTGCAGGCGGATTCTTTACTGTCTGAGCCCCTTGGGAAGTTACTTCTGTTAAGTATTTCCAAAAGCTTAATGTAAATTTTATTTTGGAAATGCTGCCTTCGTTAAAAGATGATGAGGAAGTCATCAAAAGCAGGAAGCTTGTTTTGGTAAACACTCTATGTGTAAGTGTGTATTTCGAAATTTATTATTATTCTTTTGCATGGAGTGTTCAGGAGTCAAGATGTGCAATGAAAAAGGAAAATATCTAATATGTGGGGCTTATCATCTTTGGGGTACCTTCCTTCAATTTTGGCTTTGTGAAGTGTTTTTCACTTTTTCAAATCCTTCCTCTCTTACGCCTCTTATGTTTCTTGGGCAGTCATAAAGAAGGACCAGTCATACAGCTTCAGATTTCCTCTGTGTGTGGATAAGGCTCAAACTTTCCTTACCTTTAAGGTGGATGCTACCACAAGAATGGATTCATCATCCATGTTCACTTTGTCCCCGGAATTTAGTTTCTTCTTTAGGGCTCTGCATGATTGTATTTTGCCAGATTTTCTGAAGATGCCTTCTGTAAACAGCCCTTTTTTATTGATGTAGGAAAGCATATTCTATAGGGAAGGAAAGAAAAGAAAAGTATGGGACGTTTCATATCTACAAGCCCAGAGCACAAGCTTGCTCCTCTTTCGACAGAGCTGTGGTGTATGAGGGTACAGTGCTAGAACTGGACCGAAGTCAATTTGAAATTTTTTCTTCAGTGTCTCTAAATATATTTTCTACCCAACAATCGATTTGGCATTCATACCCTGAAACATTTTAAACACTTGTGTAATCAGACTTTCCGTTTTAGTGAATTTACCGTGTTAAACGTCTCTGCTTTGAGGCCTTTGTAGATTCACCCTCTCCTCCTTCACCGCTCCTTTCTCATTATTCCCTGTTATAGATGGTCTTCCCTAAGTGTGGAAATCTTTTTGCCATATTCATGCTCCATTTGTGTATTCCCCTTTCAGGGACTGTCCACCCCATTCATTCCTATTTCCTGTATTCCCTCCCCTCAAAATCAGGCTCAATATGCCTCTCCTCCTTCTCCGACCACATTTCTTTCTCATCAGCCTTTCTAGTTCCTTTTTCTGTATTTTAATATCCTCTGCTGTCTGCAGAGTAGAGAGATAACAGATATTGGAGCCAGGTTTTTCAAGGAATGTGGAATCTGTTCTGCTACTTATCCACTGTGAGACTTTAGGCATAGCACATACTTGGGTGAGGCTCTTTTGTTTTTCATTTATGAAGTGGGGGTGATGATAATCATAGCTGCCCCCTAAATTTTCTGTGAAAGACACAGGTCTGGGGTAGTGCTAGCACATAACTTGGATGACAAATTTCTTCATATCTACCATAAAATTCCCTGCATCTAGTGTAGTGCTTGGAGAGATAGTGGACAGTGAACAAGTGTTAATGCTTACAGTTCAATACACTAATTTGATAAAGCACAGTCCAAACTCTGTGACTTTCTTTTGACACATTCTGTCAGGCTCAAATGATTCATTTTTTGCCAGAGGATGAGTACTTTATGCTTAAACACTTGAGTTACAAATCAAATCCGTGTGAGACATTTTGAGTCATAAGGCGGAGTAGACTCAGCTGAAGGAGACTTGAGACGAGTGTCGACTTCAAGGGAGGAGACCAGGAGACCATTTGAGGATGAAGTGGACCCTCAGAGATTCTTACACACAGAGTCTGAAGGAAAGTTACACAGCTCAAAATAGCCTGGAGTTAAAACTCCCCTCCAGGTCCTCCCCACCATTCTATGCAAAATAAAGAACACTGTCACCCGAAGAAAAACATGGACATTAGGTTGATTACGCCCAGCTCCCAGCTGGTCCCAGCCTCTGGCCGGTCTCCGAAATTCCTTGCCCCAGCTGTGTGAGAGAGAACTGCTCTGAACAACCTTGGCGAACAGGCCCCCTTAGGACAGTCGCTTTCCACATACAGGCCTGTAGATGCTCACTCTTCTCTTGGGGTGGTGCAGCAGCTCACTCCTCTGACTGCTGCCCCTTCTCGCCTTGTTAAAGGTGATCTGTTCCTGTCAAGTGCTGGTCTCATGCTTTCTCCCAACCTCGCCTTCTCTGACTCCCTTACCTTACAGAGTCCATTTTAACTGGCCTGAGCCAGTATAGGTGGGTCTTTGTTGAAATCAGTGGAATGGATGAGAGTACCTTTTCATCTGGTATTTGCCTTGTAACTCTGCAGTACCTAAATCAGACCTTATTCTTTGAAGTAATATTATGAAACTTATCAGACAAAGCCAGACTTCTTCATTTGGGGGTAGATTTGGAAGAGAACACTTGATCTCTCAGAACTCCCCTCCTCAGGAGGGTTACAGAAAACCAAAATAAGACCTACCAGAATTGGGGTGGGCAGGCTGTCGTTATCACATACATCCTCAAGAGGAGCTCCAAAGAGCTGTTTTGGCTTTGTGGGTGGTAGAGGTGGGTGTTGGTTGTCCTCGCGAGTCCTGGAGCTACACCAAAAGGCCCAGGTTTTGACAGAACTCTTGCTAACTGTCTTCTTGTCTGAATCGAATATAGGAGAGAGATTTTCACTAGTAGTAGTTTAGCTTATTTAGCCTGATTTCCACCCCTTAGAGTCAGCAGCATGTTCATTGCAGTGGCTCAAAGAGAGAAACTGAACCATTTGTTATATAGAATTCCCCACATTCTGAAACAGACTAATTGCCTCCTTGTAGTGTTAACATGTTCTTCTTCCCCATATTCTGCAAACCAGTAGTTAAACCTAGAGGCGGGATCAGACTCAGGGTTGATTCTCCCTGTGACAGTGTTCCCCAGACAGTGCTGTCTATTCCCTTTGCCCTGTGTCATGAGGCACTTAACCTGTAGCTATACAGGTTTCCTAAAGTTAAGTATTATCAGTGGATTCTGGTATCAGATCTCATTTTAAAAGCCAAACATATTTAACATTCAAATCAAGCAGCATTTGGTTATCATTTACTTTTGTAGTAAGTTTCCTCCCTCTGTTCAATTTCCTGTTTGGCTTTCTGAGTACCCAGTCATGCCCAATTTTCTCTCATCAAGAGAATCGCCTTTCATGAGACATCCTGCCTGACCCCGGGGTTTCAGTCAGCCTCTGGACCTCTTCTCTGGGAGGCCACACCCCTCAGTCAGCTCCAAGGATGACTTCCTGCCCTCACGGTCCTTGGGAAGTAGTCATTAAACGCAGACTATGTGGTAAGATTACAGGTGGCCATTTTTCTGTAACACCTTCCTCAGCTAACCCAAAGATGAATTTTAACTACCAACAGCCCCTGTCAAAGGAATGCAATGAAGGGCTTTTCCAAGAAAGAGTGATCAGCAATGAAAAATTGAGTTCAAAGTTTCTCGTGCCCAGCTATAAATGTTTTCCTGATATTTGCTCAATAAACCTGCTTAATATTTCCTTAAATAACCTGCTTAAATAGCCAGCTACAGAAGTCAATAGAGGAGCCAAGTTGTAGAAAAATAAACAGAAGAATGTAACCACATGTTTTAAAATGCCCATCCACTTGGCTTTTCTGAGACATAGTGAGTGCATCACCATGTCCATTCAAGTGGGTGAGCCACTTGTGGTGCCGGGTGAGAGAACCAGAAGGCTCCCATTCTGCCTCCTAATGGGATAAGTTACCTGAAGCTCTTTGAGCTTCAGTTTGCTCCAACTTAACATAAATGATGCTACTTACACCTCGCTGGACTACATAACATAATGTACTACTCCGTGCAAGACATGTCACATAGCAGCCTTAATAAAGGTAATTTCCCTCCTTCAAAGGGCCTAAGGCAGCCTAGACATCAGTCAGCTCCCCCACAAGCAGACCCCACCTCCATTCTCCATTTGATTTTGCAGCCTCCAGAAGGTGTGCATTCCTGAAGGAATGTCATCACTTTGCCTTAGGCTCTTCCTGCCTTGACATCATACCGCGATCATTTTAAAAGGAGATGATGAAGAAAGCAAATGCATTCCTAAATTCAGGAAGAGATTCTCCTAATTAATATGTACAAATGTTAAAAGGATACATGTTTATATGGGTTGAGTTGCTTTATGCACCCTGGTGTCCCTGCTCTTAACCTGATTATATTATTTCTAAAACCACCCAAAGGTATTCATGGATTCCAAATGTATTCATTCATTGTTCAGCTTTAATAAGAATGCTCAGGAAGAACGCTCCATCAGTTGCTACAAAGCTATACGTCCAGCTACCCTATGAGCATAGATGGAAAGCAAAATAGACATTAAGCCCTATACTTTTATTTTCAGGCCTAGATGGCCCTTTCGTAATCCTCATTGGTTGGTGTTAGAGTTCTTGTTGGCTCTGTGACCAATAAACGTACATACTGTAGCCACGAAAAGTATGGGGCTCAGTTGTTCAGTCGTATCCAACTCTTGCAACGCTGTGGACTGTAGTCTATCCTGGAGTGGGTTGCCAGGGACTGTTAAACAGGTTAACTTTATAACCTCATCTTTCTTAAACAATCCTGACAAGATTTAGGTTAGTGTTTCCTCATGTTCAAATTAGGGTTTGAATGTTAAAAAGTGAAATGTTGAAACTTTGTGGGTATAGAATAACAATTATGAGAATAAAAATACTTTAAGTAGAAATTCTCTTCTGGCCCCAATACTTCTTAAATTAGTGAGACATTCTATTCAGAGAAAGAAATATCAATGGGACAATATTGGAATGGTAGCAGGGTAGCAGGGATAATGAGAGGAAAGATTTAAACAAAAACAACAAACACATAAATATTTAGTCCAGTTCCATTCGCAGCCTGGCTCTGAAGCAGAATGGAAAGTGAGCTTGCTGTGGAGATAGACTCGAGAGTTCAAGTCTCAGGGGTGGTCCTACGATTGCAGAGGAATAGGACGGGGAGACCACTTTGTCCCTCACAAATTCATCCGAAGAACATTTGAACGCTGAGCAAATTCCACGAAACAACTTCTGAATGCTGGCAGAGGACATCAGGCACCCAGAAAGGCAGCCCATTGTTTTTGAGAGGAGGTAGGACAAAATATAAAAGATAAAAAGGGAGACAAAAGAGGCAGGGACAGAGATCCGTCCTGGGAAGGGAGTCTTAAAAGAGCAGAAGTTTCCAAACACCAGGAAACACTCTCATAGCGGGTCTGTGGGGAGTTTTGGAATCTCAGAGGACAACGTAACCGGGAGGAAAAATAAATATATAAATAAATAAAACCCACAGATTATGTGCCCAATGGCAGCTTCTAGCAGAAAAGTTGCCCAGACGCTGGCATCCACCACCAGCAAGTGGGGGCTGAACCGGGAGGCATGGGCTGCATTGCTTAGAGTAAGGACCGGGCCTGAATGCCCCGAGGGCAATCTGAGGGAGCTAATGTGAGATAGCAACCCGGACTGTGGGATAGCCAGAGAGAGAGAAAGAGAACTGTCCCGAGAAAAGCCCTAACCAAAGACTTTGCCAGACATCACCACATACACATGGACATCACCAGATGGTCAACACCGAAATCAGATTGATTATATTCTTTGCAGGCAAAGATGGAGAAGCTCTATACAGTCAGCAAAAACAAGACCAGGAGCTGACTGTGGCTCCGATCATGAACTCCTTATTGCCAAATGCAGACTTCAACTGAAGAAAGCAGGGAAGACCACTAGACCATTCAGGTATGACCTAAATCAAATCCCTGATGACTATAGAGTGGAAGTGAGAAATAGATTTAAGGGAATAAATCTGATAGACAGAGAGCCTGATGAACTATGAACGGAGGTTCGTGACATTGTACAGGAGACAGGGATCAAGAGCATCCCCATGGAAAAGAAATGCAAAAAGGCAAAATGGTTGTCTGAGGAGGCCTGACAAATAGCTGTGAAAAGAAGAGAAGCGAAAAGCAAAGGAGAAAAGGAAAGATATTCCCATTTGAATGCAGAGTTCCAAAGAATAGCCAGGAGAGAGAAGAAAGCCTTCCTCAGCGATCACTGCAAAGAAATAGAGGAAAACCACAGAATGGGAAAGACTAGACATCTCTTCAAGAAAATTAGAGAGACCAGGGGAACATTACATGCAAAGATGGGTTCAAGAAAGGACAGAAATTGTATGGACCTAACAGAAGCAGAAGATATCAAGAAGACGTGGCAAGAATACACAGAAGAACTGTACAAAGAAGACCTTCATGACCCAGATAATCACAATGGTGTGATCACTCACGTAGAGCCAGACATCCTGGAATGTGAAGTCAAGTGGGCCTTAGAAAGCATCACTTCGAACCGAGCTAGTGGATGTGATGGAATTCCAGTTGAGCTATTTCAAATCCTGAAAGATGATGCTGTGAAAGTGCTGCACTCAATATGTCAACAAATTTGGAAAACTCAGCAGGGGCCACAGGACTGGAAAAGGTCAGTTTTCATTCCAATCCCTAAGAAAGGCAATCCCAAAGAAGGCTCAAACTACCGCACAATTGCACTCATCTCACATGCTAGTAAAGTAATGCTCAAAATTCTCCAAGCCAGGCTTCAGCAATATGTGAGCTGAGAACTTCCAGATATCCAAGCTGGTTTTGAAAAGGCAGAGGAACCAGAGATCAAATTGCCAGTATCCACTGGATCATCGAAAAAGCAAGAGAGTTCCAGAAAAACATCTACTTCTGCTTTATGGACTACGCCAAAGCCTTCGAGCGTGTGGATCACAACAAACTGTGGAAAATTCTGAAGGAGATGGGAATACCAGACCACATGACCTGCCTCTTGAGAAACCTGTATGCAGGTCAGGAAGCAACAGTTAGAACTAGACACGGAACAACAGACTGGTTCCAAATAGGAAAAGGAGTACGTCAAGGCTGTACATTGTCACCCTGCTTATTTAACTTATATGCAGAGTACATCATGAGAAACGCTGGGCTGGAAGAAGCACAAGCTGGAATCAAGATTGCCAGGAGAAATATCAATAACCTCAGATATGCAGATGACACCACCCTTATGGCAGAGGGTGAGGAGGAACTAAAAAGCCTCTTGATGAAAGTGAAAGAGGAGAGTGAAAAAGTTGGCTTAAAGCTCAATATTCAGAAAACTAAGATCATGGCATCTGGTCCCATCACCTCATGGGAAATAGGTGGGGAGACAGTGGAAACAGTGTCAGACTTTATTTTTTGGGGCTCCAAAATCACTGCGGATGGTGATTGCAGCCATGAAATTAAAAGACGCTTACTCCTTGGAAGGAAAGTTATGACCAACCTAGATAGCACATTAAAAAGCAGAGACATTACCTTGCCAACAAAGGTCCGTCTGGTCAAGGCTATGGTTTTCCAGTGGTCATGTATGGATGTGAGAGTTGTACTGTGAAGAAAGCTGAGTGCTGAAAAATTGATGCTTTTCGACTGTGGTGTTGGAGAAGACTCTTGAGAGTCCCTTGGACTGCAAGGAGATCCAACCAGTCCATACTAAAGGAGATCAGTCCTGGGTGTTCATTGGAAGGACTGATGCTGAAGCCGAAACTCCAATACTTTGGCCACCTGATGCAAAGAACTAGCTCATTGGAAAAATCCCTGATGCTGGGAAAGATTGAAGGCAGGAGCAGAAGGGGACCAGACAGGGTGAGATGGTTGGATGGCATCACTGATTCGATGGACATGAGTTTAAGTAAGCTCCGGGAGTTGGTGATGGACAGGGAGGCCTGACACGCTGCAGCCCTTGACCCCAAGGAGTTGGGGTCACTACAGTCCTTGGGATCATCAAGAGTCAGACACGACTGAGCAACTGAACTGAACCGAACCATGATGTCTTCTAAAGCTGTATTAGCAGCTTCTTGAAATCAGAACAGTCTTATCCTTCCTTTGATCTCACAAGCGGGAAACTTCCCATGTCTTGGAGCGGATGGAAATTACTGCCCTTAGAATGTGCTTTGGACTCCAAGATCTCCCATTGACCCTGGCAGCCTTGCTGTCTTTTGCATCAAAGCCAGTTACATTATTCACGTACCTGCAACCTTCTCACTGTTATCAGTGACGTCAGTGATATCACTGTTATCACAACTCACTGACTTCGGTCCAAAGAGAGACGTGATATCTTCTCCAAATATCTTGAGACAGTTTTCAATGAGAAATTGTATGAAAGAAATCTGTAACACAGAGGGGCAAAAAATGGGGTATTACTGTACATATGGCCTAATAGTAAATCACATTTCAGACATGAATCTTGGCTCTCACAAAAAATGCAAAAGAAGTCAGAAAAATTCACTTGATTTAAAAAATATATATATATATTATATATGCATCAGCTTTTTCTAAGAAATAACTAATCCTTTCAAGAGTACTTTGGGCACAAATTTTAAAATTCTTTTCGTCGTTGGACTAAAGTTATAATATGTGGCCTAGTCTGATAGCTAAAATTTTGTAATGATTGCTACATGCTTAACACTAGGATGATTTTTAAGTAGCCTACATAGGATGTTTGGGACAAAAATGTATATTTTCTTATTAAGTTTTGTTTATTTTTATTGAACTTTTTTCTAGTTTTCTTGAGATAGAATTTATATATAGCATCTCATTAAACTTGATAAAGCATCAAATGCAACACAAATTTTGAAATTCACTTCAGTGAAGAACTATCTGAAACGTGGGTAGCAGAGGTTTCTGTGTGGGGTGGCAGGGTTTGTGACGGAAGAAAGCATCTGGAGAGAAAACATGTCTGTCTGTCTAACTGCATTGCCTTGCCTCACACTTGCTGTCCAGGGGAGCTTGGAAAAGAGCTGTGATCTTCTTAGGCATGTTGTGGCTCTGTCAGGATGTTCTGAAATATTTTACTAGCCTCCTCATCCTCTAGCAGAGACACAATAGGAGCCAAGTATTTTCCTGAATGAGCCAGAACTGGCAGAGTGAGGCCGGTATGTGTGGAACCTTGGGTGCTCATATTGCCCAGGCCGCCTAAGATGTGCCGAGACTGACCAGATGTATTGAGTGTTGTCATCATTGTGTAATGGTGAAATCATAGTTTGGAGGTTTGTACACCCCTCAATGATTAGGCTGAGAGTTGAATCTTGGTTCTCAGACTCCAAAGCCAGGTTCTTCTCTATCACACCATCCTACTCTTATCTCTCTATTGTTTAATCTCTTGGATGGCAAAGGAGAAGTGACTCGACTGTTCTCAGTTGCAACACACCTTCCCATGCCCAACCAGAGCAGGCCTCTGCCAGTCCAAGGCAGTGTAATTAAAATGTGCACTTTAAACTGGTTCACCAGAGTTAATACCACAGACTTCAGGTTCAAAATGGGGACTCTGCCCTGCAAGGCATAAAAATGAGAGCTCTCATTACCTTCTTGGTGAAGTTTTCGAATGCTGTGCTGCCAGAATTAAGCAGACCAAGAATGCTTGGGGTTATACACACTGATAAATTATAAGCTGTCATCTGATTGGATGAGGAATGTTGCTCAATGTTGTGTAACACTCCAAAAAGGTATCGCAGAAAAACTACATTGGCTCTTGGCAGCTGGTCTAGAAGCCTAATGACAGAAAAAGGCACTTATCAATAAAGCGAGTCATTTTGCTCAGTAAGTGGAAATACAGAGAACACAGTACTTCTTTTTATACCATGTCCACAGTCCATTCTCACAGTTCCAGGCATGAATGCACACAAAAATGTTTCACCAAATTTAATTCCTGAGCCAGGTAAGAACTGCTCTGGTTAGTTATGTGTTTGTATTTAAGATCATACCGCTGGCAGATTGGTTCTTTATCATCTCTTTTTAGACCAATGGATTTCATCTCCAACGATTTCGTGTATTCAGAAGGTGTAAAATGGTCAAGCATTCCGTATTAATAAGATTAGCAGAAAAACACCAATTACAATGTCACCAATAAGGCGTACATCTCTTTTCAAACTGGCTTCCAGGGGTATGATCAAGTGAAACCGTTTGATACTGGTCATTATTTTAGTGGACACAGCTGTAAACTATAAGCTGATATTTTCCTAAGAGTATGTTGGTTGTATTTTCTCAGAGTTGAGAAAATTGCATCATTACCTCTGGGTCGCAGTTATTTTCTCCTCCTCATTCCCTTGATCAATAACATCAAGCCATTTATCATAGAGAGTGGCTGAAAATATGCTTCCTGGAATATTTCGAAGAAAATCCTTAGATAGATCAAAAAATGTATATTAGTCTTATGGTAAATTCAATGGAGAAGTTGCAAAGAAAATATTTAGTTGACAAATTCAGTTCAGTCCGTGGTTCCTTCATAGCCACGCAGACTGATTCACACAGAGCTTGGCTGTGATTCTCCACAGCCTTGCACATCCAGAAGTACTGGTTGGATTTTCCCCAACTAAAATTAGACGCATAAAAGTAGAGTTTGGGCTGTAGTGAGAATGAAGCTAAAGCTCCTTCTATCACCTGGAACTTACTCTTTGTGTTCATGTTAGCACATTCGTACAAACTGGCAAGGTCTGGTGATAACTCATCCTAAATCCTGTTAGTTTCTTGAAAAGAAATGCACATACCCATTTTGTTTGTTTACTTAAGACACAGTGCTTGCTCTGAATTCAAGAAAGAGAAGTTCTGAAATAAAACAAACAAAAGTACACCCCTACATGCTCTTATACACATATTAAGAGAAGACTTGAGGTATATGTGCTCTTTGGGAAAAAGCTAGTCTGATAATAGCTTCAGTCTTTTTCCTTCTTTTTTTTTTTTAAACCATATAAAAGTTCAGTCCTACAGACTTTTAAGCAGCAGGTGTTAGAAATAAATCAAAAGCCCCAAAGGGTAAACAACATGTTACCCTTACAACTCTCTGAATGGAATATATCCTCCCCAAAGAGGAAACTGAGAATTTAGATACATTGCAACTTCACACCTGTGGGATAGAAAATGCAAATGTAAGCTTCCTAGGTGGAGGCCTGGAAAGTTCATCACTGATGAACAAGTCTTAGTATCATAGAATGGGGCCTATTAAAATAGATGAAGTTGTAAACTGTTGTGCAAGACTGAGGGGAAATGATTGTATTGCCTTGCCAGTTTCAAAGGCACAACTTGCTTCCACTGGTCTTAATATAGAGCCTGACTTCTCTTAATAGTATCTTGTTCAGGCAATGTTTCTGGGCAACTGTCGTGATTATAATGCAGTCAGTGTTCACTTGTTTCAGTACTTATTGAGCTGCTGTTTGTGCCAGGCACTCTTTTGAGTACTGAGGACAGAGTACAAAGATAATGTACAAAGTCGCAGTCCTCTCATACTTTTTCTTGTAATTGGTATACAGTACCCAATCATGGTCATTAGGTTTTCACTATGCTTTTTATGGAGTGCCCACAGTACATCTGGAAGGAGGAAGCACTCCACTTCCGTTCAGTCGTTCAGTCGTGTCCTACTCTTTGGGACCCCATGGACTGCAGCACACCAGGCTTTCCTGTCCATCACCAACACCTGGGTCTTGCTCAAATTCATGTCCGTCGAGTTGGTGACGCCATTCGACCACCTCAGCTGGCTTTGGCTTCTGGGAGTCTGGGAGTGTGCAGCAGGCCTTTGCCTTGTGTACCAAACTACATGCACTTGGAGAGTGTGTCTCTTCTCTCTCCTGGACCCTGTGCTGTAGAATCGATTGGTGAGACTGAGTATGGTTAAGCCAGGACATGACTCATGCAGAATATGCTGTGGGTATTTGCTATTGGATCTCTGTTTATAGACAGTTTAGTGGAAAACTCAATGTGGTTCTGTCTATATATTCATTTCTGATTTAGACCAACTCTGTGGTGGCTCTGACATATGGTATTATCAAGGCTGAGGTTGCAAAGTCTGATTCCCCACCAAGATCAATCAACTTTAGGAAAAGAACACTTTGGGATTGTGTAAGACCTGTACCCATAAGTAGCCACCCTCTTACTAGTCTGTGCTTAGAGCATGGAAATAGGCAAGAGCCTAGTAAATCTTGCTCAGAACTCAAATCAGTCCCCAGGGTGCACCTTACAGAGGGTAGCGCTCTACTTGCTGTTTGCACACCTAGTGTGTGTTATTATGGTGCACGTGCAGTAGGGGTCGGCTCTAAGTGGTATCTGCACTGTTGCTGTTATCATACAATCGAACATTAATAGGGGACAAGGAAAGACCATATGTTTAGTTTCTAAGGTAATTTTAATAACCTGTCTGTAGTTATTACTACATCAATATATCTTTGTTCATAGCTGCTAACAAGTATCAAGATGAATTGATTAAATTTTTTTACTGTTCTATTATTACCCTGGTATAAATTTAACTATACACTTGTGATTTAGCTGTATCATTTCAAACTCAGTCTATTTTTGGTATGAATCTATTGAATTTTCAAAATTCCAAACTGATTTTGACTGTTGCACTCACTTTAAAAATAAGATTTATAAGATGAGGCATGTAATAAAAACTGGTTACCATGTAACTGTAACCTTGGGTGGTGGGTTAAACATACAAATATTAACAAAGGGTGTTGAAGATGGTAAGAGAGATCAAAGGAGGAACAAATGGTGGAGTCATCCCTACACTAATTTTAAAGTAAAAGGCATTGAGAGACAGGGGAAGGAAGGATGGTGAAATGATCAGAGGATTTGGTGGCCTCACTAAGCGTTTTTTGATTCCCTGTAAGACAAATGGGCTTCCCAGGTGGTGCTAGTGATAAAGAACCTGCCTGCCAATGCAGGAGATGCAAGGGATGCAGGTTCGATCCCTGAATCAGGAAGATCTCCTGGAGAAGGGCATGGCAGCCCACTCTAGTATTCTTGCCTGGAGAATCCCATGGACCAAGGGGCCTGGTGGGCTACAGTCCATGGGATCACAGAGAGTCAGACGCGACTAGGCGACTAACACACACACACACACACACACACACACACACACACACACACACACACAGGAGTTTACCACAGTAAGTAACCATCTGTCTTGCATCCATGCTGAGTTGCTTCAGCCGTGTCTGACTCTGTGCCACCCCATGGACTATAGCCTGCCGGACTCCTCCGTCCATGGGATTCTCCAGGCAAGACTACTGGAGTCGGTATGCCAGTCCCTTTTCCAGGGATCCTTCCAACCCAGGAATCAAACCCAGGTCTCCCACATTGCAGGCGGATTCTTTACTGTCTGAGCCCCTTGGGAAGTTACTTCTGTTAAGTATTTCCAAAAGCTTAATGTAAATTTTATTTTGGAAATGCTGCCTTCGTTAAAAGATGATGAGGAAGTCATCAAAAGCAGGAAGCTTGTTTTGGTAAACACTCTATGTGTAAGTGTGTATTTCGAAATTTATTATTATTCTTTTGCATGGAGTGTTCAGGAGTCAAGATGTGCAATGAAAAAGGAAAATATCTAATATGTGGGGCTTATCATCTTTGGGGTACCTTCCTTCAATTTTGGCTTTGTGAAGTGTTTTTCACTTTTTCAAATCCTTCCTCTCTTACGCCTCTTATGTTTCTTGGGCAGTCATAAAGAAGGACCAGTCATACAGCTTCAGATTTCCTCTGTGTGTGGATAAGGCTCAAACTTTCCTTACCTTTAAGGTGGATGCTACCACAAGAATGGATTCATCATCCAAGTTCACTTTGTCCCCGGAATTTAGTTTCTTCTTTAGGGCTCTGCATGATTGTATTTTGCCAGATTTTCTGAAGATGCCTTCTGTAAACAGCCCTTTTTTATTGATGTAGGAAAGCATATTCTATAGGGAAGGAAAGAAAAGAAAAGTATGGGACGTTTCATATCTACAAGCCCAGAGCACAAGCTTGCTCCTCTTTCGACAGAGCTGTGGTGTATGAGGGTACAGTGCTAGAACTGGACCGAAGTCAATTTGAAATTTTTTCTTCAGTGTCTCTAAATATATTTTCTACCCAGCAATCGATTTGGCATTCATACCCTGAAACATTTTAAACACTTGTGTAATCAGACTTTCCGTTTTAGTGAATTTACCGTGTTAAACGTCTCTGCTTTGAGGCCTTTGTAGATTCACCCTCTCCTCCTTCACCGCTCCTTTCTCATTATTCCCTGTTATAGATGCTCTTCCCTAAGTGTGGAAATCTTTTTGCCATATTCATGCTCCATTTGTGTATTCCCCTTTCAGGGACTGTCCACCCCATTCATTCCTATTTCCTGTATTCCCTCCCCTCAAAATCAGGCTCAATATGCCTCTCCTCCTTCTCCGACCACATTTCTTTCTCATCAGCCTTTCTAGTTCCTTTTTCTGTATTTTAATATCCTCTGCTGTCTGCAGAGTAGAGAGATAACAGATATTGGAGCCAGGTTTTTCAAGGAATGTGGAATCTGTTCTGCTACTTATCCACTGTGAGACTTTAGGCATAGCACATACTTGGGTGAGGCTCTTTTGTTTTTCATTTATGAAGTGGGGGTGATGATAATCATAGCTGCCCCCTAAATTTTCTGTGAAAGACACAGGTCTGGGGTAGTGCTAGCACATAACTTGGATGACAAATTTCTTCATATCTACCATAAAATTCCCTGCATCTAGTGTAGTGCTTGGAGAGATAGTGGACAGTGAACAAGTGTTAATGCTTACAGTTCAATACACTAATTTGATAAAGCACAGTCCAAACTCTGTGACTTTCTTTTGACACATTCTGTCAGGCTCAAATGATTCATTTTTGCCAGAGGATGAGTACTTTATGCTTAAACACTTGAGTTACAAATCAAATCCGTGTGAGACATTTTGAGTCATAAGGCGGAGTAGACTCAGCTGAAGGAGACTTGAGACGAGTGTCGACTTCAAGGGAGGAGACCAGGAGACCATTTGAGGATGAAGTGGACCCTCAGAGATTCTTACACACAGAGTCTGAAGGAAAGTTACACAGCTCAAAATAGCCTGGAGTTAAAACTCCCCTCCAGGTCCTCCCCACCATTCTATGCAAAATAAAGAACACTGTCACCCGAAGAAAAACATGGACATTAGGTTGATTACGCCCAGCTCCCAGCTGGTCCCAGCCTCTGGCCGGTCTCCGAAATTCCTTGCCCCAGCTGTGTGAGAGAGAACTGCTCTGAACAACCTTGGCGAACAGGCCCCCTTAGGACAGTCGCTTTCCACATACAGGCCTGTAGATGCTCACTCTTCTCTTGGGGTGGTGCAGCAGCTCACTCCTCTGACTGCTGCCCCTTCTCGCCTTGTTAAAGGTGATCTGTTCCTGTCAAGTGCTGGTCTCATGCTTTCTCCCAACCTCGCCTTCTCTGACTCCCTTACCTTACAGAGTCCATTTTAACTGGCCTGAGCCAGTATAGGTGGGTCTTTGTTGAAATCAGTGGAATGGATGAGAGTACCTTTTCATCTGGTATTTGCCTTGTAACTCTGCAGTACCTAAATCAGACCTTATTCTTTGAAGTAATATTATGAAACTTATCAGACAAAGCCAGACTTCTTCATTTGGGGGTAGATTTGGAAGAGAACACTTGATCTCTCAGAACTCCCCTCCTCAGGAGGGTTACAGAAAACCAAAATAAGACCTACCAGAATTGGGGTGGGCAGGCTGTCGTTATCACATACATCCTCAAGAGGAGCTCCAAAGAGCTGTTTTGGCTTTGTGGGTGGTAGAGGTGGGTGTTGGTTGTCCTCGCGAGTCCTGGAGCTACACCAAAAGGCCCAGGTTTTGACAGAACTCTTGCTAACTGTCTTCTTGTCTGAATCGAATATAGGAGAGAGATTTTCACTAGTAGTAGTTTAGCTTATTTAGCCTGATTTCCACCCCTTAGAGTCAGCAGCATGTTCATTGCAGTGGCTCAAAGAGAGAAACTGAACCATTTGTTATATAGAATTCCCCACATTCTGAAACAGACTAATTGCCTCCTTGTAGTGTTAACATGTTCTTCTTCCCCATATTCTGCAAACCAGTAGTTAAACCTAGAGGCGGGATCAGACTCAGGGTTGATTCTCCCTGTGACAGTGTTCCCCAGACAGTGCTGTCTATTCCCTTTGCCCTGTGTCATGAGGCACTTAACCTGTAGCTATACAGGTTTCCTAAAGTTAAGTATTATCAGTGGATTCTGGTATCAGATCTCATTTTAAAAGCCAAACATATTTAACATTCAAATCAAGCAGCATTTGGTTATCATTTACTTTTGTAGTAAGTTTCCTCCCTCTGTTCAATTTCCTGTTTGGCTTTCTGAGTACCCAGTCATGCCCAATTTTCTCTCATCAAGAGAATCGCCTTTCATGAGACATCCTGCCTGACCCCGGGGTTTCAGTCAGCCTCTGGACCTCTTCTCTGGGAGGCCACACCCCTCAGTCAGCTCCAAGGATGACTTCCTGCCCTCACGGTCCTTGGGAAGTAGTCATTAAACGCAGACTATGTGGTAAGATTACAGGTGGCCATTTTTCTGTAACACCTTCCTCAGCTAACCCAAAGATGAATTTTAACTACCAACAGCCCCTGTCAAAGGAATGCAATGAAGGGCTTTTCCAAGAAAGAGTGATCAGCAATGAAAAATTGAGTTCAAAGTTTCTCGTGCCCAGCCATAAATGTTTTCCTGATATTTGCTCAATAAACCTGCTTAATATTTCCTTAAATAACCTGCTTAAATAGCCAGCTACAGAAGTCAATAGAGGAGCCAAGTTGTAGAAAAATAAACAGAAGAATGTAACCACATGTTTTAAAATGCCCATCCACTTGGCTTTTCTGAGACATAGTGAGTGCATCACCATGTCCATTCAAGTGGGTCAGCCACTTGTGGTGCCGGGTGAGAGAACCAGAAGGCTCCCATTCTGCCTCCTAATGGGATAAGTTACCTGAAGATCTTTGAGCTTCAGTTTGCTCAAACTTAACATAAATGATGCTACTTATGTTAGGGGAAGCACACTGATTGAAACCGCCCACCCTGGCCAGGCACCACAGTAACCATTTGCATGAGTTGTTCTATGGCAGGAGATCCTGATAAGGAATACGGAACTAATAGGCCACCACCAGCCGGAAGAGTTCGGGAAAGATCGAGAGGAGACACTACCTGTCCGTCCACTTCCCAGAATCCCTCTTGCTAGCATCCATCTTGGCTGAGCGATGCGTGCGCCACCAGGAAAGACTGTGAATTAGAATGACTGGCCAAAGACCACCCGGAAACTAATCCCATCACCATAAAACCCAAGACTTCGAGCCACGCGGCAGAGCAGTTCTCCTGGGTTCCCTTACCTACTGCTCTCCACCCGGGTGCCCTTTCCCAATAAAATCTCTTGCTTTGTCAGCATGTGTGTCCTCGGACAATTCATTTCCGAGTGTTAGACAAGAGCCCAGTTTCGGGCCCTGGAAGGGGTCCTCCTTCCTGCAACAAATGGCGACCACAAAGGGACATCTTCTTCGCTGAGACTGACATCCTGACCACTCGGGGTACTCAGGGGCCAGCTTGCCTGCCAATGGACCAGACCCAGCGGCCGCAACTGGGACCCTTTTGTCCCTGGTCTCCTCCTGACGTGGACAACTGGCCAGAGTGCCCCGACTGGTAAGGAACAAGAGACTTTATGATCTCCCTTCTCTTCCCTCTCTCTTTCCTCTCCTTAGCCCTTCCTATCCTTCCCGTTTTTCTAGTCCCCCGGTCCTGGATGCAGGAATCTGGTCGAAGGGGCTCAGCTTGAGCTGAGGATTGGAGACTGATCACCTCCTCTTGGCAGAGAACTCGAATTTTCTGGTCTGGTTTCTGGTAGGGCCGAGTTCCAGTCCTCCCTTTTCTGGAAGCCCAGGGGAAAGTCCCGTAATGCCTGGGTGTCTGCAGGTGGCAGGAGACGTCTGTAAGGCCACCCCTTTTGCCCCCCTTTCCCGCCTCCTCCCCCTTCTTTCAACCTGGCTTCCTTTCCTCCTTTTGAAATCTTTGAAGACATCTGAAGTTTTGTGTCTCTATAAAAGGTTTTCTGAGAGACTGTATTCTTGTATTTAAGAGAGTGTCTGATGAGGACTGCCTGGTTTATATGTGTGTGTTTTAACTCTGTTCTGTGTTGTGATTTGTGATGGCCATTTTGCTTTGTTTGGCTACCATTTAGACCTGCCACCATTTTGTTAGAGCTTGATTTTCTTTCCCTGTGCCTTGAGACCAGGGCTCTCAGGAACACTTATCTAGACCATCTCTAACTCCTGAGACTGAGAAACGAAAAAAGAAAAAAGCCTTTAAAAATGTTATTTATTTCAGCTTTTTTTATAAACTAGTAAATTTTATATTGTAATATCTAATTCATGACCAAACTTAGAAAATGAAGCTAGGTCTTGCAGTGTGTCTGTCTAAATATGTCTTGGTATGTTTTTGTCTCTGGGTAATATTTTTAGGCTAATTTGTAAATGAGCTCTATTTAATTGGCTTTAAAAAAGGTAAGCGCTTACAAATCAAATAATTCTAAATTAAACAATAAATTCCAGGTTCGGGTGAACTGGGAAATATTCAGTATTAAATACCTGATATTAATGTTTTTTGTTGACCTATCTAATATGGACATGTCTTAGAGTAATTAACATCAAGTAGAATATTTTCATTGTACCTAGGTTTAATATAAGTTAAATATTACACCTATTACAAGTTTGTCAACAAAGAAATTACCTCGAGTGAAAAAACGTCTAAAACATGTAAATGAGGTATGAGTTTATATATAAACTCTATTAAGAATAATTATTCTTTAAAAATATCTGTCTACAATAGTCTCCCCAGATTGGCGTAACTTGAATTTCTAAGGGTTATGCTAAACTAAGAATTGAAAGTCTATTACATAATTAGGTCATTTCCAAATGAAATAAGATTTTGAAACACTTACTACTAAACACTGATTTCTTTTTACAGAAAAACTAAAGAGATTTGAGACTATAAATAAATAATGTTTGATGCCATCCTAAAATGTTTTTAAAAAGCAAGGGTTTTAGAAATTATCACTGGTATTTATGCTCACCAATCTATAAAATGCTAATATAAAAGTTAGCTCTTGGTTGCTAAAGGAAAGCAGGAAGTGTGCTTTCAGTAAAAAAAAGAGTAAAAAAATACTAAAAAGAGTTATGCATGATCAAGATTTTCTAAAATTAGATTACAATTAGTTAAATAAATAGATTTTGTTAAAAATGACACGGTCATAAGAAAACTGGTTAGAGCTAATTAGGTCCAAGATGGCGGAGCTGACTTTCACTAGACCTTGAGCCTTGGTATTTGCACCCACTGTGACATATCAACAAGCTAAATGATACACCCATCAACATTGACTGAATCTGACCAAATGTTCTAAAGCTTTTAATTGATCTTTTCGATAAAACTTCCTGAATTGAATTCTTTTGAAGTTTCTTTGACATCTAGCTAACTTTGGGGTGTTTCAGAGGGCCCCTGAAACATCCCAAAGAGAGATATTAAGCTGTTTATTTGGTTGGTTAAATTACATGAAAAAGGTTATCAAATGAGTAATAAATCCGCTCATGTTATAATGTATGAAAAATTACTAATACAGATATCCTAGAAAGTATATAGAGTTCTTAACATTTTGATATGTCTTGGTATTCTGATGAAAAACCTGATGACTTCACAAAAGTTAACAAAGGACTGAATGAACCAGCGAATATGCTTATAACTTTTATGGTTTCTATCTGAGAAATTACAGGTTTAAATTGTGTGTTTTCCGGGAATAGAAAAAACCTTCCTCTTAAACTAATTATAAAAATAATTTGGTAAAATTACATGTTATAAACAAAACAATTATATTTTCTCTCTGTCTGACTCCTCCAGAAATTTAAAACTCGTAAGTTTCCAGTAAGTTTATCAAATGATCTAAAAAGGTTACCTCACTAACAGGTACAAAAATCTCAAGGAATTTTTGAGACCTTAAAAGAAAAGAGTTCACCTAGATTTGTTAGGCAAAATCTGTGATAAGCCTTTGGTGTGAGTTTCCCAGTCCTGTTTTATATTAAAAGTTCAGTCTGAGATCCTATAAGTGTTTCAGCAAAACAAAAAGTCTATGATCAATTCTGTTATGTGATATTAATGTGAAAGTTTGTTTCTGAAGCTTGTCTCAGTAATCTATCTTTGGACGAAGATCAGATGCCTCATGACCTGCAACCAGGACTGAAAAAAGACGTAATTTAAGAGACTGTCTCCAACCTGGATGGAAAGACTTTTTGTCAGGTACTCTTAATTAGCTGATGCACAATGAAACTGAAGGGAAATTAACTCTTAGATTAATTCCCACTTCCAAAGGCCCCTACACTGGATTGGTCTATAGAGAAGACAGCTGACCTGATCTCACCTTAAAATGATGCTCAAACAAGAAAAACTACAGTACACCAGGATGAGAAGACAATGACATCAGAGGTAGCCAGCTTGTCCAAGATACTGGACCTGATTCGTATGATCCTTTATAGTGTTCTCTTGACTTCTTAGACCTTTGTATATAAATCAAATGCTTTTCTATCATAGGCCTGACACTATGCTAGTTTTAAAAATCAATCCAATTGTTGGGTTTGTGGCCCATTATCTGTGTCTAGCTCTGGGTTACCTTGGTAAATTTCTCTACTACAAGACTCTAACTGGTTGGCCCTGAGGAAATTTACTTGGAAAAATTATAGTCATATTCAGGTTACTATGATACTACCAGAAGGGATCCCCTCACTGGGCCAATTAATAATACCTACTCTGACTCTGGCTATAAATTTGAGCCTTTTCCTATTCCTCAAGCTCAATCAGAGCAACAAAAAAGGTTTTAGCAAAAGAAAAAGAAATCTCCCACAATTATGAGATAGATTTATATAGATAACACTAAGCTATGGTAATTTAGGTTTAAAGTCTCCTCTGTGTTAAAAACAATTAAATCATACTAAGGATAATCAGTCTAGCAACACTAGAAAACTGGGCTATGTGCCTTATAGATGGTGGTGCCAATGAATAATTTCCCTGAAAGATAAAGATTTGTACAGAGTAGAATAAGTCAGATGACCTGGGATATACTGGGCTACATCTAATAGAAGCTCTTAGGTCTTACTTGTGACTTTACTAATACTGCTGGCTACGTTCTTTGTATTTCACCTGTTTTACAGAATTGCTATTTCTTACAGTGCCAAATGTGTGACTGAGGCCTCTGATAGAATAATATATAGTTCCTTATGAAATCGATGATGATGACAGTGTAACTCTAGATATGAGAAAAAGCAACAAGAGGGAATGTTTTCCTGGACCAAGAGGCTAGTAAGACAGGTGGTCCAGAGAATTTTAGATACTGTTTCATGGCCTAATCCAGTAACAGCACATTGAGAGGCTGGTCGACAAAATCTTTGCCAAACCTGAGAATGGACATTCTCAGCACCATGGGATAAAATGGTCATGAAATGCCCCCCTCAAAGTCGTGGTCAAGTTTGTGAGCAAAAAGGGGCTTTGCTAACTGAAGACTGACACTTGCCATCTACATTTACAGCGATTATATCATGGCCACTGCAACTGCTGACTTTCAACAGCCCTGAAAGGAGTTCAGGGTGAAGATCAAGAATGAGGTGTTCCGTGCTCTGGAAAAAACTGGCAGAACAGGCCTTCAGATAGTTAGATCTTTTCAAGAGATTTTATGAGTCCCAATTCTTGCATCTTCTCATACCTAGAGAAACACTGACATCATTAATGGTGCCATCTACTTTGGCTATTAAAGAAAAAATTTTACAATTAAAAGTCAAAATAGAGTACTCAGCTATGGTTCAGACATCCTGGGAAATAACCAGGTGTTACTATGGGTGTAATTTCAGATTAGACATTGTATTGTTAAACACTTGAGTTTTCTGAGTCGTGTCAGGCTTAGATGCCACCATTCTCAAAACAATGTCTGCTGGAAGCTAGTAACTTCTACCTTACTTTTTATAAAACTAGGCAACTGGCCACCTGGCTACAAGTCTCCCTGAAGTGCCAGGTCCAGACTGGATTTCAGGCCTATTCTTCTAAAAGAAAGAGATTTACTTTGTCTATCAAAACTCCAGTTATCCCTTCTCCAGCTACTACTAACTGGGTATGTTACAACAAAATGGCAGACCAAGGGATTGAGATTTTAATCATACAAGGCTCAGATCTAAGACTTGGAACTCAGGAATACTACCAATTCAGTGTCTCTTCTCCAAGCTGAGGCGGTCCTATGCCCCATTTTGACAAAAAGTTATCACAGTCATAGTTGCCCTGTTCCCTAAATAAAACTGAACAGGACTTTGCGGGGTGGCAACTGTGGACTACAGATCTGCTGTACTGTAAAATATAGGCTTTATTCAGCCTCCTTGACCTTCCCTGAGTTCCAAAGGGTAGATTCAAACAACAGCCAATCAGAGAAGGAAAAAAATACAGAAACAGAGGGGAAACAATCAAATGGTGGTACAGCCTTGAGACGGGTCCTGGTTCCTACTCAAAAAAAAAAAAAAGCATAACAATGTCTTTTGAGTTCTTCTACAGAACTAGAGCCCCCACCCAGGTGGAAGATGGTAACTTCAGACTAAACATAAGATTCTTAGAACACAGCTCTGTTGCTTGACCACCAGCCAATCATCCCAGCAGTGCCTCCTGTTTCTGGGGACCAGTGATGACCATCCAGTTAGGTCTCCTGTTTGGCCCCTGTCTATTTTACCTCTGAGAGGAGCTGACAGTTTCAAACTAAGTTGCTGTTATTACAAAAGTAAAAGCTGGTTTCAGATATAAAACACCCCAACTTAGGTCAGGTAGAGAGAGACTTCTGCTCTGCTAGGCAGGCCTACGCCCAGGCACAGCAGGAAGAAGTTACAGAAGAAAGAGACCTCCGCCCCAATTCCCAAGAAGCATCTTGAGTATGAAGTCTCTCAGGGGGGAGTTGTTAGGGGAAGCACACTGATTGAAACCGCCCACCCTGGCCAGGCACCACAGTAACCATTTGCATGAGTTGTTCTATGGCAGGAGATCCTGATAAGGAATACGGAACTAATAGGCCACCACCAGCCGGAAGAGTTCGGGAAAGATCGAGAGGAGACACTACCTGTCCGTCCACTTCCCAGAATCCCTCTTGCTAGCATCCATCTTGGCTGAGCGATGCGTGCGCCACCAGGAAAGACTGTGAATTAGAATGACTGGCCAAAGACCACCCGGAAACTAATCCCATCACCATAAAACCCAAGACTTCGAGCCACGCGGCAGAGCAGTTCTCCTGGGTCCCCTTACCTACTGCTCTCCACCCGGGTGCCCTTTCCCAATAAAATCTCTTGCTTTGTCAGCATGTGTGTCCTCGGACAATTCATTTCCGAGTGTTAGACAAGAGCCCAGTTTCGGGCCCTGGAAGGGGTCCCCCTTCCTGCAACACTTACACCTCGCTGGACTACATAACATAATGTACTACTCCATGCAAGACATGCCACATAGCAGCCTTAATAAAGGTAATTTCCCTTCTTCAAAGGGCCTAAGGCAGCCTAGACATCAGTCAGCTCCCCCACAAGCAGACCCCACCCCCATTCTCCATTTGATTTTGCAGCCTCCAGAAGGTGTGCATTCCTGAAGGAATGTCATCACTTTGCCTTAGGCTCTTCTTGCCTTGACATCATACCGCCATCATTTTAAAAGGAGATGATGAAGGAAGCAAATGCATTCCTAAATTCAGGAAGAGATTCTCCTCATTTATATGTACAAATGTTAAAAGGATACATGTTTATATGGGTTGAGTTGCTTTATGCACCCTGGTGTCCCTGCTCTTAACCTGATTATTTTATTTCTAAAACTACCCAAAGGTATTCATGGATTCCAAATGTATTCATTCATTGTTCAGCTTTAATAAGAATGCTCAGGAAGAACGCTCCATCAGTTGCTACAAAGCTATACGTCCAGCTACCCTATGAGCATAGATGGAAAGCAAAATAGACATTAAGCCCTATACTTTTATTTTCAGGCCTAGATGGCCCTTTCGTAATCCTCATTGGTTGATGTTAGAGTTCTTGTTGGCTCTGTGACCAATAAACGTACATACTGTAGCCACGAAAAGTATGGTGCTCAGTTGTTCAGTCGCGTCCAACTCTTGCAACGCTGTGGACTGGCGTCTATCAGGCTCCTGTCTATGGGATTTCCCGGATAATAATACTGGAGTGGGTTGCCAGGGACTGGTAAACAGGTTAACTTTATAACCTCATCTTTCTTAAACAATCCTGACAAGATTTAGGTTAGTGTTTCCTCATGTTCAAATTAGGTTTGAATGTTAAAAAGTGAAATGTTGAAACTTTGTGGGTATAGAGTAACAATTATGAGAATAAAAATACTTTAAGTAGAACTTCTCTTCTGGCCCCAATACTTCTTAAATTAGTGAGACATTCTATTCAGAGAAAGAACTATCAATGGGACAATATTGGAATGGTAGCAGGGTAGCAGGGATAATAAGGGGAACGATTTAAACAAAAAAAACAAACACATGAATATTTAGTCCCGTTCCATTCGCAGCCTGGCTCTGAAGCAGAATGGAAAGTGAGCTTGCTGTGGAGATAGACTCGAGAGTTCAAGTCTCAGGGGTGGTCCTACGATTGCAGAGGAATAGGACGGGGAGACCACTTTGTCCCTCACAAATTCATCCGAAGAACATTTGAACGCTGAGCAAATTCCACGAAACAACTTCTGAATGCTGGCAGAGGACATCAGGCACCCAGAAAGGCAGCCCATTGTTTTTGAGAGGAGGTGGGACAAAATATAAAAGATAAAAAGGGAGACAAAAGAGGCAGGGACAGAGATCCGTCCTGGGAAGGGAGTCTTAAAAGAGGAGAAGTTTCCAAACACCAGGAAACACTCCCATAGCGGGTCTGTGGGGAGTTTTGGAATCTCAGAGGACAACATAACCGGGAGGAAAAATAAATATATAAATAAATAAAACCCACAGATTATGTGCCCAACGGCAACTCCCAGCAGAAAAGTAGCCCAGACGCTGGCATCCACCACCAGCAAGTGAGGGTGAACCGGGAGGCAAGGGCTGCATTGCTTAGAGTAAGGACCGGGCCTGAATGCCCCGAGGGCAATCTGAGGGAGCTAATGTGAGATAGCAACCTGGACTGTGGGATAGCTAGAGAGAGAGAAAGAGAACTGTCCCGAGAAAAGCCCTAACCTAAGACATTGCCATACATCACCATATACACATGGACATCACCAGATGGTCAACACCGAAATCAGATTGATTATATTCTTTGCAGGCAAAGATGGAGAAGCTCTATACAGTCAGCAAAAACAAGACCAGGAGCTGACTGTGGCTCAGATTATGAACTCCTTATTGCCAAATGCAGACTTCAACTGAAGAAAGCAGGGAAGACCACTAGACCATTCAGGTATGACCTAAATCAAATCCCTGATGACTATAGAGTGGAAGTGAGAAATAGATTTAAGGGACTAAATCTGATAGACATAGAGCCTGATGAACTATGAACGGAGGTTCGTGACATTGTACAGGAAACAGGGATCAAGAGCATCCCCGTGGAAAAGAAATGCAAAAAGGCAAAATGGTTGTCTGAGGAGGCCTGACAAATAGCTGTGAAAAGAACAGAAGCGAAAAGCAAAGGAGAAAAGGAAAGATATTCCCATTTGAATGCAGAGGTCCAAAGAATAGCCAGGAGAGAGAAGAAAGCCTTCCTCAGCGATCACTGCAAAGAAATAGAGGAAAACCACAGAATGGGAAAGACTAGAGATCTCTTCAAGAAAAGTAGAGATACCAGGGGAACATTACATGCAAAGATGGGTTCAAGAAAGGACAGAAATGGTATGGACCTAACAGAAGCAGAAGATATTAAGAAGAGGTGGCAAGAATACACAGAAGAACTGTACAAAGAAGGTCTTCATGACCCAGATAATCACAATGGTGTGATCACTCACGTAGAGCCAGACATCCTGGAATGTGAAGTCAAGTGGGCCTTAGAAAGCATCACTTCGAACCGAGCTAGTGGATGTGATGGAATTCCAGTTGAGCTATTTCAAATCCTGAAAGATGATGCTGTGAAAGTGCTGCACTCAATATGTCAACAAATTTGGAAAACTCAGCAGGGGCCACAGGACTGGAAAAGGTCAGTTTTCATTCCAATCCCTAAGAAAGGCAATCCCAAAGAAGGCTCAAACTACCGCACAATTGCACTCATCTCACATGCTAGTAAAGTAATGCTCAAAATTCTCCAAGCCAGGCTTCAGCAATATGTGAGCTGAGAACTTCCAGATATCCAAGCTGGTTTTGAAAAGGCAGAGGAACCAGAGATCAAATTGCCAGTATCCACTGGATCATCGAAAAAGCAAGAGAGTTCCAGAAAAACATCTATTTCTGCTTTATTGACTATGCCAAAGCCTTCGAGCGTGTGGATCACGCTCGAATAAACTGTGGAAAATTCTGAAGGAGATGGGAATACCAGACCACCTGACCTGCCCCTTGAGAAACCTGTATGCAGGTCAGGAAGCAACAGTTAGAAATAGACACGGAACAACTGACTGGTTCCAAATAGGAAAAGGAGTACGTCAAGGCTGTACATTGTCACCCTGCTTATTTAACTTATATGCAGAGTACATCATGAGAAACGCTGGGCTGGAAGAAGCACAAGCTGGAATCAAGATTGCCAGGAGAAATATCAATAACCTCAGATATGCAGATGACACCACCCTTATGGCAGAGGGTGAAGAGGAACTAAAAAGCCGCTTGATGAAAGTGAAAGAGGAGAGTGAAAAAGTTGGCTTAAAGCTCAACATTCAGAAAACTAAGATCATGGCATCTGGTCCCATCACCTCATGGGAAATAGGTGGGGAGACAGTGGAAACAGTGTCATACTTTATTTTTTGGGGCTCCAAAATCACTGCGGATGGTGATTGCAGCCATGAAATTAAAAGACGCTTACTCCTTGGAAGGAAAGTTATGACCAACCTAGATAGCACATTAAAAAGCAGAGACATTACCTTGCCAACAAAGGTCCGTCTGGTCAAGGCTTTGGTTTTCCAGTGGTCATGTATGGATGTGAGAGTTGTACTGTGAAGAAAGCTGAGTGCTGAAAAATTGATGCTTTTCGACTGTGGTGTTGGAGAAGACTCTTGAGAGTCCCTTGGACTGCAAGGAGATCCAACCAGTCCATACTAAAGGAGATCAGTCCTGGGTGTTCATTGGAAGGACTGATGCTGAAGCCGAAACTCCAATACTTTGGCCACCTGATGCAAAGAACTAGCTCATTGGAAAAATCCCTGATGCTGGGAAAGATTGAAGGCAGGAGCAGAAGGGGACCAGACAGGGTGAGATGGTTGGATGGCATCACTGATTCGATGGACATGAGTTTAAGTAAGCTCCGGGAGTTGGTGATGGACAGGGAGGCCTGACACGCTGCAGCCCTTGACCCCAAGGAGTTGGGGTCACTACAGTCCTTGGGATCATCAAGAGTCAGACACGACTGAGCAACTGAACTGAACCGAACCATGATGTCTTCTAAAGCTGTATTAGCAGCTTCTTGAAATCAGAACAGTCTTATCCTTTCTTTGATCTCACAAGCGGGAAACTTCCCATGTCTTGGAGCGGATGGAAATTACTGCCCTTAGAATGTGCTTTGGACTCCAAGATCTCCCATTGACCCTGGCAGCCTTGCTGTCTTTTGCATCAAAGCCAGTTACATTATTCACGTACCTGCAACCTTCTCACTGTTATCAGTGACGTCAGTGATATCACTGTTATCACAACTCACTGACTTCGGTCCAAAGAGAGACGTGATATCTTCTCCAAATATCTTGAGACAGTTTTCAATGAGAAATTGTATGAAAGAAATCTGTAACACAGAGGGGCAAAAAATGGGGTATTACTGTACATATGGCCTAATAGTAAATCACATTTCAGACATGAATCTTGGCTCTCACAAAAAATGCAAAAGAAGTCAGAAAAATTCACTTGATTTAAAAAATATATATATATTATATATGCATCAGCTTTTTCTAAGAAATAACTAATCCTTTCAAGAGTACTTTGGGCACAAATTTTAAAATTCTTTTCGTCAGTGGACTAAAGTTATAATATGTGGCCTAGTCTGATAGCTAAAATTTTGTAATGATTGCTACATGCTTAACACTAGGATGATTTTTAAGTAGCCTACATAGGATGTTTGGGACAAAAATGTATATTTTCTTATTAAGTTTTGTTTATTTTTATTGAACTTTTTTCTAGTTTTCTTGAGATAGAATTTATATATAGCATCTCATTAAACTTGATAAAGCATCAAATGCAACACAAATTTTGAAATTCACTTCAGTGAAGAACTATCTGAAACGTGGGTAGCAGAGGTTTCTGTGTGGGGTGGCAGGGTTTGTGACGGAAGAAAGCATCTGGAGAGAAAACATGTCTGTCTGTCTAACTGCATTGCCTTGCCTCACACTTGCTGTCCAGGGGAGCTTGGAAAAGAGCTGTGATCTTCTTAGGCATGTTGTGGCTCTGTCAGGATGTTCTGAAATATTTTACTAGCCTCCTCATCCTCTAGCAGAGACACAATAGGAGCCAAGTATTTTCCTGAATGAGCCAGAACTGGCAGAGTGAGGCCGGTATGTGTGGAACCTTGGGTGCTCATATTGCCCAGGCCGCCTAAGATGTGCCGAGACTGACCAGATGTATTGGGTGTTGTCATCATTGTGTAATGGTGAAATCATAGTTTGGAGGTTTGTACACCCCTCAGTGATTAGGCTGAGAGTTGAATCTTGGTTCTCAGACTCCAAAGCCAGGTTCTTCTCTATCACACCATCCTACTCTTATCTCTCTATTGTTTAATCTCTTGGATGGCAAAGGAGAAGTGACTCGACTGTTCTCAGTTGCAACACACCTTCCCATGCCCAACCAGAGCAGGCCTCTGCCAGTCCAAGGCAGTGTAATTAAAATGTGCACTTTAAACTGGTTCACCAGAGTTAATACCACAGACTTCAGGTTCGAAATGGGGACTCTGCCCTGCAAGGCGTAAAAATGAGAGCTCTCATTACCTTCTTGGTGAAGTTTTCGAATGCTGTGCTGCCAGAATTAAGCAGACCAAGAATGCTTGGGGTTATACACACTGATAAATTATAAGCTGTCATCTGATTGGATGAGGAATGTTGCTCAATGTTGTGTAACACTCCAAAAAGGTATCGCAGAAAAACTACATTGGCTCTTGGCAGCTGGTCTAGAAGCCTAATGACAGAAAAAGGCACTTATCAATAAAGCGAGTCATTTTGCTCAGTAAGTGGAAATACAGAGAACACAGTACTTCTTTTTATACCATGTCCACAGTCCATTCTCACAGTTCCAGGCATGAATGCACACAAAAATGTTTCACCAAATTTAATTCCTGAGCCAGGTAAGAACTGCTCTGGTTAGTTATGTGTTTGTATTTAAGATCATACCGCTGGCAGATTGGTTCTTTATCATCTCTTTTTAGACCAATGGATTTCATCTCCAACGATTTCGTGTATTCAGAAGGTGTAAAATGGTCAAGCATTCCGTATTAATAAGATTAGCAGAAAAACACCAATTACAATGTCACCAATAAGGCGTGCATCTCTTTTCAAACTGGCTTCCAGGGGTATGATCAAGTGAAACCGTTTGATACTGGTCATTATTTTAGTGGACACAGCTGTAAACTATAAGCTGATATTTTCCTAAGAGTATGTTGGTTGTATTTTCTCAGAGTTGAGAAAATTGCATCATTACCTCTGGGTCGCAGTTATTTTCTCCTCCTCATTCCCTTGATCAATAACATCAAGCCATTTATCATAGAGAGTGGCTGAAAATATGCTTCCTGGAATATTTCGAAGAAAATCCTTAGATAGATCAAAAAATGTATATTAGTCTTATGGTAAATTCAATGGAGAAGTTGCAAAGAAAATATTTAGTTGACAAATTCAGTTCAGTCCGTGGTTCCTTCATAGCCACGCAGACTGATTCACACAGAGCTTGGCTGTGATTCTCCACAGCCTTGCACATCCAGAAGTACTGGTTGGATTTTCCCCAACTAAAATTAGACGCATAAAAGTAGAGTTTGGGCTGTAGTGAGAATGAAGCTAAAGCTCCTTCTATCACCTGGAACTTACTCTTTGTGTTCATGTTAGCACATTCGTACAAACTGGCAAGGTCTGGTGATAACTCATCCTAAATCCTGTTAGTTTCTTGAAAAGAAATGCACATACCCATTTTGTTTGTTTACTTAAGACACAGTGCTTGCTCTGAATTCAAGAAAGAGAAGTTCTGAAATAAAACAAACAAAAGTACACCCCTACATGCTCTTATACACATATTAAGAGAAGACTTGAGGTATATGTGCTCTTTGGGAAAAAGCTAGTCTGATAATAGCTTCAGTCTTTTTCCTTCTTTTTTTTTTTTTAAACCATATAAAAGTTCAGTCCTACAGACTTTTAAGCAGCAGGTGTTAGAAATAAATCAAAAGCCCCAAAGGGTAAACAACATGTTACCCTTACAACTCTTTGAATGGAATATATCCTCCCCAAAGAGGAAACTGAGAATTTAGATACATTGCAAGTTCACACCTGTGGGATAGAAAATGCAAATGTAAGCTTCCTAAGTGGAGGCCTGGAAAGTTCATCACTGATGAACAAGTCTTAGTATCATAGAATGGGGCCTATTAAAATAGATGAAGTTGTAAACTGTTGTGCAAGACTGAGGGGAAATGATTGTATTGCCTTGCCAGTTTCAAAGGCACAACTTGCTTCCACTGGTCTTAATATAGAGCCTGACTTCTCTTAATAGTATCTTGTTCAGGCAATGTTTCTGGGCAACTGTCGTGATTATAATGCAGTCAGTGTTCACTTGTTTCAGTACTTATTGAGCTGCTGTTTGTGCCAGGCACTCTTTTGAGTACTGAGGACAGAGTACAAAGATAATGTACAAAGTCGCAGTCCTCTCATACTTTTTCTTGTAATTGGTATACAGTACCCAATCATGGTCATTAGGTTTTCACTATGCTTTTTATGGAGTGCCCACAGTACATCTGGAAGGAGGAAGCACTCCACTTCCGTTCAGTCGTTCAGTCGTGTCCTACTCTTTGGGACCCCATGGACTGCAGCACACCAGGCTTTCCTGTCCATCACCAACACCTGGGTCTTGCTCAAATTCATGTCCGTCGAGTTGGTGACACCATTCGACCACCTCAGCTGGCTTTGGCTTCTGGGAGTCTGGGAGTGTGCAGCAGGCCTTTGCCTTGTGTACCAAACTACATGCACTTGGAGAGTGTGTCTCTTCTCTCTCCTGGACCCTGTGCTGTAGAATCGATTGGTGAGACTGAGTATGGTTAAGCCAGGACATGACTCATGCAGAATATGCTGTGGGTATTTGCTATTGGATCTCTGTTTATAGACAGTTTAGTGGAAAACTCAATGTGGTTCTGTCTATATATTCATTTCTGATTTAGACCAACTCTGTGGTGGCTCTGACATATGGTATTATCAAGGCTGAGGTTGCAAAGTCTGATTCCCCACCAAGATCAATCAACTTTAGGAAAAGAACACTTTGGGATTGTGTAAGACCTGTACCCATAAGTAGCCACCCTCTTACTAGTCTGTGCTTAGAGCATGGAAATAGGCAAGAGCCTAGTAAATCTTGCTCAGAACTCAAATCAGTCCCCAGGGTGCACCTTACAGAGGGTAGCGCTCTACTTGCTGTTTGCACACCTAGTGTGTGTTATTATGGTGCACGTGCAGTAGGGGTCGGCTCTAAGTGGTATCTGCACTGTTGCTGTTATCATACAATCGAACATTAATAGGGGACAAGGAAAGACCATATGTTTAGTTTCTAAGGTAATTTTAATAACCTGTCTGTAGTTATTACTACATCAATATATCTTTGTTCATAGCTGCTAACAAGTATCAAGATGAATTGATTAAATTTTTTTACTGTTCTATTATTACCCTGGTATAAATTTAACTATACACTTGTGATTTAGCTGTATCATTTCAAACTCAGTCTATTTTTGGTATGAATCTATTGAATTTTCAAAATTCCAAACTGATTTTGACTGTTGCACTCACTTTAAAAATAAGATTTATAAGATGAGGCATGTAATAAAAACTGGTTACCATGTAACTGTAACCTTGGGTGGTGGGTTAAACATACAAATATTAACAAAGGGTGTTGAAGATGGTAAGAGAGATCAAAGGAGGAACAAATGGTGGAGTCATCCCTACACTAATTTTAAAGTAAAAGGCATTGAGAGACAGGGGAAGGAAGGATGGTGAAATGATCAGAGGATTTGGTGGCCTCACTAAGCGTTTTTTGATTCCCTGTAAGACAAATGGGCTTCCCAGGTGGTGCTAGTGATAAAGAACCTGCCTGCCAATGCAGGAGATGCAAGGGATGCAGGTTCGATCCCTGAATCAGGAAGATCTCCTGGAGAAGGGCATGGCAGCCCACTCTAGTATTCTTGCCTGGAGAATCCCATGGACCAAGGGGCCTGGTGGGCTACAGTCCATGGGATCACAGAGAGTCAGACGCGACTAGGCGACTAACACACACACACACACACACACACACACACACACACACACACACACACACAGGAGTTTACCACAGTAAGTAACCATCTGTCTTGCATCCATGCTGAGTTGCTTCAGCCGTGTCTGACTCTGTGCCACCCCATGGACTATAGCCTGCCGGACTCCTCCGTCCATGGGATTCTCCAGGCAAGACTACTGGAGTCGGTATGCCAGTCCCTTTTCCAGGGATCCTTCCAACCCAGGAATCAAACCCAGGTCTCCCACATTGCAGGCGGATTCTTTACTGTCTGAGCCCCTTGGGAAGTTACTTCTGTTAAGTATTTCCAAAAGCTTAATGTAAATTTTATTTTGGAAATGCTGCCTTCGTTAAAAGATGATGAGGAAGTCATCAAAAGCAGGAAGCTTGTTTTGGTAAACACTCTATGTGTAAGTGTGTATTTCGAAATTTATTATTATTCTTTTGCATGGAGTGTTCAGGAGTCAAGATGTGCAATGAAAAAGGAAAATATCTAATATGTGGGGCTTATCATCTTTGGGGTACCTTCCTTCAATTTTGGCTTTGTGAAGTGTTTTTCACTTTTTCAAATCCTTCCTCTCTTACGCCTCTTATGTTTCTTGGGCAGTCATAAAGAAGGACCAGTCATACAGCTTCAGATTTCCTCTGTGTGTGGATAAGGCTCAAACTTTCCTTACCTTTAAGGTGGATGCTACCACAAGAATGGATTCATCATCCAAGTTCACTTTGTCCCCGGAATTTAGTTTCTTCTTTAGGGCTCTGCATGATTGTATTTTGCCAGATTTTCTGAAGATGCCTTCTGTAAACAGCCCTTTTTTATTGATGTAGGAAAGCATATTCTATAGGGAAGGAAAGAAAAGAAAAGTATGGGACGTTTCATATCTACAAGCCCAGAGCACAAGCTTGCTCCTCTTTCGACAGAGCTGTGGTGTATGAGGGTACAGTGCTAGAACTGGACCGAAGTCAATTTGAAATTTTTTCTTCAGTGTCTCTAAATATATTTTCTACCCAGCAATCGATTTGGCATTCATACCCTGAAACATTTTAAACACTTGTGTAATCAGACTTTCCGTTTTAGTGAATTTACCGTGTTAAACGTCTCTGCTTTGAGGCCTTTGTAGATTCACCCTCTCCTCCTTCACCGCTCCTTTCTCATTATTCCCTGTTATAGATGCTCTTCCCTAAGTGTGGAAATCTTTTTGCCATATTCATGCTCCATTTGTGTATTCCCCTTTCAGGGACTGTCCACCCCATTCATTCCTATTTCCTGTATTCCCTCCCCTCAAAATCAGGCTCAATATGCCTCTCCTCCTTCTCCGACCACATTTCTTTCTCATCAGCCTTTCTAGTTCCTTTTTCTGTATTTTAATATCCTCTGCTGTCTGCAGAGTAGAGAGATAACAGATATTGGAGCCAGGTTTTTCAAGGAATGTGGAATCTGTTCTGCTACTTATCCACTGTGAGACTTTAGGCATAGCACATACTTGGGTGAGGCTCTTTTGTTTTTCATTTATGAAGTGGGGGTGATGATAATCATAGCTGCCCCCTAAATTTTCTGTGAAAGACACAGGTCTGGGGTAGTGCTAGCACATAACTTGGATGACAAATTTCTTCATATCTACCATAAAATTCCCTGCATCTAGTGTAGTGCTTGGAGAGATAGTGGACAGTGAACAAGTGTTAATGCTTACAGTTCAATACACTAATTTGATAAAGCACAGTCCAAACTCTGTGACTTTCTTTTGACACATTCTGTCAGGCTCAAATGATTCATTTTTGCCAGAGGATGAGTACTTTATGCTTAAACACTTGAGTTACAAATCAAATCCGTGTGAGACATTTTGAGTCATAAGGCGGAGTAGACTCAGCTGAAGGAGACTTGAGACGAGTGTCGACTTCAAGGGAGGAGACCAGGAGACCATTTGAGGATGAAGTGGACCCTCAGAGATTCTTACACACAGAGTCTGAAGGAAAGTTACACAGCTCAAAATAGCCTGGAGTTAAAACTCCCCTCCAGGTCCTCCCCACCATTCTATGCAAAATAAAGAACACTGTCACCCGAAGAAAAACATGGACATTAGGTTGATTACGCCCAGCTCCCAGCTGGTCCCAGCCTCTGGCCGGTCTCCGAAATTCCTTGCCCCAGCTGTGTGAGAGAGAACTGCTCTGAACAACCTTGGCGAACAGGCCCCCTTAGGACAGTCGCTTTCCACATACAGGCCTGTAGATGCTCACTCTTCTCTTGGGGTGGTGCAGCAGCTCACTCCTCTGACTGCTGCCCCTTCTCGCCTTGTTAAAGGTGATCTGTTCCTGTCAAGTGCTGGTCTCATGCTTTCTCCCAACCTCGCCTTCTCTGACTCCCTTACCTTACAGAGTCCATTTTAACTGGCCTGAGCCAGTATAGGTGGGTCTTTGTTGAAATCAGTGGAATGGATGAGAGTACCTTTTCATCTGGTATTTGCCTTGTAACTCTGCAGTACCTAAATCAGACCTTATTCTTTGAAGTAATATTATGAAACTTATCAGACAAAGCCAGACTTCTTCATTTGGGGGTAGATTTGGAAGAGAACACTTGATCTCTCAGAACTCCCCTCCTCAGGAGGGTTACAGAAAACCAAAATAAGACCTACCAGAATTGGGGTGGGCAGGCTGTCGTTATCACATACATCCTCAAGAGGAGCTCCAAAGAGCTGTTTTGGCTTTGTGGGTGGTAGAGGTGGGTGTTGGTTGTCCTCGCGAGTCCTGGAGCTACACCAAAAGGCCCAGGTTTTGACAGAACTCTTGCTAACTGTCTTCTTGTCTGAATCGAATATAGGAGAGAGATTTTCACTAGTAGTAGTTTAGCTTATTTAGCCTGATTTCCACCCCTTAGAGTCAGCAGCATGTTCATTGCAGTGGCTCAAAGAGAGAAACTGAACCATTTGTTATATAGAATTCCCCACATTCTGAAACAGACTAATTGCCTCCTTGTAGTGTTAACATGTTCTTCTTCCCCATATTCTGCAAACCAGTAGTTAAACCTAGAGGCGGGATCAGACTCAGGGTTGATTCTCCCTGTGACAGTGTTCCCCAGACAGTGCTGTCTATTCCCTTTGCCCTGTGTCATGAGGCACTTAACCTGTAGCTATACAGGTTTCCTAAAGTTAAGTATTATCAGTGGATTCTGGTATCAGATCTCATTTTAAAAGCCAAACATATTTAACATTCAAATCAAGCAGCATTTGGTTATCATTTACTTTTGTAGTAAGTTTCCTCCCTCTGTTCAATTTCCTGTTTGGCTTTCTGAGTACCCAGTCATGCCCAATTTTCTCTCATCAAGAGAATCGCCTTTCATGAGACATCCTGCCTGACCCCGGGGTTTCAGTCAGCCTCTGGACCTCTTCTCTGGGAGGCCACACCCCTCAGTCAGCTCCAAGGATGACTTCCTGCCCTCACGGTCCTTGGGAAGTAGTCATTAAACGCAGACTATGTGGTAAGATTACAGGTGGCCATTTTTCTGTAACACCTTCCTCAGCTAACCCAAAGATGAATTTTAACTACCAACAGCCCCTGTCAAAGGAATGCAATGAAGGGCTTTTCCAAGAAAGAGTGATCAGCAATGAAAAATTGAGTTCAAAGTTTCTCGTGCCCAGCCATAAATGTTTTCCTGATATTTGCTCAATAAACCTGCTTAATATTTCCTTAAATAACCTGCTTAAATAGCCAGCTACAGAAGTCAATAGAGGAGCCAAGTTGTAGAAAAATAAACAGAAGAATGTAACCACATGTTTTAAAATGCCCATCCACTTGGCTTTTCTGAGACATAGTGAGTGCATCACCATGTCCATTCAAGTGGGTCAGCCACTTGTGGTGCCGGGTGAGAGAACCAGAAGGCTCCCATTCTGCCTCCTAATGGGATAAGTTACCTGAAGATCTTTGAGCTTCAGTTTGCTCAAACTTAACATAAATGATGCTACTTATGTTAGGGGAAGCACACTGATTGAAACCGCCCACCCTGGCCAGGCACCACAGTAACCATTTGCATGAGTTGTTCTATGGCAGGAGATCCTGATAAGGAATACGGAACTAATAGGCCACCACCAGCCGGAAGAGTTCGGGAAAGATCGAGAGGAGACACTACCTGTCCGTCCACTTCCCAGAATCCCTCTTGCTAGCATCCATCTTGGCTGAGCGATGCGTGCGCCACCAGGAAAGACTGTGAATTAGAATGACTGGCCAAAGACCACCCGGAAACTAATCCCATCACCATAAAACCCAAGACTTCGAGCCACGCGGCAGAGCAGTTCTCCTGGGTTCCCTTACCTACTGCTCTCCACCCGGGTGCCCTTTCCCAATAAAATCTCTTGCTTTGTCAGCATGTGTGTCCTCGGACAATTCATTTCCGAGTGTTAGACAAGAGCCCAGTTTCGGGCCCTGGAAGGGGTCCTCCTTCCTGCAACAAATGGCGACCACAAAGGGACATCTTCTTCGCTGAGACTGACATCCTGACCACTCGGGGTACTCAGGGGCCAGCTTGCCTGCCAATGGACCAGACCCAGCGGCCGCAACTGGGACCCTTTTGTCCCTGGTCTCCTCCTGACGTGGACAACTGGCCAGAGTGCCCCGACTGGTAAGGAACAAGAGACTTTATGATCTCCCTTCTCTTCCCTCTCTCTTTCCTCTCCTTAGCCCTTCCTATCCTTCCCGTTTTTCTAGTCCCCCGGTCCTGGATGCAGGAATCTGGTCGAAGGGGCTCAGCTTGAGCTGAGGATTGGAGACTGATCACCTCCTCTTGGCAGAGAACTCGAATTTTCTGGTCTGGTTTCTGGTAGGGCCGAGTTCCAGTCCTCCCTTTTCTGGAAGCCCAGGGGAAAGTCCCGTAATGCCTGGGTGTCTGCAGGTGGCAGGAGACGTCTGTAAGGCCACCCCTTTTGCCCCCCTTTCCCGCCTCCTCCCCCTTCTTTCAACCTGGCTTCCTTTCCTCCTTTTGAAATCTTTGAAGACATCTGAAGTTTTGTGTCTCTATAAAAGGTTTTCTGAGAGACTGTATTCTTGTATTTAAGAGAGTGTCTGATGAGGACTGCCTGGTTTATATGTGTGTGTTTTAACTCTGTTCTGTGTTGTGATTTGTGATGGCCATTTTGCTTTGTTTGGCTACCATTTAGACCTGCCACCATTTTGTTAGAGCTTGATTTTCTTTCCCTGTGCCTTGAGACCAGGGCTCTCAGGAACACTTATCTAGACCATCTCTAACTCCTGAGACTGAGAAACGAAAAAAGAAAAAAGCCTTTAAAAATGTTATTTATTTCAGCTTTTTTTATAAACTAGTAAATTTTATATTGTAATATCTAATTCATGACCAAACTTAGAAAATGAAGCTAGGTCTTGCAGTGTGTCTGTCTAAATATGTCTTGGTATGTTTTTGTCTCTGGGTAATATTTTTAGGCTAATTTGTAAATGAGCTCTATTTAATTGGCTTTAAAAAAGGTAAGCGCTTACAAATCAAATAATTCTAAATTAAACAATAAATTCCAGGTTCGGGTGAACTGGGAAATATTCAGTATTAAATACCTGATATTAATGTTTTTTGTTGACCTATCTAATATGGACATGTCTTAGAGTAATTAACATCAAGTAGAATATTTTCATTGTACCTAGGTTTAATATAAGTTAAATATTACACCTATTACAAGTTTGTCAACAAAGAAATTACCTCGAGTGAAAAAACGTCTAAAACATGTAAATGAGGTATGAGTTTATATATAAACTCTATTAAGAATAATTATTCTTTAAAAATATCTGTCTACAATAGTCTCCCCAGATTGGCGTAACTTGAATTTCTAAGGGTTATGCTAAACTAAGAATTGAAAGTCTATTACATAATTAGGTCATTTCCAAATGAAATAAGATTTTGAAACACTTACTACTAAACACTGATTTCTTTTTACAGAAAAACTAAAGAGATTTGAGACTATAAATAAATAATGTTTGATGCCATCCTAAAATGTTTTTAAAAAGCAAGGGTTTTAGAAATTATCACTGGTATTTATGCTCACCAATCTATAAAATGCTAATATAAAAGTTAGCTCTTGGTTGCTAAAGGAAAGCAGGAAGTGTGCTTTCAGTAAAAAAAAGAGTAAAAAAATACTAAAAAGAGTTATGCATGATCAAGATTTTCTAAAATTAGATTACAATTAGTTAAATAAATAGATTTTGTTAAAAATGACACGGTCATAAGAAAACTGGTTAGAGCTAATTAGGTCCAAGATGGCGGAGCTGACTTTCACTAGACCTTGAGCCTTGGTATTTGCACCCACTGTGACATATCAACAAGCTAAATGATACACCCATCAACATTGACTGAATCTGACCAAATGTTCTAAAGCTTTTAATTGATCTTTTCGATAAAACTTCCTGAATTGAATTCTTTTGAAGTTTCTTTGACATCTAGCTAACTTTGGGGTGTTTCAGAGGGCCCCTGAAACATCCCAAAGAGAGATATTAAGCTGTTTATTTGGTTGGTTAAATTACATGAAAAAGGTTATCAAATGAGTAATAAATCCGCTCATGTTATAATGTATGAAAAATTACTAATACAGATATCCTAGAAAGTATATAGAGTTCTTAACATTTTGATATGTCTTGGTATTCTGATGAAAAACCTGATGACTTCACAAAAGTTAACAAAGGACTGAATGAACCAGCGAATATGCTTATAACTTTTATGGTTTCTATCTGAGAAATTACAGGTTTAAATTGTGTGTTTTCCGGGAATAGAAAAAACCTTCCTCTTAAACTAATTATAAAAATAATTTGGTAAAATTACATGTTATAAACAAAACAATTATATTTTCTCTCTGTCTGACTCCTCCAGAAATTTAAAACTCGTAAGTTTCCAGTAAGTTTATCAAATGATCTAAAAAGGTTACCTCACTAACAGGTACAAAAATCTCAAGGAATTTTTGAGACCTTAAAAGAAAAGAGTTCACCTAGATTTGTTAGGCAAAATCTGTGATAAGCCTTTGGTGTGAGTTTCCCAGTCCTGTTTTATATTAAAAGTTCAGTCTGAGATCCTATAAGTGTTTCAGCAAAACAAAAAGTCTATGATCAATTCTGTTATGTGATATTAATGTGAAAGTTTGTTTCTGAAGCTTGTCTCAGTAATCTATCTTTGGACGAAGATCAGATGCCTCATGACCTGCAACCAGGACTGAAAAAAGACGTAATTTAAGAGACTGTCTCCAACCTGGATGGAAAGACTTTTTGTCAGGTACTCTTAATTAGCTGATGCACAATGAAACTGAAGGGAAATTAACTCTTAGATTAATTCCCACTTCCAAAGGCCCCTACACTGGATTGGTCTATAGAGAAGACAGCTGACCTGATCTCACCTTAAAATGATGCTCAAACAAGAAAAACTACAGTACACCAGGATGAGAAGACAACGACATCAGAGGTAGCCAGCTTGTCCAAGATACTGGACCTGATTCGTATGATCCTTTATAGTGTTCTCTTGACTTCTTAGACCTTTGTATATAAATCAAATGCTTTTCTATCATAGGCCTGACACTATGCTAGTTTTAAAAATCAATCCAATTGTTGGGTTTGTGGCCCATTATCTGTGTCTAGCTCTGGGTTACCTTGGTAAATTTCTCTACTACAAGACTCTAACTGGTTGGCCCTGAGGAAATTTACTTGGAAAAATTATAGTCATATTCAGGTTACTATGATACTACCAGAAGGGATCCCCTCACTGGGCCAATTAATAATACCTACTCTGACTCTGGCTATAAATTTGAGCCTTTTCCTATTCCTCAAGCTCAATCAGAGCAACAAAAAAGGTTTTAGCAAAAGAAAAAGAAATCTCCCACAATTATGAGATAGATTTATATAGATAACACTAAGCTATGGTAATTTAGGTTTAAAGTCTCCTCTGTGTTAAAAACAATTAAATCATACTAAGGATAATCAGTCTAGCAACACTAGAAAACTGGGCTATGTGCCTTATAGATGGTGGTGCCAATGAATAATTTCCCTGAAAGATAAAGATTTGTACAGAGTAGAATAAGTCAGATGACCTGGGATATACTGGGCTACATCTAATAGAAGCTCTTAGGTCTTACTTGTGACTTTACTAATACTGCTGGCTACGTTCTTTGTATTTCACCTGTTTTACAGAATTGCTATTTCTTACAGTGCCAAATGTGTGACTGAGGCCTCTGATAGAATAATATATAGTTCCTTATGAAATCGATGATGATGACAGTGTAACTCTAGATATGAGAAAAAGCAACAAGAGGGAATGTTTTCCTGGACCAAGAGGCTAGTAAGACAGGTGGTCCAGAGAATTTTAGATACTGTTTCATGGCCTAATCCAGTAACAGCACATTGAGAGGCTGGTCGACAAAATCTTTGCCAAACCTGAGAATGGACATTCTCAGCACCATGGGATAAAATGGTCATGAAATGCCCCCCTCAAAGTCGTGGTCAAGTTTGTGAGCAAAAAGGGGCTTTGCTAACTGAAGACTGACACTTGCCATCTACATTTACAGCGATTATATCATGGCCACTGCAACTGCTGACTTTCAACAGCCCTGAAAGGAGTTCAGGGTGAAGATCAAGAATGAGGTGTTCCGTGCTCTGGAAAAAACTGGCAGAACAGGCCTTCAGATAGTTAGATCTTTTCAAGAGATTTTATGAGTCCCAATTCTTGCATCTTCTCATACCTAGAGAAACACTGACATCATTAATGGTGCCATCTACTTTGGCTATTAAAGAAAAAATTTTACAATTAAAAGTCAAAATAGAGTACTCAGCTATGGTTCAGACATCCTGGGAAATAACCAGGTGTTACTATGGGTGTAATTTCAGATTAGACATTGTATTGTTAAACACTTGAGTTTTCTGAGTCGTGTCAGGCTTAGATGCCACCATTCTCAAAACAATGTCTGCTGGAAGCTAGTAACTTCTACCTTACTTTTTATAAAACTAGGCAACTGGCCACCTGGCTACAAGTCTCCCTGAAGTGCCAGGTCCAGACTGGATTTCAGGCCTATTCTTCTAAAAGAAAGAGATTTACTTTGTCTATCAAAACTCCAGTTATCCCTTCTCCAGCTACTACTAACTGGGTATGTTACAACAAAATGGCAGACCAAGGGATTGAGATTTTAATCATACAAGGCTCAGATCTAAGACTTGGAACTCAGGAATACTACCAATTCAGTGTCTCTTCTCCAAGCTGAGGCGGTCCTATGCCCCATTTTGACAAAAAGTTATCACAGTCATAGTTGCCCTGTTCCCTAAATAAAACTGAACAGGACTTTGCGGGGTGGCAACTGTGGACTACAGATCTGCTGTACTGTAAAATATAGGCTTTATTCAGCCTCCTTGACCTTCCCTGAGTTCCAAAGGGTAGATTCAAACAACAGCCAATCAGAGAAGGAAAAAAATACAGAAACAGAGGGGAAACAATCAAATGGTGGTACAGCCTTGAGACGGGTCCTGGTTCCTACTCAAAAAAAAAAAAAAAGCATAACAATGTCTTTTGAGTTCTTCTACAGAACTAGAGCCCCCACCCAGGTGGAAGATGGTAACTTCAGACTAAACATAAGATTCTTAGAACACAGCTCTGTTGCTTGACCACCAGCCAATCATCCCAGCAGTGCCTCCTGTTTCTGGGGACCAGTGATGACCATCCAGTTAGGTCTCCTGTTTGGCCCCTGTCTATTTTACCTCTGAGAGGAGCTGACAGTTTCAAACTAAGTTGCTGTTATTACAAAAGTAAAAGCTGGTTTCAGATATAAAACACCCCAACTTAGGTCAGGTAGAGAGAGACTTCTGCTCTGCTAGGCAGGCCTACGCCCAGGCACAGCAGGAAGAAGTTACAGAAGAAAGAGACCTCCGCCCCAATTCCCAAGAAGCATCTTGAGTATGAAGTCTCTCAGGGGGGAGTTGTTAGGGGAAGCACACTGATTGAAACCGCCCACCCTGGCCAGGCACCACAGTAACCATTTGCATGAGTTGTTCTATGGCAGGAGATCCTGATAAGGAATACGGAACTAATAGGCCACCACCAGCCGGAAGAGTTCGGGAAAGATCGAGAGGAGACACTACCTGTCCGTCCACTTCCCAGAATCCCTCTTGCTAGCATCCATCTTGGCTGAGCGATGCGTGCGCCACCAGGAAAGACTGTGAATTAGAATGACTGGCCAAAGACCACCCGGAAACTAATCCCATCACCATAAAACCCAAGACTTCGAGCCACGCGGCAGAGCAGTTCTCCTGGGTTCCCTTACCTACTGCTCTCCACCCGGGTGCCCTTTCCCAATAAAATCTCTTGCTTTGTCAGCATGTGTGTCCTCGGACAATTCATTTCCGAGTGTTAGACAAGAGCCCAGTTTCGGGCCCTGGAAGGGGTCCCCCTTCCTGCAACACTTACACCTCGCTGGACTACATAACATAATGTACTACTCCATGCAAGACATGCCACATAGCAGCCTTAATAAAGGTAATTTCCCTTCTTCAAAGGGCCTAAGGCAGCCTAGACATCAGTCAGCTCCCCCACAAGCAGACCCCCCCCCCATTCTCCATTTGATTTTGCAGCCTCCAGAAGGTGTGCATTCCTGAAGGAATGTCATCACTTTGCCTTAGGCTCTTCTTGCCTTGACATCATACCGCCATCATTTTAAAAGGAGATGATGAAGGAAGCAAATGCATTCCTAAATTCAGGAAGAGATTCTCCTCATTTATATGTACAAATGTTAAAAGGATACATGTTTATATGGGTTGAGTTGCTTTATGCACCCTGGTGTCCCTGCTCTTAACCTGATTATTTTATTTCTAAAACTACCCAAAGGTATTCATGGATTCCAAATGTATTCATTCATTGTTCAGCTTTAATAAGAATGCTCAGGAAGAACGCTCCATCAGTTGCTACAAAGCTATACGTCCAGCTACCCTATGAGCATAGATGGAAAGCAAAATAGACATTAAGCCCTATACTTTTATTTTCAGGCCTAGATGGCCCTTTCGTAATCCTCATTGGTTGGTGTTAGAGTTCTTGTTGGCTCTGTGACCAATAAACGTACATACTGTAGCCACGAAAAGTATGGGGCTCAGTTGTTCAGTCGTATCCAACTCTTGCAACGCTGTGGACTGTAGTCTATCCTGGAGTGGGTTGCCAGGGACTGGTAAACAGGTTAACTTTATAACCTCATCTTTCTTAAACAATCCTGACAAGATTTAGGTTAGTGTTTCCTCATGTTCAAATTAGGGTTTGAATGTTAAAAAGTGAAATGTTGAAACTTTGTGGGTATAGAATAACAATTATGAGAATAAAAATACTTTAAGTAGAAATTCTCTTCTGGCCCCAATACTTCTTAAATTAGTGAGACATTCTATTCAGAGAAAGAAATATCAATGGGACAATATTGGAATGGTAGCAGGGTAGCAGGGATAATGAGAGGAAAGATTTAAACAAAAACAACAAACACATAAATATTTAGTCCAGTTCCATTCGCAGCCTGGCTCTGAAGCAGAATGGAAAGTGAGCTTGCTGTGGAGATAGACTCGAGAGTTCAAGTCTCAGGGGTGGTCCTACGATTGCAGAGGAATAGGACGGGGAGACCACTTTGTCCCTCACAAATTCATCCGAAGAACATTTGAACGCTGAGCAAATTCCACGAAACAACTTCTGAATGCTGGCAGAGGACATCAGGCACCCAGAAAGGCAGCCCATTGTTTTTGAGAGGAGGTGGGACAAAATATAAAAGATAAAAAGGGAGACAAAAGAGGCAGGGACAGAGATCCGTCCTGGGAAGGGAGTCTTAAAAGAGGAGAAGTTTCCAAACACCAGGAAACACTCCCATAGCGGGTCTGTGGGGAGTTTTGGAATCTCAGAGGACAACATAACCGGGAGGAAAAATAAATATATAAATAAATAAAACCCACAGATTATGTGCCCAACGGCAACTCCCAGCAGAAAAGTAGCCCAGACGCTGGCATCCACCACCAGCAAGTGAGGGTGAACCGGGAGGCAAGGGCTGCATTGCTTAGAGTAAGGACCGGGCCTGAATGCCCCGAGGGCAATCTGAGGGAGCTAATGTGAGATAGCAACCTGGACTGTGGGATAGCTAGAGAGAGAGAAAGAGAACTGTCCCGAGAAAAGCCCTAACCTAAGACATTGCCATACATCACCATATACACATGGACATCACCAGATGGTCAACACCGAAATCAGATTGATTATATTCTTTGCAGGCAAAGATGGAGAAGCTCTATACAGTCAGCAAAAACAAGACCAGGAGCTGACTGTGGCTCAGATTATGAACTCCTTATTGCCAAATGCAGACTTCAACTGAAGAAAGCAGGGAAGACCACTAGACCATTCAGGTATGACCTAAATCAAATCCCTGATGACTATAGAGTGGAAGTGAGAAATAGATTTAAGGGACTAAATCTGATAGACATAGAGCCTGATGAACTATGAACGGAGGTTCGTGACATTGTACAGGAAACAGGGATCAAGAGCATCCCCGTGGAAAAGAAATGCAAAAAGGCAAAATGGTTGTCTGAGGAGGCCTGACAAATAGCTGTGAAAAGAACAGAAGCGAAAAGCAAAGGAGAAAAGGAAAGATATTCCCATTTGAATGCAGAGGTCCAAAGAATAGCCAGGAGAGAGAAGAAAGCCTTCCTCAGCGATCACTGCAAAGAAATAGAGGAAAACCACAGAATGGGAAAGACTAGAGATCTCTTCAAGAAAAGTAGAGATACCAGGGGAACATTACATGCAAAGATGGGTTCAAGAAAGGACAGAAATGGTATGGACCTAACAGAAGCAGAAGATATTAAGAAGAGGTGGCAAGAATACACAGAAGAACTGTACAAAGAAGGTCTTCATGACCCAGATAATCACAATGGTGTGATCACTCACGTAGAGCCAGACATCCTGGAATGTGAAGTCAAGTGGGCCTTAGAAAGCATCACTTCGAACCGAGCTAGTGGATGTGATGGAATTCCAGTTGAGCTATTTCAAATCCTGAAAGATGATGCTGTGAAAGTGCTGCACTCAATATGTCAACAAATTTGGAAAACTCAGCAGGGGCCACAGGACTGGAAAAGGTCAGTTTTCATTCCAATCCCTAAGAAAGGCAATCCCAAAGAAGGCTCAAACTACCGCACAATTGCACTCATCTCACATGCTAGTAAAGTAATGCTCAAAATTCTCCAAGACAGGCTTCAGCAATATGTGAGCTGAGAACTTCCAGATATCCAAGCTGGTTTTGAAAAGGCAGAGGAACCAGAGATCAAATTGCCAGTATCCACTGGATCATCGAAAAAGCAAGAGAGTTCCAGAAAAACATCTATTTCTGCTTTATTGACTATGCCAAAGCCTTCGAGCATGTGGATCACGCTCGAATAAACTGTGGAAAATTCTGAAGGAGATGGGAATACCAGACCACCTGACCTGCCCCTTGAGAAACCTGTATGCAGGTCAGGAAGCAACAGTTAGAAATAGACACGGAACAACTGACTGGTTCCAAATAGGAAAAGGAGTACGTCAAGGCTGTACATTGTCACCCTGCTTATTTAACTTATATGCAGAGTACATCATGAGAAACGCTGGGCTGGAAGAAGCACAAGCTGGAATCAAGATTGCCAGGAGAAATATCAATAACCTCAGATATGCAGATGACACCACCCTTATGGCAGAGGGTGAAGAGGAACTAAAAAGCCGCTTGATGAAAGTGAAAGAGGAGAGTGAAAAAGTTGGCTTAAAGCTCAACATTCAGAAAACTAAGATCATGGCATCTGGTCCCATCACCTCATGGGAAATAGGTGGGGAGACAGTGGAAACAGTGTCATACTTTATTTTTTGGGGCTCCAAAATCACTGCGGATGGTGATTGCAGCCATGAAATTAAAAGACGCTTACTCCTTGGAAGGAAAGTTATGACCAACCTAGATAACACATTAAAAAGCAGAGACATTACCTTGCCAACAAAGGTCCGTCTGGTCAAGGCTATGGTTTTCCAGTGGTCATGTATGGATGTGAGAGTTGTACTGTGAAGAAAGCTGAGTGCTGAAAAATTGATGCTTTTCGACTGTGGTGTTGGAGAAGACTCTTGAGAGTCCCTTGGACTGCAAGGAGATCCAACCAGTCGATACTAAAGGAGATCAGTCCTGGGTGTTCATTGGAAGGACTGATGCTGAAGCCGAAACTCCAATACTTTGGCCACCTGATGCAAAGAACTAGCTCATTGGAAAAATCCCTGATGCTGGGAAAGATTGAAGGCAGGAGCAGAAGGGGACCAGACAGGGTGAGATGGTTGGATGGCATCACTGATTCGATGGACATGAGTTTAAGTAAGCTCCGGGAGTTGGTGATGGACAGGGAGGCCTGACACGCTGCAGCCCTTGACCCCAAGGAGTTGGGGTCACTACAGTCCTTGGGATCATCAAGAGTCAGACACGACTGAGCAACTGAACTGAACCGAACCATGATGTCTTCTAAAGCTGTATTAGCAGCTTCTTGAAATCAGAACAGTCTTATCCTTCCTTTGATCTCACAAGCGGGAAACTTCCCATGTCTTGGAGCGGATGGAAATTACTGCCCTTAGAATGTGCTTTGGACTCCAAGATCTCCCATTGACCCTGGCAGCCTTGCTGTCTTTTGCATCAAAGCCAGTTACATTATTCACGTACCTGCAACCTTCTCACTGTTATCAGTGACGTCAGTGCTATCACTGGTATCACAACTCACTGACTTCGGTCCAAAGAGAGACGTGATATCTTCTCCAAATATCTTGAGACAGTTTTCAATGAGAAATTGTATGAAAGAAATCTGTAACACAGAGGGGCAAAAAATGGGGTATTACTGTACATATGGCCTAATAGTAAATCACATTTCATACATGAATCTTGGCTCTCACAAAAAATGCAAAAGAAGTCAGAAAAATTCACTTGATTTAAAAAATATATATATATTATATATGCATCAGCTTTTTCTAAGAAATAACTAATCCTTTCAAGAGTACTTTGGACACAAATTTTAAAATTCTTTTCGTCGGTGGACTAAAGTTATAATATGTGGCCTAGTCTGATAGCTAAAATTTTGTAATGATTGCTACATGCTTAACACTAGGATGATTTTTAAGTAGCCTACATAGGATGTTTGGGACAAAAATCTATATTTTCTTATTAAGTTTTATTTATTTTTATTGAACTTTTTTCTAGTTTTCTTGAGATAGAATTTATATATAGCATCTCATTAAACTTGATAAAGCATCAAATGCAACACAAATTTTGAAATTCACTTCAGTGAAGAACTATCTGAAACTTGGGTAGCAGAGGTTTACGTGTAGGGTGGCAGGGTTTGTGACGGAAGAAAGCATCTGGAGAGACAACATGTCTGTCTGTCTAACTGCATTGCCTTGCCTCACACTTGCTGTCCAGGGGAGCTTGGAAAAGAGCTGTGATCTTCTTAGGCATGTTGTGGCTCTGTCAGGATGTTCTGAAATATTTTACTAGCCTCCTCATCCTCTAGCAGAGACACAATAGGAGCCAAGTATTTTCCTGAATGAGCCAGAACTGGCAGAGTGAGGCCGGTATGTGTGGAACCTTGGGTGCTCATATTGCCCAGGCCGCCTAAGATGTGCCGAGACTGACCAGATGTATTGGGTGTTGTCATCATTGTGTAATGATGAAATCATAGTTTGGAGGTTTGTACACCCCTCAGTGATTAGGCTGAGAGTTGAATCTTGGTTCTCAGACTCCAAAGCCAGGGTCTTCTCTATCATACCATCCTACTCTTATCTCTCTATTGTTTAATCTCTTGGATGGCAAAGGAGAAGTGACTCGACTGTTCTCAGTTGCAATACACCTTCCCATGCCCAACCAGAGCAGGCCTCTGCCAGTCCAAGGCAGTGTAATTAAAAAGTGCACTTTAAACATCTGGTTCACCAGAGTTAATACCACAGACTTCAGGTTCAAAATGGGGACTCTGCCCTGCAAGGCATAAAAATGAGAGCTCTCATTACCTTCTTGGTGAAGTTTTCGAATGCTGTGCTGCCAGAATTAAGCAGACCAAGAATGCTTGTGGTCATACACACTGATAAAATATAAGCTGTCATCTGATTGGATGAGGAATGTTGCTCAATGTTGTGTAACACTCCAAAAAGGTATCGCAGAAAAACTACATTGGCTCTTGGCAGCTGGTCTAGAAGCCTAATGACAGAAAAAGGCACTTATCAATAAAGCGAGTCATTTTGCTCAGTAAGTGGAAATACAGAGAACAAAATACTTCTTTTTATACCATGTCCACAGTCCATTCTCACAGTTCCAGGCATGAATGCACACAAAAATGTTTCACCGAGTTTAATTCCTGAGCCAGGTAAGAACTGCTCTGGTTAGTTATGTGTTTGTATTTAAGATCATACCGCTGGCAGATTGGTTCTTTATCATCTCTTTTTAGACCAATGGATTTCATCTCCAACGATTTCGTGTATTCAGAAGGTGTAAAATGGTCAAGCATTCCGTATTAATAAGATTAGCAGAAAAACACCAATTACAATGTCACCAATAAGGCGTGCATCTCTTTTCAAACTGGCTGCCATGGGTATGATCAAGTGAAACCTTTTGATACTGGTCATTATTTTAGTGGACACAGCTGTAACCATAAGCTGATATTTTCCTAAGAGTATGTTGGTTGTATTTTCTCAGAGTTGAGAAAATTGCATCATTACCTCTGGGTCGCAGTTATTTTCTCCTCCTCATTCCCTTGATCAATAACATCAAGCCATTTATCATAGAGAGTGGCTGAAAATATGCTTCCTGGAATATTTTGAAGAAAATCCTTAGATAGATCAAAAAATATATATTAGTCTTATGATAAATTCAATGGAGAAGTTGCAAAGAAAATATTTAGTTGACAAATTCAGTTCAGTCCGTGGTTCCTTCATAGCCACGCAGACTGATTCACACAGAGCTTGGCTGTGATTCTCCACAGCCTTGCACATCCAGAAGTACTGGTTGGATTTTCCCCAACTAAAATTAGCCGCATAAAAGTAGAGTTTGGGCTGTAGTGAGAATGAAGCTAAAGCTCCTTCTATCACCTGGAACTTACTCTTTGTGTTCATGTTAGCACATTCGTACAAACTGGCAAGGTCTGGTGATAACTCATCCTAAATCCTATTAGTTTCTTGAAAAGAAAGGCACATACCCATTTTGTTTGTTTACTTAAGACACAGTGCTTGCTCTGAATTCAAGAAAGAGAAGTTCTGAAATAAAACAAACAAAAGTACACCCCTACATGCTCTTATACACATATTAAGAGAAGACTTGAGGTATATGTGCTCTTTGGGGAAAAGCTAGTCTCATAATAGCTTCAATCTTTTTTTTTTTTTAAACCATATAAAAGTTCAGTCCTACAGACTTTTAAGCAGCAGGTGTTAGAAATAAATCAAAAGCCCCAAAGGGTAAACAACATGTTACCCTTACAACTCTTTGAATGGAATATATCCTCCCCAAAGAGGAAACTGAGAATTTAGATACATTGCAACTTCACACCTGTGGGATAGAAAATGCAAATGTAAGCTTCCTAAGTGGAGGCCTGGAAAGTTCATCACTGATGAACAAGTCTTAGTATCATAGAATGGGGCCTATTAAAATAGTTGAAGTTGTAAACTGTTGTGCAAGACTGAGGGGAAATGATTGTATTGCTTTGCCAGTTTCAAAGGCACAACTTGCTTCCACTGGTCTTAATATAGAGCCTGACTTCTCTTAATAGTATCTTGTTCAGGCAGTGTTTCTGGGCAACTGTCGTGATTATAATGCAGTCAGTGTTCACTTGTTTCAGTACTTACTGAGCTGCTGTTTGTGCCAGGCACTCTTTTGAGTACTGAGGACAGAGTACAAAGATAATGTACAAAGTCGCAGTCCTCTCATACTTTTTCTTGTAATTGGTATACAGTACCCAATCATGGTCATTAGGTTTTCACTATGCTTTTTATGGAGTGCCCACAGTACATTTGGAAGGAGGAAGCACTCCATTTCCGTTCAGTCGTTCAGTCGTGTCCTACTCTTTGGGACCCCATGGACTGCAGCACACCAGGCTTTCCTGTCCATCACCAACACCTGGGTCTTGCTCAAATTCATGTCCATTGAGTTGGTGATGCCATTCAACCACCTCAGCTGGCTTTGGCTTCTAGGAGTCTGGGAGTGTGCAGCAGGCCTTTGCCTTGTGTACCAAACTACATGCACTTGGAGAGTGTGTCTCTTCTCTCTCCTGGTCCCCGTGCTGTAGAATCGATTGGTGAGACTGAGTATGGTTAAGCCAGGACATGACTCATGCAGAATATGCTGTGGGTATTTGCTATTGGATCTCTGTTTATAGACAGTTTAGTGGAAAACTCAAGGTGGTTCTGTCTATGTATTCATTTCTGATTTAGACCAACTCTGTGGTGGCTTTGACATATGGTATTATCAAGGCTGAGGTTGCAAAGTTTGATTCCCCACCAAGATCAATCAACTTTAGGAAAAGAACACTTTGGGATTGTGTAAGACCTGTACCCATAAGTAGCCACCCTCTTACTAGTCTGTGCTTAGAGCATGGAAATAGGCAAGAGCCTAGTAAATCTTGCTCAGAACTCAAATCAGTCCCCAGGGTGCACCTTACAGAGGGTAGCACTCTACTTGCTGTTTGCACACCTAGTGTGTGTTATTATGGTGCACGTGCAGTAGGGGTCAGCTCTAAGTGGTATCTGCACTGTTGCTGTTATCATACAATCGAACATTAATAGGGCACAAGGAAAGACCATATATTTAGTTTCTAACGTAATTTTAATAACCTATCTCTAGTTATTACTACATCAATATATCTTTGTTCATAGCTGCTAACAGGTATCAAGATGAATTGATTAAATTTTTTTCCTGTTCTATTATTGCCCTGGTATAAATTTAACTATACACTTGTGATTTAGCTGTATCATTTCAAACTCAGTCTATTTTTGGTATGAATCTATTGAATTTTCAAAATTCCAAACTGATTTTGACTGTTGCACTCACTTTAAAAATAAGATTTATAAGATGAGGCATGTAATAAAAACTGGTTACCATGTAACTGTAACCTTGGGTGGTGGGTTAAACATACAAATATTAACAAAGGGTGTTGAAGATGGTAAGAGAGATCAAAGGAGGAACAAATGGTGGAGTCATCCCTACACTAATTTTAAAGTAAAAGGCATTGAGAGACAGGGGAAGGAAGGATGGTGAAATGATCAGAGGATTTGGTGGCCTCACTAAGCGTTTTTTGATTCCCTGTAAGACAAATGGGCTTCCCAGGTGGTGCTAGTGATAAAGAACCTGCCTTCCAATGCAGGAGATGCAAGGGGTGCAGGTTCGATCCCTGAATCAGGAAGATCTCCTGGAGAAGGGCATGGCAGCCCACTCTAGTATTCTTGCCTGGAGAATCCCATGGACCAAGGGGCCTGGTGGGCTACAGTCCATGGGATCACAGAGAGTCGGACGCGACTAGGCGACTAACACACACACACACACACACACACACACACACACACACACACACGAGTTTACCACAGTAAGTAACCATCTGTCTTGCATCCATGCTGAGTTGCTTCAGCCGTGTCTGACTCTGTGCCACCCCATGGACTATATAGCCTGCCGGACTCCTCCGTCCATGGGATTCTCCAGGCAAGACTACTGGAGTCGGTATGCCAGTCCCTTTTCCAGGGATCCTTCCAACCCAGGAATCGAACCCAGGTTTCCCAAATTGCAGGCGGATTCTTCACTGTCTGAGCCCCTTGGGAAGTTACTTCTGTTAACTATTTCCAGAAGCTTAATGTAAATTTTATTTTGGAAATGCTGCCTTCGTTAAAAGATGATGAGGAAGTCATCAAAAGCAGGAAGCTTGTTTTGGTAAACACTCTATGTGTAAGTGTGTATTTTGAAATTTATTATTATCCTTTTGCATGGAGTGTTCAGGAGTCAAGATGTGCAGTGGAAAAGGAAAATATCTAATATGTGGGGCTTATCATCTTTGGGGTACCTTCCTTCAATTTTGGCTTTGTGAAGTGTTTTTCACTTTTTCAAATCCTTCCTCTCTTACGCCTCTTATGTTTCTTGGGCGGTCATAATGAAGGACCAGTCATACAGCTTCAGATTTCCTCTGTATGTGGATAAGGCTCAAACTTTCCTTACCTTTAAGGTGGATGCTACCACAAGAATGGATTCATCATCCAAGTTCACTTTGTCCCCAGAGTTTAGTTTCTCCTTTAGGGCCCTGCGTGATTGTATATTGCCTGATTTTCTGAAGATGCCTTCTGTAAACGGCCCGTTTTGATTGATGTAGGAAAGCATATCCTATAGGGAAGGAAAGAAAAGAAAAGTATGGGACGTTTCATATCTACAAGCCCAGAGCACAAGCTTGCTCCTCTTTTGACAGAGCTGTGGTGTATGAGGGTACAGTGCTAGAACTGGACCGAAGTCAATTTGAAATTTTTTCTTCAGTGTCTCTAAATATATTTTCTACCCAACAATCGATTTGGCATTCATACCCTGAAACATTTTAAACACTTGTGTAATCAGACTTTCCGTTTTAGTGAATTTACCGTGTTAAACGTCTCTGCTTTGAGGCCTTTGTAGATTCACCCTCTCCTCCTTCACCGCTCCTTTCTCATTATTCCCTGTTATAGATGCTCTTCCCTAAGTGTGGAAATCGTTTTGCCATATTCATGCTCCATTTGTGTATTCCCCTTTCAGGGACTGTCCACCCCATTCATTCCTATTTCCTATATTCCTTCCCCTCAAAATCAGGCTCAATATGCCTCTCCTCCTTCTCCCATCACATTTCTTTCTCATCAGCCTTTCTAGTTCCTTTTTCTGTATTTTAATATCCTCTGCTGTCTGCAGAGTAGAGAGATAACAGATATTGGAGCCAGGTTTTTCAAGGAATGTGGAATCTGTTCTGCTACTTATCCACTGTGTGACTTTAGGCATAGCACATACTTGGGTGAGGCTCTTTTGTTTTTCATTTATGAAGTGGGGGTGATGATAATCATAGCTGCCCCCTAAATTTTCTGTGAAAGACACAGGTCTGGGGTAGTGCTAGCACATAACTTGGATGACAAATTTCTTCATATCTACCATAAAATTCCCTGCATCTAGTGTAGTGCTTGGAGAGATAGTGGACAGTGAACAAGTGTTAATGCTTACAGTTCAATACACTAATTTGATAAAGCACAGTCCAAACTCTGTGGCTTTCTTTTGACACATTCTGTCAGGCTCAAATGATTCATTTTTTGCCAGAAGATGAGTACTTTATGCTTAAACACTAGAGTTACAAATCAAATCCGTGTGAGACATTTTGAGTCATAAGGCGGAGTAGACTCAGCTGAAGGAGACTTGAGACGAGTGTCGACTTCAAGGGAGGAGACCAGGAGACCATATGAGGATGAAGTGGACCCTCAGAGATTCTTACACACAGAGTCTGAAGGAAAGTTACACAGCTCAAAATAGCCTGGAGTTAAAACTCCCCTCCAGGTCCTCCCCACCATTCTATGCAAAATAAAGAACTCTGTCACCCGAAGAAAAACATGGACATTAGGTTGATTACGCCCAGCTCCCAGCTGGTCCCAGCCTCTGGCCGGTCTCCGAAATTCCTTGCCCCAGCTGTGTGAGAGAGAACTGCTCTGAACAACCTTGGCGAACAGGCCCCCTTAGGACAGTCGCTTTCCACATACAGGCCTGTAGATGCTCACTCTTCTCTTGGGGTGGTACAGCAGCTCACTCCTCTGACTGCTGCCCCTTCTCGCCTTGTTAAAGGTGATCTGTTCCTGTCAAGTGCTGGTCTCATGCTTTCTCCCAACCTCGCCTTCTCTGACTCCCTTACCTTACAGAGTCCATTTTAACTGGCCTGAGCCAGTATAGGTGGGTCTTTGTTGAAATCAGTGGAATGGATGAGAGTACCTTTTCATCTGGTATTTGCCTTGTAACTCTGCAGTACCTAAATCAGACCTTATTCTTTGAAGTAATATTATGAAACTTATCAGACAAAGCCAGACTTCTTCATTTGGGGGTAGATTTGGAAGAGAACACTTGATCTCTCAGAACTCCCCTCCTCAGGAGGGTTACAGAAAACCAAAATAAGACCTACCAGAATTGGGGTGGGCAGGCTGTCGTTATCACATACATCCTCAAGAGGAGCTCCAAAGAGCTGTTTTGGCTTTGTGGGTGGTAGAGGTGGGTGTTGGTTGTCCTCGCGAGTCCTGGAGCTACACCAAAAGGCCCAGGTTTTGACAGAACTCTTGCTAACTGTCTTCTTGTCTGAATCGAATATAGGAGAGAGATTTTCACTAGTAGTAGTTTAGCTTATTTAGCCTGATTTCCACCCCTTAGAGTCAGCAGCATGTTCATTGCAGTGGCTCAAAGAGAGAAACTGAACCATTTGTTATATAGAATTCCCCACATTCTGAAACAGACTAATTGCCTCCTTGTAGTGTTAACATGTTCTTCTTCCCCATATTCTGCAAACCAGTAGTTAAACCTAGAGGCGGGATCAGACTCAGGGTTGATTCTCCCTGTGACAGTGTTCCCCAGACAGTGCTGTCTATTCCCTTTGCCCTGTGTCATGAGGCACTTAACCTGTAGCTATACAGGTTTCCTAATGTTCAGTATTATCAGTGGATTCTGGTATCAGATCTCATTTTAAAAGCCAAACATATTTAACGTTCAAATCAAGCAGCATTTGGTTATCATTTACTTTTGTAGTAAGTTTCCTCCCTCTGTTCAATTTCCTGTTTGGCTTTCTGAGTACCCAGTCATGCCCAATTTTCTATCATGAAAAGAATCGCCTTTCATGAGACATCCTGCCTGACCCTGCGTTTCAGTCAGCCTCTGGACCTCTTCTCTGGGAGGCCACACCCCTCAGTCAGCTCCAAGGATGACTTCCTGCCCTCACGGTCCTTGGGAAGTAGTCATTAAACGCAGACTATGTGGTAAGATTACAGGTGGCCATTTTTCTGTAACACCTTCCTGAGCTAACCCAAAGATGAATTTTAACTACCAACAGCCCCTGTCAAAGGAATGCAATGAAGGGCTTTTCCAAGAAAGAGTGATCAGCAATGAAAAATTGAGTTCAAAGTTTCTCGTGCCCAGCTATAAATGTTTTCCTGATATTTGCTCAATAAACCTGCTTAATATTTCCTTAAATAACCTGCTTAAATAGCCAGCTACAGAAGTCAATAGAGGAGCCAAGTTGTAGAAAAATAAACAGAAGAATGTAACCACATGTTTTAAAATGCCCATCCACTTGGCTTTTCTGAGACATAGTGAGTGCATCACCATGTCCATTCAAGTGGGTGAGCCACTTGTGGTGCCGGGTGAGAGAACCAGAAGGCTCCCATTCTGCCTCCTAATGGGATAAGTTACCTGAAGCTCTTTGAGCTTCAGTTTGCTCCAACTTAACATAAATGATGCTACTTACACCTCGCTGGACTACATAACATAATGTACTACTCCGTGCAAGACATGTCACATAGCAGCCTTAATAAAGGTAATTTCCCTCCTTCAAAGGGCCTAAGGCAGCCTAGACATCAGTCAGCTCCCCCACAAGCAGACCCCACCTCCATTCTCCATTTGATTTTGCAGCCTCCAGAAGGTGTGCATTCCTGAAGGAATGTCATCACTTTGCCTTAGGCTCTTCCTGCCTTGACATCATACCGCCATCATTTTAAAAGGAGATGATGAAGAAAGCAAATGCATTCCTAAATTCAGGAAGAGATTCTCCTAATTTATATGTACAAATGTTAAAAGGATACATGTTTATATGGGTTGAGTTGCTTTATGCATCCTGGTTTCCCTGCTCTTAACCTGATTATATTATTTCTAAAACCACCCAAAGGTATTCATGGATTCCAAATGTATTCATTCATTATTCAGCTTTAATAAGAATGCTCAGGAAGAACGCTCCATCAGTTGCTACAAAGCTATACGTCCAGCTACCCTATGAGCATAGATGGAAAGCAAAATAGACATTAAGCCCTATACTTTTATTTTCAGGCCTAGATGGCCCTTTCGTAATCCTCATTGGTTGGTGTTAGAGTTCTTGTTGGCTCTGTGACCAATAAACGTACATACTGTAGCCACGAAAAGTATGGTGCTCAGTTGTTCAGTCGTGTCCAACTCTTGCAACGCTGTGGACTGTCGTCTATCAGGCTCCTGTCTACGGGATTTCCCGGATAATAATACTGGAGTGGGTTGCCAGGGACTGGTAAACAGGTTAACTTTATAACCTCATCTTTTTTAAACAATCCTAACAAGATTTAGGTTAGTGTTTCCTCATGGTCAAATTAGGGTTTGAATGTTAAAAAGTGAAATGTTGAAACTTTGTGGGTATAGAATAACAATTATGAGAATAAAAATACTTTAAGTAGAAATTCTCTTCTGGCCCCAATACTTCTTAAGTTAGTGAGACATTTTATTCAGAGGAAGAAATATAAATGGGACAATATTGGAATGGTAGCAGGGTAGCAGGGATAATGAGAGGAAAGATTTAAACAAAAAAAACAAACACATAAATATTTAGTCCAGTTCCATTCACAGCCTGGCTCTGAAGCAGAATGGAAAGTGAGCTTGCTGTGGAGATAGACTCGAGAGTTCAAGTCTCAGGGGTGGTCCTACGATTGCAGAGGAATAGGACGGGGAGACCACTTTGTCCCTCACAAATTCATCCGAAGAACATTTGAACGCTGAGCAAATTCCACGAAACAACTTCTGAATGCTGGCAGAGGACATCAGGCACCCAGAAAGGCAGCCCATTGTTTTTGAGAGGAGGTAGGACAAAATATAAAAGATAAAAAGGGAGACAAAAGAGGCAGGGACAGAGATCCGTCCTGGGAAGGGAGTCTTAAAAGAGCAGAAGTTTCCAAACACCAGGAAACACTCTCATAGCGGGTCTGTGGGGAGTTTTGGAATCTCAGAGGACAACATAACCGGGAGGAAAAGTAAATATATAAATAAATAAAACCCACAGATTATGTGCCTAACGGCAACTCCCAGCAGAAAAGTAGCCCAGACGCTGGCATCCACCACCAGCAAGTGGGGGCTGAACCGGGAGGCATGGGCTGCATTGCTTAGAGTAAGGACCGGGCCTGAATGCCCCGAGGGCAATCTGAGGGAGCTAATGTGAGATAGCAACCCGGACTGTGGGAGAGCCAGAGAGAGAGAAAGAGAACTGTCCCGAGAAAAGCCCTAACCTAAGACATTGCCAGACATCACCACATACACATGGACATCACCAGATGGTCAACACCGAAATCAGATTGATTATATTCTTTGCAGCCAAAGATGGAGAAGCTCTATACAGTCAGCAAAAACAAGACCAGGAGCTGACTGTGGCTCAGATCATGAACTCCTTATTGCCAAATGCAGACTTCAACAGAAGAAAGCGGGGAAGACCACTAGACCATTCAGGTATGACCTAAATCAAATCCATGATGACTATAGAGTGGAAGTGAGAAATAGATTTAAGGGACTAAATCTGATAGACAGAGAGCCTGATGAACTATGAACGGAAGTTCGTGACATTGTACAGGAGACAGGGATCAAGAGCATCCCCATGGAAAAGAAATGCAAAAAGGCAAAATGGTTGTCTGAGGAGGCCTGACAAATAGCTGTGAAAAGAAGAGAAGAGAAAAGGAAAGATATTCCCATTTGAATGCAGAGTTCCAAAGAATAGCCAGGAGAGAGAAGAAAGCCTTCCTCAGCGATCAATGCAAAGAAATAGAGGAAAACCACAGAATGGGAAAGACTAGAGATCTCTTCAAGAAAATTAGAGATACCAGGGGAACATTACATGCAAAGATGGGTTCAAGAAAGGACAGAAATGGTATGGACCTAACAGAAGCAGAAGATATTAAGAAGAGGTGGCAAGAATACACAGAAGAACTGCACAAAGAAGACCTTCATGACCCAGATAATCACAATGGTGTGATCACTCACGTAGAGCCAGACATCCTGGAATGTGAAGTCAAGTGGGCCTTAGAAAGCATCACTTCGAACCGAGCTAGTGGATGTGATGGAATTCCAGTTGAGCTATTTCAAATCCTGAAAGATGATGCTGTGAAAGTGCTGCACTCAATATGTCAACAAATTTGGAAAACTCAGCAGGGGCCACAGGACTGGAAAAGGTCAGTTTTCACTCCAATCCCTAAGAAAGGCAATCCCAAAGAAGGCTCAAACTACCGCACAATTGCACTCATCTCACATGCTAGTAAAGTAATGCTCAAAATTCTCCAAGCCAGGCTTCAGCAATATGTGAGCTGAGAACTTCCAGATATCCAAGCTGGTTTTGAAAAGGCAGAGGAACCAGAGATCAAATTGCCAGTATCCACTGGATCATCGAAAAAGCAAGAGAGTTCCAGAAAAACATCTATTTCTGCTTTATTGACTATGCCAAAGCCTTCGAGCGTGTGGATCACGCTCGAATAAACTGTGGAAAATTCTGAAGGAGATGGGAATACCAGACCACCTGACCTGCCCCTTGAGAAACCTGTATGCAGGTCAGGAAGCAACAGTTAGAAATAGACACGGAACAACTGACTGGTTCCAAATAGGAAAAGGAGTACGTCAAGGCTGTACATTGTCACCCTGCTTATTTAACTTATATGCAGAGTACATCATGAGAAACGCTGGGCTGGAAGAAGCACAAGCTGGAATCAAGATTGCCAGGAGAAATATCAATAACCTCAGATATGCAGATGACACCACCCTTATGGCAGAGGGTGAAGAGGAACTAAAAAGCCGCTTGATGAAAGTGAAAGAGGAGAGTGAAAAAGTTGGCTTAAAGCTCAACATTCAGAAAACTAAGATCATGGCATCTGGTCCCATCACCTCATGGGAAATAGATGCGGAGACAGTGGAAACAGTGTCATACTTTATTTTTTGGGGCTCCAAAATCACTTCGGGTGGTGACTGCAGCCATGAAATTAAAAGACGCTTACTCCTTGGAAGGAAAGTTATGACCAACCTAGATAGCACATTAAAAAGCAGAGACATTACCTTGCCAACAAAGGTCCGTCTGGTCAAGGCTATGGTTTTCCAGTGGTCATGTATGGATGTGAGAGTTGTACTGTGAAGAAAGCTGAGTGCTGAAAAATTGATGCTTTTCGACTGTGGTGTTGGAGAAGACTCTTGAGAGTCCCTTGGACTGCAAGGAGATCCAACCAGTCGATACTAAAGGAGATCAGTCCTGGGTGTTCATTGGAAGGACTGATGCTGAAGCCGAAACTCCAATACTTTGGCCACCTGATGCAAAGAACTAACTCATTGGAAAAATCCCTGATGCTGGGAAAGATTGAAGGCAGGAGGAGAAGGGGACCAGAGAGGGTGAGATGGTTGGATGGCATCACTGATTCGATGGACATGAGTTTAAGTAAGCTCCGGGAGTTGGTGATGGACAGGGAGGCCTGGCACGCTGCAGCCCTTGACCCCAAGGAGTTGGGGTCAGTGCAGTCCTTGGGATCATCAAGAGTCGGACTCGACTGAGCAACTGAACTGAACTGAACCATGATGTCTTCTAAAGCTGTATTAGTAGCTTCTTGAAATCAGAACAGTCTTATCCTTTCTTTGATCTCACAAGTGGGAAACTTCCCATGTCTTGGAGCGGATGGAAATTACTGCCCTTAGAATGTGCTTTGGACTCCAAGATCTCCCATTGACCCTGGCAGCCTTGCTGTCTTTTGCATCAAAGCCAGTTACATTATTCACGTACCTGCAACCTTCTCACTGTTATCAGTGATGTCAGTGCTATCACTGTTATCACAACTCACTGACTTCGGTCCAAAGAGAGACGTGATATCTTCTCCAAATATCTTGAGACAGTTTTCAATGAGAAATTGTATGAAAGAAATCTGTAACACAGAGGGGCAAAAAATGGGGTATTACTGTACATATGGCCTAATAGTAAATCACATTTCATACATGAATCTTGGCTCTCACAAAAAATGCAAAAGAAGTCAGAAAAATTCACTTGATTTAAAAAATATATATATATTATATATGCATCAGCTTTTTCTAAGAAATAACTAATCCTTTCAAGAGTACTTTGGACACAAATTTTAAAATTCTTTTCGTCGGTGAACTAAAGTTATAATATGTGGCCTAGTCTGATAGCTAAAATTTTGTAATGATTGCTACATGCTTAACACTAGGATGATTTTTAAGTAGCCTACATAGGATGTTTGGGACAAAAATCTATATTTTCTTATTAAGTTTTATTTATTTTTATTGAACTTTTTTCTAGTTTTCTTGAGATAGAATTTATATATAGCATCTCATTAAACTTGATAAAGCATCAAATGCAACACAAATTTTGAAATTCACTTCAGTGAAGAACTATCTGAAACTTGGGTAGCAGAGGTTTCCGTGTAGGGTGGCAGGGTTTGTGACGGAAGAAAGCATCTGGAGAGACAACATGTCTGTCTGTCTAACTGCATTGCCTTGCCTCACACTTGCTGTCCAGGGGAGCTTGGAAAAGAGCTGTGATCTTCTTAGGCATGTTGTGGCTCTGTCAGGATGTTCTGAAATATTTTACTAGCCTCCTCATCCTCTAGCAGAGACACAATAGAAGCCAAGTATTTTCCTGAATGAGCCAGAACTGGCAGAGTGAGGCCGGTATGTGTGGAACCTTGGGTGCTCATATTGCCCAGGCCGCCTAAGATGTGCCGAGACTGACCAGATGTATTGGGTGTTGTCATCATTGTGTAATGATGAAATCATAGTTTGGAGGTTTGTACACCCCTCAGTGATTAGGCTGAGAGTTGAATCTTGGTTCTCAGACTCCAAAGCCAGGGTCTTCTCTATCATACCATCCTACTCTTATCTCTCTATTGTTTAATCTCTTGGATGGCAAAGGAGAAGTGACTCGACTGTTCTCAGTTGCAACACACCTTCCCATGCCCAACCAGAGCAGGCCTCTGCAGTCCAAGGCAGTGTAATTAAAAAGTGCACTTTAAACATCTGGTTCACCAGAGTTAATACCACAGACTTCAGGTTCAAAATGGGGACTCTGCCCTGCAAGGCATAAAAATGAGAGCTCTCATTACCTTCTTGGTGAAGTTTTCGAATGCTGTGCTGCCAGAATTAAGCAGACCAAGAATGCTTGTGGTCATACACACTGATAAAATATAAGCTGTCATCTGATTGGATGAGGAATGTTGCTCAATGTTGTGTAACACTCCAAAAAGGTATCGCAGAAAAACTACATTGGCTCTTGGCAGCTGGTCTAGAAGCCTAATGACAGAAAAAGGCACTTATCAATAAAGCGAGTCATTTTGCTCAGTAAGTGGAAATACAGAGAACAAAATACTTCTTTTTATACCATGTCCACAGTCCATTCTCACAGTTCCAGGCATGAATGCACACAAAAAGGTTTCACCGAGTTTAATTCCTGAGCCAGGTAAGAACTGCTCTGGTTAGTTATGTGTTTGTATTTAAGATCATACCGCTGGCAGATTGGTTCTTTATCATCTCTTTTTAGACCAATGGATTTCATCTCCAACGATTTCGTGTATTCAGAAGGTGTAAAATGGTCAAGCATTCCATATTAATAAGATTAGCAGAAAAACACCAATTACAATGTCACCAATAAGGCGTGCATCTCTTTTCAAACTGGCTTCCATGGGTATGATCAAGTGAAACCTTTTGATACTGGTCATTATTTTAGTGGACACAGCTGTAACCATAAGCTGATATTTTCCTAAGAGTATGTTGGTTGTATTTTCTCAGAGTTGAGAAAATTGCATCATTACCTCTGGGTCGCAGTTATTTTCTCCTCCTCATTCCCTTGATCAATAACATCAAGCCATTTATCATAGAGAGTGGCTGAAAATATGCTTCCTGGAATATTTTGAAGAAAATCCTTAGATAGATCAAAAAATATATATTAGTCTTATGATAAATTCAATGGAGAAGTTGCAAAGAAAATATTTAGTTGACAAATTCAGTTCAGTCCGTGGTTCCTTCATAGCCACGCAGACTGATTCACACAGAGCTTGGCTGTGATTCTCCACAGCCTTGCACATCCAGAAGTACTGGTTGGATTTTCCCCAACTAAAATTAGCCGCATAAAAGTAGAGTTTGGGCTGTAGTGAGAATGAAGCTAAAGCTCCTTCTATCACCTGGAACTTACTCTTTGTGTTCATGTTAGCACATTCGTACAAACTGGCAAGGTCTGGTGATAACTCATCCTAAATCCTATTAGTTTCTTGAAAAGAAAGGCACATACCCATTTTGTTTGTTTACTTAAGACACAGTGCTTGCTCTGAATTCAAGAAAGAGAAGTTCTGAAATAAAACAAACAAAAGTACACCCCTACATGCTCTTATACACATATTAAGAGAAGACTTGAGGTATATGTGCTCTTTGGGGAAAAGCTAGTCTCATAATAGCTTCAATCTTTTTTTTTTTTTTAAACCATATAAAAGTTCAGTCCTACAGACTTTTAAGCAGCAGGTGTTAGAAATAAATCAAAAGCCCCAAAGGGTAAACAACATGTTACCCTTACAACTCTTTGAATGGAATATATCCTCCCCAAAGAGGAAACTGAGAATTTAGATACATTGCAACTTCACACCTGTGGGATAGAAAATGCAAATGTAAGCTTCCTAAGTGGAGGCCTGGAAAGTTCATCACTAATGAACAAGTCTTAGTATCATAGAATGGGGCCTATTAAAATAGTTGAAGTTGTAAACTGTTGTGCAAGACTGAGGGGAAATGATTGTATTGCCTTGCCAGTTTCAAAGGCACAACTTGCTTCCACTGGTCTTAATATAGAGCCTGACTTCTCTTAATAGTATCTTGTTCAGGCAGTGTTTCTGGGCAACTGTCGTGATTATAATCCAGTCCATGTTCACTTGTTTCAGTACTTATTGAGCTGCTGTTTGTGCCAGGCACTCTTTTGAGTACTGAGGACAGAGTACAAAGATAATGTACAAAGTCGCAGTCCTCTCATACTTTTTCTTGTAATTGGTATACAGTACCCAATCATGGTCATTAGGTTTTCACTATGCTTTTTATGGAGTGCCCACAGTACATTTGGAAGGAGGAAGCACTCCATTTCCGTTCAGTCGTTCAGTCGTGTCCTACTCTTTGGGACCCCATGGACTGCAGCACACCAGGCTTTCCTGTCCATCACCAACACCTGGGTCTTGCTCAAATTCATGTCCATTGAGTTGTTGATGCCATTCAACCACCTCAGCTGGCTTTGGCTTCTGGGAGTCTGGGAGTATGCAGCAGGCCTTTGCCTTGTGTACCAAACTACATGCACTTGGAGAGTGTGTCTCTTCTCTCTCCTGGACCCTGTGCTGTAGAATCGATTGGTGAGACTGAGTATGGTTAAGCCAGGACATGACTCATGCAGAATATGCTGTGGGTATTTGCTATTGGATCTCTGTTTATAGACAGTTTAGTGGAAAACTCAAGGTGGTTCTGTCTATGTATTCATTTCTGATTTAGACCAACTCTGTGGTGGCTTTGACATATGGTATTATCAAGGCTGAGGTTGCAAAGTTTGATTCCCCACCAAGATCAATCAACTTTAGGAAAAGAACACTTTGGGATTGTGTAAGACCTGTACCCATAAGTAGCCACCCTCTTACTAGTCTGTGCTTAGAGCATGGAAATAGGCAAGAGCCTAGTAAATCTTGCTCAGAACTCAAATCAGTCCCCAGGGTGCACCTTACAGAGGGTAGCACTCTACTTGCTGTTTGCACACCTAGTGTGTGTTATTATGGTGCACGTGCAGTAGGGGTCAGCTCTAAGTGGTATCTGCACTGTTGCTGTTATCATACAATCGAACATTAATAGGGCACAAGGAAAGACCATATATTTAGTTTCTAATGTAATTTTAATAACCTGTCTGTAGTTATTACTACATCAATATATCTTTGTTCATAGCTGCTAACAGGTATCAAGATGAATTGATTAAATTTTTTTCCTGTTCTATTATTGCCCTGGTAGAAATTTAACTATACACTTGTGATTTAGCTGCCCTGGTAGAAATTTAACTATACATTTGTGATTTAGCTGTATCATTTCAAACTCAGTCTATTTTTTGTATGAATCTATTGAATTTTCAAAATTCCAAACTGATTTTGACTGTTGCACTCACTTTAAAAATAAGATTTATAAGATGAGGCATGTAATAAAAACTGGTTACCATGTATCTGTAACCTTGGGTGGTGGGTTAAACATACAAATATTAACAAACGGTGTGGAAGATGGTAAGAGAGATCAAAGGAGGAACAAATGGTGGAGTCATCCCTACTCTAATTTTAAAGTAAAAGGCATTGAGAGACAGGGGAAGGAAGGATGGTGAAATGATCAGAGGATTTGGTGGCCTCACTAAGCGTTTTTTGATTCCCTGTAAGACAAATGGGCTTCCCAGGTGGTGCTAGTGATAAAGAACCTGCCTTCCAATGCAGGAGATGCAAGGGGTGCAGGTTCGATCCCTGAATCAGGAAGATCTCCTGGAGAAGGGCATGGCAGCCCACTCTAGTATTCTTGCCTGGAGAATCCCATGGACCAAGGGGCCTGGTGGGCTACAGTCCATGGGATCACAGAGAGTCGGACGCGACTAGGCAACTAACACACACACACACACACACACACACACACACACACACACACACACACACACACGAGTTTACCACAGTAAGTAACCATCTGTCTTGCATCCATGCTGAGTTGCTTCAGCCGTGTCTGACTCTGTGCCACCCCATGGACTATATAGCCTGCCGGACTCCTCCGTCCATGGGATTCTCCAGACAAAAATACTGGAGTCGGTATGCCAGTCCCTTTTCCAGGGATTCTTCCAACCCAGGAATCGAACCCAGGTTTCCCAAATTGCAGGCGGATTCTTTACTGTCTGAGCCCCTTGGGAAGTTACTTCTGTTAACTATTTCCAGAAGCTTAATGTAAATTTTATTTTGGAAATGCTGCCTTCGTTAAAAGATGATGAGGAAGTCATCAAAAGCAGGAAGCTTGTTTTGGTAAACACTCTATGTGTAAGTGTGTATTTTGAAATTTATTATTATTCTTTTGCATGGAGTGTTCAGGAGTCAAGATGTGCAATGAAAAAGGAAAATATCTAATATGTGGGGCTTATCATCTTTGGGGTACCTTCCTTCAATTTTGGCTTTGTGAAGTTTTTCACTTTTTCAAATCCTTCCTCTCTTACGCCTCTTATGTTTCTTGGGCGGTCATAATGAAGGACCAGTCATACAGCTTCAGATTTCCTCTGTATGTGGATAAGGCTCAAACTTTCCTTACCTTTAAGGTGGATGCTACCACAAGAATGGATTCATCATCCAAGTTCACTTTGTCCCCAGAGTTTAGTTTCTCCTTTAGGGCCCTGCGTGATTGTATATTGCCTGATTTTCTGAAGATGCCTTCTGTAAACGGCCCGTTTTGATTGATGTAGGAAAGCATATCCTATAGGGAAGGAAAGAAAAGAAAAGTATGGGACGTTTCATATCTACAAGCCCAGAGCACAAGCTTGCTCCTCTTTCGACAGAGCTGTGGTGTATGAGGGTACAGTGCTAGAACTGGACCGAAGTCAATTTGAAATTTTTTCTTCAGTGTCTCTAAATATATTTTCTACCCAACAATCGATTTGGCATTCATACCCTGAAACATTTTAAACACTTGTGTAATCAGACTTTCCGTTTTAGTGAATTTACCGTGTTAAACGTCTCTGCTTTGAGGCCTTTGTAGATTCACCCTCTCCTCCTTCACCGCTCCTTTCTCATTATTCCCTGTTATAGATGCTCTTCCCTAAGTGTGGAAATCGTTTTGCCATATTCATGCTCCATTTGTGTATTCCCCTTTCAGGGACTGTCCACCCCATTCATTCCTATTTCCTATATTCCTTCCCCTCAAAATCAGGCTCAATATGCCTCTCCTCCTTCTCCCATCACATTTCTTTCTCATCAGCCTTTCTAGTTCCTTTTTCTGTATTTTAATATCCTCTGCTGTCTGCAGAGTAGAGAGATAACAGATATTGGAGCCAGGTTTTTCAAGGAATGTGGAATCTGTTCTGCTACTTATCCACTGTGAGACTTTAGGCATAGCACATACTTGGGTGAGGCTCTTTTGTTTTTCATTTATGAAGTGGGGGTGATGATAATCATAGCTGCCCCCTAAATTTTCTGTGAAAGACACAGGTCTGGGGTAGTGCTAGCACATAACTTGGATGACAAATTTCTTCATATCTACCATAAAATTCCCTGCATCTAGTGTAGTGCTTGGAGAGATAGTGGACAGTGAACAAGTGTTAATGCTTACAGTTCAATACACTAATTTGATAAAGCACAGTCCAAACTCTGTGGCTTTCTTTTGACACATTCTGTCAGGCTCAAATGATTCATTTTTTGCCAGAAGATGAGTACTTTATGCTTAAACACTAGAGTTACAAATCAAATCCGTGTGAGACATTTTGAGTCATAAGGCGGAGTAGACTCAGCTGAAGGAGACTTGAGACGAGTGTCGACTTCAAGGGAGGAGACCAGGAGACCATATGAGGATGAAGTGGACCCTCAGAGATTCTTACACACAGAGTCTGAAGGAAAGTTACACAGCTCAAAATAGCCTGGAGTTAAAACTCCCCTCCAGGTCCTCCCCACCATTCTATGCAAAATAAAGAACTCTGTCACCCGAAGAAAAACATGGACATTAGGTTGATTACGCCCAGCTCCCAGCTGGTCCCAGCCTCTGGCCGGTCTCCGAAATTCCTTGCCCCAGCTGTGTGAGAGAGAACTGCTCTGAACAACCTTGGCGAACAGGCCCCCTTAGGACAGTCGCTTTCCACATACAGGCCTGTAGATGCTCACTCTTTTCTTGGGGTGGTGCAGCAGCTCACTCCTCTGACTGCTGCCCCTTCTCGCCTTGTTAAAGGTGATCTGTTCCTGTCAAGTGCTGGTCTCATGCTTTCTCCCAACCTCGCCTTCTCTGACTCCCTTACCTTACAGAGTCCATTTTAACTGGCCTGAGCCAGTATAGGTGGGTCTTTGTTGAAATCAGTGGAATGGATGAGAGTACCTTTTCATCTGGTATTTGCCTTGTAACTCTGCAGTACCTAAATCAGACCTTATTCTTTGAAGTAATATTATGAAACTTATCAGACAAAGCCAGACTTCTTCATTTGGGGGTAGATTTGGAAGAGAACACTTGATCTCTCAGAACTCCCCTCCTCAGGAGGGTTACAGAAAACCAAAATAAGACCTACCAGAATTGGGGTGGGCAGGCTGTCGTTATCACATACATCCTCAAGAGGAGCTCCAAAGAGCTGTTTTGGCTTTGTGGGTGGTAGAGGTGGGTGTTGGTTGTCCTCGCGAGTCCTGGAGCTACACCAAAAGGCCCAGGTTTTGACAGAACTCTTGCTAACTGTCTTCTTGTCTGAATCGAATATAGGAGAGAGATTTTCACTAGTAGTAGTTTAGCTTATTTAGCCTGATTTCCACCCCTTAGAGTCAGCAGCATGTTCATTGCAGTGGCTCAAAGAGAGAAACTGAACCATTTGTTATATAGAATTCCCCACATTCTGAAACAGACTAATTGCCTCCTTGTAGTGTTAACATGTTCTTCTTCCCCATATTCTGCAAACCAGTAGTTAAACCTAGAGGCGGGATCAGACTCAGGGTTGATTCTCCCTGTGACAGTGTTCCCCAGACAGTGCTGTCTATTCCCTTTGCCCTGTGTCATGAGGCACTTAACCTGTAGCTATACAGGTTTCCTAATGTTCAGTATTATCAGTGGATTCTGGTATCAGATCTCATTTTAAAAGCCAAACATATTTAACGTTCAAATCAAGCAGCATTTGGTTATCATTTACTTTTGTAGTAAGTTTCCTCCCTCTGTTCAATTTCCTGTTTGGCTTTCTGAGTACCCAGTCATGCCCAATTTTCTATCATGAAAAGAATCGCCTTTCATGAGACATCCTGCCTGACCCTGCGTTTCAGTCAGCCTCTGGACCTCTTCTCTGGGAGGCCACACCCCTCAGTCAGCTCCAAGGATGACTTCCTGCCCGCACGGTCCTTGGGAAGTAGTCATTAAACGCAGACTATGTGGTAAGATTACAGGTGGCCATTTTTCTGTAACACCTTCCTGAGCTAACCCAAAGATGAATTTTAACTACCAACAGCCCCTGTCAAAGGAATGCAATGAAGGGCTTTTCCAAGAAAGAGTGATCAGCAATGAAAAATTGAGTTCAAAGTTTCTCGTGCCCAGCTATAAATGTTTTCCTGATATTTGCTCAATAAACCTGCTTAATATTTCCTTAAATAACCTGCTTAAATAGCCAGCTACAGAAGTCAATAGAGGAGCCAAGTTGTAGAAAAATAAACAGAAGAATGTAACCACATGTTTTAAAATGCCCATCCACTTGGCTTTTCTGAGACATAGTGAGTGCATCACCATGTCCATTCAAGTGGGTGAGCCACTTGTGGTGCCGGGTGAGAGAACCAGAAGGCTCCCATTCTGCCTCCTAATGGGATAAGTTACCTGAAGCTCTTTGAGCTTCAGTTTGCTCCAACTTAACATAAATGATGCTACTTACACCTCGCTGGACTACATAACATAATGTACTACTCCGTGCAAGACATGTCACATAGCAGCCTTAATAAAGGTAATTTCCCTCCTTCAAAGGGCCTAAGGCAGCCTAGACATCAGTCAGCTCCCCCACAAGCAGACCCCACCCCCATTCTCCATTTGATTTTGCAGCCTCCAGAAGGTGTGCATTCCTGAAGGAATGTCATCACTTTGCCTTAGGCTCTTCCTGCCTTGACATCATACCGCCATCATTTTAAAAGGAGATGATGAAGAAAGCAAATGCATTCCTAAATTCAGGAAGAGATTCTCCTAATTAATATGTACAAATGTTAAAAGGATACATGTTTATATGGGTTGAGTTGCTTTATGCATCCTGGTTTCCCTGCTCTTAACCTGATTATATTATTTCTAAAACCACCCAAAGGTATTCATGGATTCCAAATGTATTCATTCATTGTTCAGCTTTAATAAGAATGCTCAGGAAGAACGCTCCATCAGTTGCTACAAAGCTATACGTCCAGCTACCCTATGAGCATAGATGGAAAGCAAAATAGACATTAAGCCCTATACTTTTATTTTCAGGCCTAGATGGCCCTTTCGTAATCCTCATTGGTTGGTGTTAGAGTTCTTGTTGGCTCTGTGACCAATAAACGTACATACTGTAGCCACGAAAAGTATGGTGCTCAGTTGTTCAGTCGTGTCCAACTCTTGCAACGTTGTGGACTGTCGTCTATCAGGCTCCTGTCTACGGGATTTCCCGGATAATAATACTGGAGTGGGTTGCCAGGGACTGTTAAACAGGTTAGCTTTATAACTTCATCTTTCTTAAACAATCCTGACAAGATTTAGGTTAGTGTTTCCTCATGGTCAAATTAGGGTTTGAATGTTAAAAAGTGAAATGTTGAAACTTTGTGGGTATAGAATAACAATTATGAGAATAAAAATACTTTAAGTAGAAATTCTCTTCTGGCCCCAATACTTCTTAAATTAGTGAGACATTTCATTCAGAGGAAGAAATATCAATGGGACAATATTGGAATGGTAGCAGGGTAGCAGGGATAATGAGAGGAAAGATTTAAACAAAAAAAACAAACACATAAATATTTAGTCCAGTTCCATTCACAGCCTGGCTCTGAAGCAGAATGGAAAGTGAGCTTGCTGTGGAGATAGACTCGAGAGTTCAAGTCTCAGGGGTGGTCCTACGATTGCAGAGGAATAGGACGGGGAGACCACTTTCTCCCTCACAAATTCATCCGAAGAACATTTGAACGCTGAGCAAATTCCACGAAACAACTTCTGAATGCTGGCAGAGGACATCAGGCACCCAGAAAGGCAGCCCATTGTTTTTGAGAGGAGGTAGGACAAAATATAAAAGATAAAAAGGGAGACAAAAGAGGCAGGGACAGAGATCCATCCTGGGAAGGGAGTCTTAAAAGAGCAGAAGTTTCCAAACACCAGGAAACACTCTCATAGCGGGTCTGTGGGGAGTTTTGGAATCTCAGAGGACAACATAACCGGGAGGAAAAGTAAATATATAAATAAATAAAACCCACAGATTATGTGCCCAACGGCAACTCCCAGCAGAAAAGTAGCCCAGACGCTGGCATCCACCACCAGCAAGTGGGGGCTGAACCTGGAGGCAAGGGCTGCATTGCTTAGAGTAAGGACCGGGCCTGAATGCCCCGAGGGCAATCTGAGGGAGCTAATGTGAGATAGCAACCCGGACTGTGGGATAGCCAGAGAGAGAGAAAGAGAACTGTCCCGAGAAAAGCCCTAACCTAAGACATTGCCATACATCACCACATACACATGGACATCACCAGATGGTCAACACCGAAATCAGATTGATTATATTCTTTGCAGGCAAAGATGGAGAAGCTCTATACAGTCAGCAAAAACAATACCAGGAGCTGACTGTGGCTCAGATCATGAACTCCTTATTGCCAAATGCAGACTTCAACTGAAGAAAGCGGGGAAGACCACTAGACCATTCAGGTATGACCTAAATCAAATCCCTGATGACTATAGAGTGGAAGTGAGAAATAGATTTAAGGGACTAAATCTGATAGACAGAGAGCCTGATGAACTATGAACGGAAGTTCGTGACATTGTACAGGAGACAGGGATCAAGAGCATTCCCATGGAAAAGAAATGCAAAAAGGCAGAATGGTTGCCTGAGGAGGCCTGACAAATAGCTGTGAAAAGAAGAGAAGCGAAAAGCAAAGGAGAAAAGGAAAGATATTCCCATTTGAATGCAGAGTTCCAAAGAATAGCCAGGAGAGAAAAGAAAGCCTTCCTCAGCAATCAATGCAAAGAAATAGAGGAAAACAACAGAATGGGAAAGACTAGAGATCTCTTCAAGAAAATTAGAGAGACCAGGGGAACATTACATGCAAAGATGGGTTCAAGAAAGGACAGAAATTGTATGGACCTAACAGAAGCAGAAGATATTAAGAAGAGGTGAGAAGAATACACAGAAGAACTGTACAAAGAAGATTTTCATGACCCAGATAATCACAATGGTGTGATCACTCACGTAGAACCAGACATCCTGGAATGTGAAGTCAAGTGGGCCTTAGAAAGCATCACTTCGAACCGAGCTAGTGGATGTGATGGAATTCCAGTTGAGCTATTTCAAATCCTGAAAGATGATGCTGTGAAAGTGCTGCACTCAATATGTCAACAAATTTGGAAAACTCAGCAGGGGCCACAGGACTGGAAAAGGTCAGTTTTCATTCCAATCCCTAAGAAAGGCAATCCCAAAGAATGCTCAAACTACCGGACAATTGCACTCATCTCACATGCTAGTAAAGTAATGCTCAAAATTCTCCAAGCCAGGCTTCAGCAATATGTGAGCTGAGAACTTCCAGATATCCAAGCTGGTTTTGAAAAGGCAGAGGACCCAGAGATCAAATTGCCAGTATCCAGTGGATCATCGAAAAAGCAAGAGAGTTCCAGAAAAACATCTATTTCTGCTTTATTGACTATGCCAAAGCCTTCGAGCATGTGGATCACGCTCGAATAAACTGTGGAAAATTCTGAAGTAGTTGGGAATACCAGACCACCTGACCTGCCTCTTGAGAAACCTGTATGCAGGTCAGGAAGCAACAGTTAGAACTAGACACGGAACAACAGACTGGTTCCAAATAGGAAAAGGAGTACGTCAAGGCTGTACATTGTCACCCTGCTTATTTAACTTATATGCAGAGTACATCATGAGAAACGCTGGGCTGGAAGAAGCACAAGCTGGAATCAAGATTGCCAGGAGAAATATCAATAACCTCAGATATGCAGATGACACCACCCTTATGGCAGAGGGTGAAGAGGAACTAAAAAGCCGCTTGATGAAAGTGAAAGAGGAGAGTGAAAAAGTTGGCTTAAAGCTCAACATTCAGAAAACTAAGATCATGGCATCTGGTCCCATCACCTCATGGGAAATAGGTGGGGAGACAGTCGAAACAGTGTCAGAGTTTATTTTTTGGGGCTCCAAAATCACTGCGGATGGTGACTGCAGCCATGAAATTGAAAGATGCTTACTCCTTGGAAGGAAAGTTATGACCAACCTAGATAGCATATTAAAGAGCAGAGACATTACCTTGCCAACAAAGGTCCGTCTGGTCAAGGCTATGGTTTTTCCAGTGGTCATGTATGGATGTGAGAGTTGTACTGTGAAGAAAGCTGAGTGCTGAAAAATTGATGCTTTTCGACTGTGGTGTTGGAGAAGACACTTGAGAGTCCCTTGGACTGCAAGGAGATCCAACCAGTCCATCCTAAAGGAGATCAGTCCTGGGTGTTCATTGGAAGGACTGATGCTGAAGCTGAAACTCCAGTACTTTGGCCACCTCATGTAAAGAGTCGACTCACTGGAAAAGACTGTGATGCCGGAGGGATTGGGGGCAGGAGGAGAAGGGAACGACAACGGATGAGATGGCCAATGGCATCACCGACTCCCTGGGCATGAGTTTGAGTAAACTGTGGAAGTTGGTGATGCACAGGGAATTTTGGCGTACTGCGATTCATGGGCTTGCAAAGGGTCGGACACGACTGAGTTCCTGAACTGCACTGAAGACATTTCCGCCATGCTCACAGAACAAAGGACTGAGCGAGTACCAGAGGAGAGCTAGCTGGCTGTGGTCTGGCCCATCCCCTGCCGGAGACAGGGGGCAAGTGGGGGGCAGCAGAGCCTGAAAGGGCTATCTTGGCCCCAGAGAGGCATCCTCTACCAAACTGCAAGCAGACTCCCAGTTGCTAACAAAGTCTTCCTGGGATACTGGACGGTTGACATCCATCAGGAGGGTCACAGCCAGAGATCAGCTCCCCAGAGGAGACACACGACACACCTGAGATGGGCGCGCCCGATGCCACCGAGGAAACCGAGCGGCTGAGACCGGGGAGGTGATAAGATGAGCCCGCACCTGGGGTGACTGCACTCGTCAAGCACCTGTTCGCCTGAGCTGCTCGGACCTGGGATGGGCACAAAACGCAGGCCCAACCGAGTCTGTGCCTTTGTGGAGTACCCGAGAACCAGAACCTGAGCGACTTAGACCTGCGAAGTGCATGTAACCCAGGGCCTGCTCCCTGCAGAGCAACCTGGAGCCTGAGCAGTGTAGACAGGGAAAGCACACACGCTGTGAGCGGGGGCAAACCCGGTGTGGCCGAGACGCTGCGAGCACTCCCCACACACACCAGTGACATTTGTTTGCAGTGCCCCTCCCTCCCCACAGCACGACTGAATAAGTGAGCCTAAATAAGTGACCGCCTCCGTCCCCCTGTGTCAGGGTGGAAATCAGACACTGAAGAGACCTGCAAACAGAAGAAACTAAAATAAACAGAGGGAACTGCTTTGGAAGTGACAGGTGCAACAGTTTAAAACCCTGTAGTTAACACCAACTACTTTGGAAGAGGCCTATAGATCTTGAGAAGTATAAGCTGGATCAAGGAACTATCTGAAACTGAACTAACCCCACGCTGCCCACAGCAGCTCCAGAGAAATTCCTAGATATAGTTTTACTATTATCATTTAAAAATTTTTTTAAGTTTTTTTTCAATTTTTAAGTCCTCTATTACTCCTTTAGTTTTCATTTTTATAACCTACTATTACCTTGAAAGAAAAGACCCTATTTTTAAAACAAACTTCATATATATTTATTATAATTTTTGTGACTTTGTTTTTTTTAGTATTGTATTTTTAAGAATCTAACCTCTACTCTAGATTTTTTTTTTACTCTAGATTTTTAATCTTTGCTTTTTGATATTTGTTATCAATTTTGTACTTTTAAGAACCCAGTCTTCAGTACCCATTTTTTTTGGGAGTGAGATGACTGGCTTGATTGCTCTCTCCCCATTTTGACTCTGCTTTTTCTCCACCAGGTCGCCTCTATCTCCTCCCTCCCCCTTCTCTTCCCTACCCAACTCTGTGAATCTCTGTGTGTTCAGGGCTGTGGAGAACACTTAGGGAACTGATTCCTGGCTGGATCTGTCTCTCTCCTTTTGATTCCCCCTTTTATCCTCCTGGCCACCTCTGTCTCCTTCCTCCCTCTTCTCTTCTCTGTGTAAGTCCGTGAACACCTCTGAGGCATCCAGACTGTGGAGAGCACATAGGAAAGTGATTACTGGCTAGCTTGCTTTCTCCCCTTTGGATTCCCTCTCTTCTCCTCCTGGTCACCTCTATCTCCTTCCTCCCTCTTCTCTCCTCCATGTAACTCTGTGAACCTCTCTGGGTGTCCCTCACTATGGTGAACCTTTTCATCATTAACTTAGATGTTTTATCACCAGTGCTGTATAGATAGAGAAGTCTTGAGGCTACTGTAAGAATAAGACTGGAAACCAGAGGCAGGAGGCTTAAGTCCAAAAACTGAGAACACCAGAGAACTCCTGACTCCAGGGAACATTAATCGATAAGAGCTCATCCAAAAGCCTCCCTACCTACACTGAAACCAAGCACCACCCAAGGGCCAACAAGTTCTAGAGAAAGACATACCATGCAAATTCTCCAGCAACACAGGAATATAGCCCTGAGCTTCAATATACAGGCTCCCCAAAGTCACACCAAACCCATAGACATCTCAAAACTCATGACTGGACACTTCATTGCACTCCAGAGAGAAGAAATCCAGCTCCACCCACCAGAACACTGACTCAAGCTTCCCTAACAAGGAAACCTTGACAAGCCACCCGTCCAACCCCACCCACAGAGAGGAAAGGCCACCCCAAACACAGCAATCTAAACAAGATGAAGAGGCAGAGAAATACTCAGCAGGTAAAGGAACATGATAAATGCCCACCAAACCAAACAAAAGAGGAGGAGATAGGGAGTCTACCTCAAAAAGAATTCAGAATAATGGTAGTAAAAAAAATCCAAAATCTTGAAAATAAAACAGAGTTACAGATAAATAGCCTGGAGACAAGGATTGATAAGGTGCAAGAAATGTTTAACAAGGACCTAGAAGAAATAAAAAAGTCAATCAATAATGAATAATGGAATAAATGAGATCAAAAACACTCTGGAGGGAACCAACAGTAGAATAACAAAGACAGAAGATAGGATAAGTGATGTAGAAGGTAGAATGGTAGAAATAAATGAAGCAGAGAGGAAAAAAGGAAAAAGAATTAAAAGAAATGAGGACAACCTCAGAGACCTCTGGGACAATGTGAAACACCCCAACATTCGAATCATAGGAGTCCTAGAAGAAGAAGACAAAAAGAAAGGCCATGAGAAAATATTTCAGGAGATAATAGTTGAAAACTGCCCTAAAATGGTGAAGGAAACAGTCACACAAGTCCAAGAAACCCAGAGAGTCCCAAACAGGATAAACCCAAGGTGAAATACCCTAAGACACATATTAATCAGCTTAACAAAGATCAAACGCAAAGAACAAATATTAAAAGCAGCAAGGGAGAAACAACATATAACACACAAGGGGATTCCCGTAAGGATAACAGCTGATCTTTCAATAGAAACTCTTCGGGCCAGAAGGGAATGGCAGGACATACTTAAAGTGATGAAAGAAAAAAACCTACAACCCAGATTACTGTACCCAGCAAGGATCTCACTCAAATATGAAGAAGCAATCAAAAGCTTTACAGACAAGCAAAAGCTGAGAGAATTTTACACCACCAAACCAGCTCTTCAACAAATGCTAAAGGATCTTCTCTAGACAGGAAACACAGAAAGGGTGTATAAACTCGAACTCAAAACAATAAAGTAAATGGCAATGGGCTCATACTTATCAATAATTACCTTAAATGTAAATGGGTTGAATGCCCCAACCAAAGGACAAAGACTGGCTGAATGGATACAAAAACAAGACCACTATATATGTTGTCTACAAGAGACCCACCTCAAGACAAGGGACACATACAGACTGAAAGTGAAGGGCTGGATAAAGATATTCCATGCAAATGGAGACCAAAAGAAAGCAGGAGTAGCAATACTCATCTCAGATAAAATAGACTTTAAAATAAAGTCTGTGAAAAGAGACAAAGGACACTACATAATGATCAAGGGATCAATCTAAGAAGATATAACAATTATAAATATATATGTACCCAAGATAGGAGCACAACAATATGTAAAAAATGCTAACAAGTGTGAAAGGAGAAATTAACAGTAACACAATAATAGTGGGAGACTTTAATACCCCAATCACACCTATGGATAGATGAACTGAACAGAAAATTAACAAGGAAACACAAACTTTAAATGATAAAATGGACCACTTAGACCTAATTGATACGTATAGGACATTTCACCCCAAAACAATGAATTTCACCTTTTTCTCAAGTGCACACGGAACCTTCTCCAGGATAGATCACATCCTGGGCCATAAATCTAGCCTTGGTAAATTCAAAAAAACTGAAATCATTCCAAGCATCTTTTCTGACCACAGTGCAGTAAGATTAGATGTCAATTACAGGAGAAAAGCTATTAAAAATGCCAACATAGGGAGGCTGAACAACATGCTTCTGAATAACCAACAAATCATAGAAGAAATTAAAAAAGAAATCAAAATATGCATAGAAATGAATGAAAATGAAAACACAACCACCCAAACCCTATAGGACACTATAAAAGCAGTGCTAATGGGAAGGTTCATAACAATACGGGGTTACCCCAAGAAACAAGAAAAAGGTCAAATAAATAACCTAACTCTACACCTAAAGCAAGTAGAAAAGGAAGAAATGAAGAACCCCAGGGTTAGTAGAAGGAAATAAATCTTAAAATTAGGGCAGAAATAAATGCAAAAGAAACAAAAGAGACCATGGCAAAAATCAACAAAGCTAAAAGCTGGTTCTTGGAGAAGATAAATAAAATTAACAAACCATTAGCCAGATTCATCAAGAAACAAAGGGAGAAGAATCAAATCAACAAAATTAGAAATGAAAATGGAGAGATCACAACAGACAACACAGAAATACACAGGATCATAAGAGACTACTATCAGCAACTATATGCCAATAAAATGGACAACGTGGAAGAAATAGAAAAATTCTTAGAAAAGCATAATTTTCCAAAACTGAACCAGGAAGAAACAGAAGATCTTAACAGACCCATCACAAGCACAGAAATCGAAACCATAACCAGAAATCTTCCAACAAACAAAAGCCCAGGACCAGATGGCTTCACAGCTGAATTCTACCAAAAATTTAGAGAAGAGCTAACACCTACCTTACTCAAACTCTTCCAGAAAATTGCAGAGGAAGGTAAACTTCCAAACTCATTCTATGAGGCCACCAGAACCCTAGTACCAAAACCTGACAAAGATGCCACAAAAAAAGAAAACTACAGGCCAATATCACTGATGAACATAGATGCAAAAATCCTTAACAAAATTCTAGCAAACAGAATCCAACAACATAGTAAAAAGATCATACTTCATGACCAAGTAGGCTTTATCCCAGGGATGCAAGGATTCTTCAATATCCACAAATCAATCAATGTAATACAGCACATTAACACATTGAAAGTTAAAAACCATATGGTTATCTCAATAGATGCAGAGAAATCCTTTGACAAAATTCAATATTCATTTATGATAAAAAAAAAAAAAAACTCTCCAGAAGTCAGGAATAGAAGGAACATACCTCAACATAATAAAAGCTATATATGACAAACCCACAGCAAACATTACCCTCAATGGCGAAAAATTCAAAGCATTTCCCCTAAAGTCAGGAACAAGACAAGGGTGCCCACTCTCACCACTACTATTCAACATAGTTTTGGAAGTTTTGGCCACAGCAATCAGAGCAGAAAAAGAAAAGGAATCCAGATTGGAAAAGAAAAAGTAAAACTCTCACTGTTTGCAGATGACATCATCCTCTATATAGAAAACCCTAAAGACTCCACCGGAAAATTACTAGAACTAATCCATGAATACAGTAAAGTTGCAGGATATAAAATTAACACACAGAAATCCCTTGCATTCCTATACACTAACAATGAGAAAACAGAGAAATTAAGGAAACAATTCTATTCACCATTGTAACGAAAAGAATAAAATACTTAGGAATATATCTACCTAAAGAAACAAAAAACCTATATATAGAAAACTGTAAAGCACTGATGAAAGAAATCAAAGATGACACAAAAAGATAGAGAAATATACCATGTTTGTGAATTGGGAGAATCAATATAGTGAAAATGAGTATACTACCCAAAGCAATCTGTAGATTCAATGCAATCCCTATCAAGCGAACAATGGTATTTTTCAAAGAACTAGAACAAATAATTTCACAATTTGTATGGAAATACAAAAAACCTCAAATAGCCAAAGCAATCTTGAGAAAGAAGAATGGAACTGGGGGAATCAACCTTCCTGACTTAAGGCTGTACTACAAAGCCACAGTCATCAAGACAGTATGGTATTGGCACAAAGACAGAAATACAGATCAATGGAACAGAATAGAAATCCCAGAGATAAATCCACGCACCTATGGACACCTTACGTTTGACAAAGGAGGCAAGAATATACAAGGGAGAAAAGACAATCTCTTTAACAAGTGGTGCTGGGAAAACTGGTCAACCACTTGTAAAAGAATGAAACTAGAACACTTTCTAACACCATACACAAAAATAAACTCAAAATGGATCAAAGATCTAAATGTAAGACCAGAAACTATAAAACTCCTAGAGGAAAACGTAGGCAAAACACTCTCTGACATGAATCACAGCAGGATCCTCTATGACCCACCTCCCAGAATATTGGAAATAAAAGCAAAACTAAACAAATGGGACCTAATGAAACTTAAAAGTTTTGCACAACAAAGGAAACTATAAGTAAGGTGAAAAGACAGCCCTCAGAATGGGAGAAAATAATAGCAAATGAAGCAACTGACAAAAGCTTAATCTCAAAAATATACAAGCAACTCCTGAAGCTCAATTCCAGAAAAATAAATGACCCAATCAAAAAATGGGCCAAAGAACTAAACAGACATTTCTCCAAAGAAGACATACAGATGGCTAACAAACACATGAAAAGATGCTCAACATCACTCATTATCAGAGAAATGCAAATCAAAACCACAATGAGGTACCATTTCACGCCAGTCAGAATGGCTGCTATCCAAAAGTCTACAAGCAATAAATGCTGGAAAGGGTATGGAGAGAAAGGAACCCTCTTACACTGTTGGTGGGAATGCAAACTAGTACAGCCACTATGGAGAATAGTGTGGAGATTTCTTAAAAAACTGGAAATAGAACTGCCATATGACCCAGCAATCCCACTCCTGGGCAATACACACTGAGGAAACCGGAATAGAAAGAGACACGTGTACCCCAACGTTCATTGCAGCACTGTTTATAATAGCCAGGACATGGACGCAACCTAGATGTCCATCAGCAGACAAATGGATAAGAAAGCTGTGGTACATATACACAATGAATATTACTCAGCCATTAAAAAGAGTACATTTGAGTCAGTTCTAATGAGGTGGATGAAACTGGAGCCTATTATACAAAGTGAAGTAAACCAGAAAGAAAAACACCAATACAGTATACTAACGCATATGTATCGAATTTAGAAGGATGGTAATGATAACCTTATATGTGAGACAGCAAGAGAGACACAGATGTATAGAACAGTCTTTGGACTCTGTGGGAGATGGAGAGGGTGGGATGATTTGAGAGAAGAGCATTGAATCATGTAAATTATCATATGTGAAACAGATCACCAGCCCAGGTTCGATGCATGAGACTGGGTGCTCAGGGCTGGTGCACTGGGAAGACCCAGAGGGATGGGATGGGGAGGGAGCTGGGAGGGGGATTCAAGATGGGGAACACATGTACACCCATGGCTGATTCATTTCAATGTATGGCAAAACCACTGCAATATTGTAAAGTAATTAGCCTCCAAATAAATAAATTTAAAAAAAAGAAAAAAGATTGCCAGGAGAAATGTCAATAACCTCAGACATGCAGATGACACCACCCTTATGGCAGAAAGCGAAGAACTAAAGAACTTCTTGATGAAAGTGAAAGAGGAGAGTGAAAAAGTTGGCTTAAAACTCAACATTCCGAAAGCTAAGATCATGGCATCTAGGCCCATTACTTCACAGCAAATAGACAGGTAAACAGTGGAAACATTGACAGACTTTATGATTTTGCGTGCCAAAATCATAGTAGATGGTGACTGCAGCCATGAAATTAAAAGATGCTTGCTCCTTGGAAGAAAAGTTATGACCAACCAAACAGCATATTAAAAAACAGAGACATTACTCTGCCAACAAAGGTCCGTCTAGTCAAAGCTATGGTTTTTCAAGTAGTCATGAATGTATGTGAGAGTTGGACTATAAAGAAAGCTGAGCACTGAAGAATTGATGCTTTTGCACTGTGCTTTTGGAGAAGACTCCTCAGAGTCCCTTGGACAGCAAGGAGAACCAACCCATCCATCCTAAAGGAAATCAGTCCTAAATGTTCATTGGAAGGACTGTTGCTGAAGATGCAATGTCAATACTTTGGCCATGTGATGCAAAGAACCGTCTCATTTGAAAAGACCCTGATCCTGGCAAAGATTGAAGGCAGATGAGAAGGGGCAACAGAGGATGAAATGGTTGGATGGCATCACTGGCTTGATGGACATAGGTTTGAGTAAACTCTGGGTGTTCATCATGGACAGGGAGGCCTGGTGTGTTGCAGTCCATGGGGTCACAAAGAGCCGGACATGACTGAGCGACTGAGCTGAACTGAACTGAACTGAAGAATGTTGTTTAGGTTTTTTTTTTTTTTAACAATGTTGTTTAGTTTTTATTGCTATTTTTGTCTTCTGTGAAAGTTTCGTTTCTTTTCTTAATGCTTTATTTTATATTGGAGTATAACTGGTTAGTAATGTTGTGTTAGCTTCTATTGTACAGCAAAGTGATTCAATTATACATATATCTATTCTTTTTCAAATTCTTTCCCCATTTAGGTTCTTACAGAGTATTCAGCAGAGTTCCCTGTAGTGTAGAGTAGGTACGTGTTGGTTATCCATTTTAAATAGAGCAGTGTGTATATGTCAATCCCAAACATACCTAACTTATATATGTCTTTTATTATAAGTCACTTTAAATCAGTGTGGAAAGTAATCAGAATGAACATTTTACTAATGATAACATTAATTAGTGAAATATTCATTAGGCACAATACCAGACATTTGAACACAAGTGTCTTAAGATTTCTCTCCCCTTGAAAATCAAAAGGATAGGAAAATATTAAGTAAAATAGTCTTCCCCCAAACAGAACTAGCACATTCAGTTTACTGACCGGAAAAACAAGGATGTTAATAACTATATTGCAGGACTCTAAGTTAAACTAGTTAAAACTGAATATTAGATTTTCTATAAATAGATGTTAGACCAAGGTGCTTGCTAACTTATCTTCTCTGCTTGTAGACTATATGCAAGAGCATTTGGACTTTAATAATTACAAAATACACTAAGAGAAAATTAATTTTGCTAGCAAATAGCAAATGTTTTAGTTACTGTTCTTTTTGAAATATATTTTCTTCAATAAATATACCAATGTAAAAACAAAAGAGTTCAAGTCTAACCAGAATGCCCAAGGCCACTTCAGCCTAAGCCCAGAATAGATTCTAGGTCTTCTCTAAGCCACACAGTCATCTAAACACCTCCTGTGAGGTGCCCGAGATGCTGGACAAAATCTTGGGATGGGGAACGTGTGTTCCCAGGCCATAAGAAGCTCATGTTCTAATAAGATACATAGATGTGTGTGTGTGTGTGTGTGTGTGTGTGTGTGTGTGTGTGTGTGTTTAAGTTGTTCAGTCTTGCCCAACTCTTTGTGATCCCATGGACTGTAGGCTGCCAGGCTCCTCTGTCAGTGGGATTCTCCAGGCAAGAATATTGGTGTGACTGATAGCCATTCCCTTTGCCAAGGGATCTTCCTGACCCAGGGATCAAACTCAGGTCTCCTGTGTTGTAGGCAGATGCTTTACCATTTAAGCCACCAGCAAAGTCCACACAGATGTGTACCTACGGAATTATATGTAGGAAGTGCTATGCTGTCTACCTAGAGGAATTAAAAAAAAAAAAAAATCCTTCCTAGAAGTGAATTGGGTCTTGATTTCAGACCTTTGGGGTTTCTCTGGGCTTGATTCTGGGTGGAATTGGTGCCTGCCTATACTGCCCTCCAGCCCCCCATGGAGAACTGGCTGTACGTTGTTTGTTTTCAGGAGTAGAGACGAGAGCCAGGAGAAGCCACTTGTAGGAAAGGAAGGGGCTCACCTTTCCCATGCTCATCCCTGGCTTGGTTCTTGGCTGAGCGCCTGGGTTTCAGGATAAACTGGTCTTGAATCTCTTGGGACCCCTCCAGGAAGTCCTCCTGGAGGGCAGAAGCAGAAGTGGAGTCCTCCAGTCCCTGCTGCAGCAGCCCAGTAGCTGGAACACTGCTCATTTTAATTCCATAGGGATGTTCATGACCTATATGGAGAAAAATGTAAATATAGATTCAGACCGATAGTGATGTGTGTGATCAAACCTACCTTACTGTGAGCTAGTGTGCCACACTGGTGTGACTGCTGACCTTAAGGTGCTTCTGGGTAGAGAAGGCTGTGACTCCCAAGTAAGCATAATATGCACTCTCACGGGGACATGCTGCAAAAAGCAGGTGCCCAAGCCGAAAAGTTTAAACCATAACAAGAAAAATGTTTTTAGACACCTTTTTTGGCCTGGAAGGTATATATTCATCAGTGAATTGCACACTATTGACTTTCATTGCGTTTCCATCTGAGAATATTTATGTCCTTCTAGTTTCTGTCTTGGAGAAGGCAATGGCACCCCACTCCAGTACTCTTGCCTGGAAAATCCCATGGACAGAGGGGTCTGGTAGGCTGCAGTCCATGGGTTGCTAAGAGTCGGACACAACTGAGCGACTTCACTTTCACTTTTCACTTTCTTGCATTGGAGAAGGAAGTGGCAACTCACTCCAGTGCTCTTGCCTGGAAAATCCCAGGGATGGCAGAGCCTGGTGGGCTGCCGTCTATGGGGTCGCACAGAGTCGGACACGACTGATGCGACTTAGCAGCAGCAGCAGCAGTTTCTGCCTTGACACTTACTATACCTGTACATCTTAGGCAAAGTGCTAACTTTAACATTCCTCCTTTGAAACACTGACCCTCACACATAGACTCATAAGGATCAAAGTAAATATATTAATAAGCATTGGTGCTTAATATTTTTAAAACAATCGGACTCTGTATGTTAAGAATTGCTCTGATCAGTGTTCTGCCACACATGTCAGTTTAACCGATTTTCCATTTCCTTTTGTCAGTTCAGTAGGCAGAGTGCAGTGAGGTGGTTTGGTGAATGTTTCCCTCCCACTACTGCTTCCCTCTAAGGGGTTTCCTACGAGGCAGTGATCAGAGACAAGCCTGCATGGCCGAGAAAACCCAGATGTAAAGTGCAAAACAGTGTTTACAGAGTGGAAAACCACACCAGAAATCATTGGGAGTTGCCTGCCTGCCAAGTGATTTGTTTTGCTCTTTCATGCTGTAAATTGCTTCCTCTCCATAGACTTCTCTAAGGCCCTGTGCTGTCCGGTGGATTCCATCTTTAAAGAATTGCATGAAGGCTCCTTTTCTTTTGTTTCTGATTCGTTAAATGCAGCTGGAGTTCTTGCTTTTGCTTTACATCTGGCATAAAAACAATGTCAGTGCTCTATTCAGAACAAGAATCACAGCGACTTCCATCCTTTAAGGCAAAAGAAGCTTCTGTGAGAGTAATAAAATACAACCAAGTCACCAGGATAACCAGGAGCTAATCCATAATTGTGAGCTGAGAACATGTTAACAAATGCATTCAGAATGACTGCTGAGGCAGCATCATGAAAGGCAGCCTCTCAGGAGTCTTTAGAGCCAGCCATGGTGTCTGAAGCTGTTCGAAGCTTAAAAGTTGTCATCTACATTGTTTTATTTAAATTAATGCATTTTATTAAACTAAATATGTTTATTCAATTTTTTTCACTTTACTGCTGACTGACTTTTACAAGGATGTCAACAAGGCAAGAAAAACATGTGAAATGGGTGAGGTGATTTTTGTCTTCAGCTTTATACTTGGTGACTCCATGTGGTCTAAGACTGGGAATATACATATCAAAGAAAAAACATAGTTGTTTAGATTCTCCAGACCACTTGAAAATGTTCCTCAGATCACTTGAAAGAATAATAGACTCAAAAAAAAAAAAAAAAAAAGAAAGAGTAATAGACTCACAGGATTGTTGAACAGATGAAAAAAGTTAAAAAAAGATTCTGTAAGAGGAAGTGCTCTAAGATTTCTAGCAGAAGTCATTGTCACCATTACTATATTGCAAGTTCTACTCTAGATTTTGTCTTTTCCCTTGTTTTAATCCCTCCTTTTTTCACTTACCACCCTGACAGATTTGCTCATCCAAGAATGTGCATTATTATTTCTAGTTAACTTGCTATGATAACTATTTTAGGAAAGATGTAGTCTATTTATCAAAAATTTCAAGAGCAGTGCTAGGGAACTCAGCTTGAGAAACAGCAAAGTTACATGCAGATGGTTTAGTCAGTGAAGAATCTAAGAGTCTGAGTGTGATTACTTCATTTTCTTTATGAGAAAAGCTTTGGGCACAGAGTAGGTATTAAATAAATGTACTTGAAGTCAGAGGCATGGCTGGATTTTAGAAGATTATCACAAAATAGAGACTACTTAGTAGTTAGAAAATGGAACTGAGAACATCAAGACTGGAATATGAAAAATAATGTATGAGCAAAAGAAATTCCCGGTTGTGTTGCTTTCATATCTAAGTGAGTAAATAAAGAGTAATTGTTTTCAAGACAACTCTGTTTGTCAAGTGGAAAAAGTAAAGAAGAAAAATTCACACTGCTGTCCCCAAATAGACCATAAGCTGCTGCCTGAAGACATGCTATCTGTGCTTGGGATAGAGCAGGTGCTTAGAATTATTTAACACACGTATAAATGAATACCGCAAGAGATTTTCAGTTTAAGTGCATTTAAGCATTTAAGCTTATCAACCATTACTTTGAGACCTTAAAGTTACAATTTGGAACCCAACCAACTCCATCTTAGGTTTTCCCTGACACTTACCAGTAAGTGGATATGAGGCCTTTTTCGTGCCAGAACTGATCCACAACTGGTAATCTTTCTCAGAGCCCTTGGAAACAAAAAGAACTATGTGTCACAGCAAATCTTCCTAGTAGGCACTTGAAGAACTCATTTCCTTAGCATTTCTATACTTTCAAAAGGAGAATTAGGGCCAGTATAAGTGCTGTTTGGCCCGTGGGAGTGGCAAACATTTTTGAGTTAACAATGCAGATTCCAGTAACCCCTGTCCCTCTCTCAGAGCCTCCAGTGGACCATTTGAGATTCTCGTCCTTTTTGATAAAGGGTGAGGATCTGTGGAACCACAGTACAGTCAGTTAGCCTCTCACTTTGTGGGTGGTTCATAGTATAAAAAAATCATGGTAATTTTAAATAAAATTATAAATAAATATATAAATAAAATGTATAAATTATAAATAAAAATAATTTTAAAAACTTCTCTTCACCATGGAAGAGAAGTCTAATCTCAAGAATCCTGCTTTCTGCTGTTTTGAGGCTCCTTGGAGAATGCTGGCTTTTGCCTTAAAAGGCCCCTGCCCAGTCAGACGTGTTGTCCAGAAAGCCACATAGCTCTGCCATGACTGTTCCTGAACAAAGTAAAACTTGAAAGGAGGCATTAGCTCAGCAACCATTAACAAAATGAGACAGATGCCCAAGAGGCCTTCAGTAGATGGCAGCCTACTGGCTGTGATGTAGGCAAGCACCACTCAAGGCAGAGAAGGGACAAGGACTCTAACCTGAAGAATGAGTCAGATGTAGAAAAGAGTTTCTTCCAGCAGAATCACTGCCTAAGAAGACTGAATGTCCCATTTGAAACAAGCTTAAATTATGAAGACTGCTAAATTGAAGAGCCCTCCAGGAGAGGATAAAGCAAAAAATGTTTGAAATAGAGTTGTTGGTGATAGGTAATAGATACTATGCTTACCTTTGACTCCTGATTAAAAGTCACAGCCTTGCCATGAAGGAAGCAAAGTCCCAGGTATGGAAGCAATCACACACACAAACACACACATATAACTAAATAGGCTCAAAATTGTATTGCAAATAAGAAATGAGAGAGCAGATAAAAATCTTTTCTTTTAAGGTAAAAATTGGAAAAACTATGATGGAATCCCTTAAATCAGGCATATGTATTTGGCAAATGACCCTAGTTATTCACTGAAATAGAAATTTTTTGTCTAGTGAGATGGATCACTTTGATTTCCTTTGATTAAGCAAAGGAAAGTTACAAAAATGAAATAAAATGAGTTCTAACATTAATTAGTCTCACCAGCCTTATCCCTAAAGCCAGTTTCTTCTAAGATTTAATTCTCATTCAGGGCATATATATCATATAGATTAGAAGTCAGTGCAGAGGGGTGATGTACTTAATGCATATGAATTCAATTTTATTTAAAATGTATTACTAAATTATATTTTTACAGAAATCTTGATGTCTTATACCAAATTCTGGATGCCTTGAGGTTTTAAGGGGCTTTACTATACCATTGAGAAACATAAATACAAATATTGTAATTATGTCATATCACAATAGCAAGACATTTTCACTCCAGTATTCTTGCCTGGAAAATTCGATAGACAGAGGAGCCTGGTGGGCTACAGTCCATGAGCTCTCAAAGAGTCGGACACGACTAAGTGACCAACACACACATAGGTTATTAATATAGTTTGGCTGCCTTCAGTTTCTACATTTAATGAGACAAAATATGACTTACTTATCTGAAATAATCAGCTATCTTATGATGATAGATACATTACACACAAACACAGACACACACACACACACATACAAATCTCAAAAATCAAAGTTGGTTTTTTAACTAAAAATAACTTGCTGGTAACTTACAGTTATTCCCAGCTTAGAAAGTGACATGTTGATAACATCATTCACTGTGTCTGAATTTGTCACTGTTACAGTAACAGACTGCAAAAAAGAAGCGAGAAAAGCTGCTGTAAATTAAACATTTTTAAACAAGTGAGTAAATAATTATTGTTAAATTATTATCTATATTCTAAAGGCAAAGCTTATAATTCAGGTAATGACAAAGTAAAATGCTTGTATATAGAATATAAGCCCCTAATTATAATCTATTTCCATTCCTTTATATAACATGAAGCTAGTAGAAAGCATTCCAGTAAAACAAATATTTCTGCTAAAGGATTTGAGGCACACAAAATATAATAGCCTAACAAGAAATAGAAAGACTGAGAATTCCACAAGGGCACATAGGCTGACCCTCAGCACCTTAAGGCTGTTTCCATAATGGAGGAAAAATAGTTTAAAAAAAAGTACCATCTCGGTGTTCCTGAGCTGTGCTGTTATAATATGGATTTATTTCTTTGCCATTACACAGTCAGTTTTAGTAAAATTAGAATGAGAACTGGTTATTAAAGATGTTTTTAAAAACAAAACTACTATTCAGTGATTACTTTCTTTCTTTCAGGTGTCATGATTACTAAGATTTTCATGATTGAAATCTAATGAATCAATTAAATAAAACTAATCTAGGAAATGAGATTGAAAATTTTAAAAATTTAAGTTCCATTCTAAACTCTGTCAGTGAACAGGGTGATTATTATAGCTCTTGGCCACACAACACATTAAAAAATTCTCCATAAAAATAGGAAGACAAGTCATAGAAAATTAATATAAGATAATAATGACTAAAATTTCTCAAACTTGGTGAAAGACATAAATGTATAAATTCAAGAAGTTCAGAAAATACCAAACAGGTAGATTAAAAGAAAACCATGCTTTGACACTTCATAGCCACACAGCTAAAAACCAAAAATAAAGAGAAGATCTTGAGAGCAGCTGAAGAAAAATGACAAGTCACATACAGAGGGTTGATGTTTGAGTGAGCACAGAGTACTCATCAGAAAACATAGAGACTGAAAGTGAAACATCTTTACAGTGTTGAAAGGAAAATATTTGCAAACAAAATTCTATATCCAGCAAAAATACCCTTGAAGAGTGAAGGTGAAATAAGGACATTTCAGGTGAAAGAAACTAAGAAAATCTGTTGGTACCAGATATGTACAAGAAAAGTTAAGGAAAGTTCTCCAGGATGAAATGAAGTACTAGAAGGAAACTTGAATCTTCAGGAATGAAGAACATTAGAAATGTTTATTTTGTGTAAATTGTACATAAATAAAGTTGATTTTTCAAAATTTCTAGGTGAAAAATTCTGAATATTACCCATTGTCACAAATTAATGTAGGCAGAGATGAAACTGTGCTTTGCAACCGGAGAACCCTCTAGTTGCAGCTCTTGCCGGCATTGCATTTACCTGGTGCTCAGGAACAGATGGGGATTTTGCCTGGCTTTGCTCTTGGCCAGGAAATAACTGTCTTAAATGACTTCCTTTTTCTACCTTCAAATACTGTTTTATGTCATCTAGAGTTACTGTAAACTACAGTAGAACAAAGTATCATAAAAAAAATATCCAGAATATCTTTTCATCACAAATGTCTAGGCTACTGCACTACACTTTCAGAAATCAAATTACATGCAAAAAACTGGGGTTAATGGTATGATCCCCCCTCCCCCACCAGGTAGCATAAGCAAAATAAGGTAGAGATATGCTGATCCTTTGAAAGTATCATCCCTTTTGGCTCAGTTCTATCCAGACATTCCTCAGAATGAAAAACCTTTCAAAAGTCTTCTGCATTTAGCATTACCTTCCTCTTAATCCTGTGCTGGAAAGGGGCATTATTGAGATCAGCTGACAAAATGGAAAAGTAAATGGTTGATTAAAGTATTACATGTATGGTAATTTACTAAAGGTCATAGCTGTGTGATGGTTGTATGAGAGAACATCCTTATTCTTAGGACATACCTAATTATTTAAGGAGAAAGGGCATGGTGTACGTATGACCCTCAAAAATAGCTACACACACACACACACACACACAAATATATAGAGAGAGAGAAAAAGAGAGGAGACAAATAAATGATCAAACAAATGAACAAAATGTTCATAAATAGGTGAATCTAGGTAAATGGTATATGGTGTGTTCTTTGTACTATTTTTGTAACTTTTCTGTAAGTTTACAATTATTTCAAATAAAAACATCACAGGAAAAAAAAAAAACAGTGGAAACAATCCAAACCACAATGTATGCAAATAGCAGCCATTAAAAAATAAGTTTATTTCCAATAGGAAATAGCTGCTTGTGAAAATCATTTTATTACAATGATCCACTATAATTGTTATTAAAAGATCCAGAGAAATATTATGGACACTTAACAGGCAATATTTTTTTTCCCATGCTTAAGCACTGTAACTATTGTGGATCCCTCTTACATCATATTGTCTAGGATTCACTTTTTATATATGCACAGACACTCATCTTTTTACAGGAAAATATGTTACAGTACTTTCTAAATTACTTTCCCTCTCTTTCTCCTCTCCTTTGTTCTCCCTCCTACCCACCCCATCTCTCTATCTCTTCTGTATATCTCTATCAGTTTCATTTTGCTAAGTTGAAAACTTGGAATTTAATTTTTGCTCTTAAAAATACTTACACAGGCACCGTTTTTGATGTCCTCAGTGAAGATTTTGAGGGGAACACTTTTTGGCTGATCCTTCTCTTCGGCTAGACTGATGTACCTAATAAAATTCAATAATAACCCAGAATAGGGTAGACGAATTAGCTTTAGCTATTAGCTTATTTTCAAATCAATCCATGTTGCTAATATTTTAAATACTGTTATTATTTTCTTAAAAATTTATTTAATTTGCCTGCACTGGGTGTCAGTTGTGGCACACAGGATCTTTACTTGTGGCATGCAGACTCCTAGTTGTGGCGTGTGGGATCTGTCTAGTTCCCTGACCAGGTATTGAACGCAGGCGCCTGCACTGGACCCCCAGAGAAGTCCCTTATTTGTTATTATTCTTTTTTTAACGTCTATTTTTTATTTTGCTTTATTTTAATGTTTAAATTTTTGGCTGTGCTGGGTCTTTGTTGCTGGGGAAGCCCATCTCTAGTTGTAGCCAGTGGGGGTCACGCTCTGGCTGCAGTTCACGGGCGTCTCCTTGCAGTGGCTTCTCTTGCTGTGGGCACGCGGGCTTCAGCAGCTGCGGTTCGGTTCCTGGGCTCTGGAGCATAGGTTCAGTTGACTGTGGTGCACAGGCTTAGCTGCTCCATGGCATGGGGCATCCTCCTGTATCAGGGATCAAACCTGTGTCTCCTGCATTGGCAAGCAGATTCTTTACCACTGAGCTGTCAGGGAAGCCCTTGTCATTATTCTTAAAAGTGTGGAGAGATAAACTGAGTAAAATCAAATTAGTGATTGGAAGAAGATATGCAAAAATATTTTCAGGAAAATAAGATGTGACCCAGAAAGTAACAGGTCGCCTTTGTCATGTGAGATTTGGGCAGTAGATCCAATCCTCAAAGTTTTCCTGCGTAGATTGGAGGACCCGGGGCCTTCCTGGGTTCGAGGACAGGAAGTAGCATGTGCTTTGAGACTCTTTCATTAGAATAAGTAATCCACACTTGTGGAAATTTAGCATATGTTTTGAGAATAATGTTAGTTCCAACCATTAGGATGGCGAGAAGGGAAAGATGACAGTGACACAGAGAACTTCCTTAAAACTAAGCAGAACATACATGGATATGAGAGAACATTCTTTGCAGTAGCAGTCAGGATAAATCTAAACAAGAAGTCATTTGAGGGGAGTCTTAACAATTCCCACCAAGGAGAAGGAAAAAGTTTGGGGGCCCTGCCTTGAAGAGATTTGCATTCTTCTATCATGAATTAAAGATTTAAAATATGTATACTGTTGTCAAAATACCTTTGAAGGAAGGACTGCCATTTTTCCTTTTGTTCAGAAGAACTACGATATTAAAAAATGGAAGAAAAATTACAGAAAATACGTACACTAACATATTAAGACTGGTACTAACATATTAAGTGCTACTCCAGATTAAAAAAAATAGCAGCAGCCAGTTGTTAACTAATGTGTATGCATGTGTAAGTTGTACCTTCTTCCTAATTAGGCTCTTGATATGGAGTCTCTCTTTTTTAAACCATATTACAGTGATGAGAAGTAGATGTTAAACTTGACAAGAAGATGGTTTGAAATCTAAACACTTAACTGCAAGTGTGATGCAAGCTGTGTAATCATGGGCAAGTCACTAAACCACTCCGAGCCTCAGTTTCCAGAACAGGAAAAGGATTAACTATACCTGAGTGTTCTTGTAGGTGGAAGTGCTATTCAGATATAAAGAACATTATTATTCAGATTAAATCATACTTAGGAATCGGCATTTGGATGGAACTGTCTTATCTCAGAAACAGGAGTGTCCTTTTAGGAAAGAACCCTACAATATTTTATTCCTTTATGTGTGTATCATATAATAAATTGTAATATATGAAATTAGTTCCTAGAAAACTTATTCATTACTACGATCCTCTGATGAAGATCCATCTACTGCTAAATTATTAAAGATTAGCATTTTCTCTGCTAAAGTTTGTGTAGCGTTTAATATCCAGAGCTGAAAATGTTTTAGGCTCATTCATACACAGACTTATCACTAACTTTTATTTATTGTGGTAAATTATGCATAACATAAAACTGACCATTAGTGATCATCTGTACATTAACAGTATTGTGCAACCATCACCACTACCTAGTTCTGGAATATTTTCATTACCCAACGGCAAACCCTGTGTGCATTAAGGAGTCACACCCCAGTCCCCTCCATGCTCAGCCCCATACCAGGTTTGGTTTATACATTCACTAGTTGATAAACATTTAGGCTATTTCCACTTTTTTTTTTTTTTTGGCTATGATGGATAAAGCAGCTATAAGCATTTGTGTATAAATTTTTTGTGTGGATGTAAGTTTTCATTTCTATTGGATATATACCCGGAATATGTATGTCCTCCTATGGCTGCCATATTTTATATTCCTACCAAAACACTGCTCCTACCCCTCATCCGCATTTCAAGAACTGTTTCACCAGGAAGTGAATGCACTCTTAGCTCCCCAACCTGCATATGTACACAAACACAGCTTCTAATTACTCATGGCAATCTGCAGAAGAGTAAAATAGCAAATGGCAAAAGCACTAGGTGCCAGGCATTGTTATGAATGCCATGTATGTTCTTACACAGCTTTTAAACCTAATAACATGTGTAAACCTGACTTCTGCCTTTCTAGACTCACTAGGAAAAAAGTTTCTTGGACACTCCCTTATCAGAAACTGCACATTCCCAAATGAAACTGCTTTCTTTCACTTACAACATGGAAAAGATGTTTAAGCAATAGGAACTGGATCTTTAGAGAAATAAGTCATGGAAAGGAGACATGTAAAAATGATACAAATACACATTTCTTCCCCAAAAGCTTTCAAAGTTTTCATTAAGTCAACAGCTGCATTCTAGAATTTAGTAAATTTACCACTTGGCAACATTTTAGTTGTCTTACCTCTGTGATGATACAAGAGATTTCGGTGGAGTCCGTGAGGAGGACAAGAGAGGGTGTCAAGTGCGTGTGATGAATGCCCAGTGTGCGTAAAAGACTGAGATTTGGGGCATGGTTGTTCCAAATGGCAGTTGTAAACGTTTCATGACACTTGCGAACCGGGGACTGTCAACTTGGGACATTCACATTCCCCATCTTCACTCCAGTCTAAGAATGTTATTGGAAAACTGACCTCTATGTACTCCATGGAATCATACCTTTGTTTTTATTGTCACCCTTCTACGCACACCAAATAAGATTATATGTACACAGCAATTCAGGCAGCCTAGTATTTTGTGACACAATCAATGTTATGTGTATAATTAAATCCCATTTTAAAGGGAATTAATTTGGGAGTATAAAGTCAGTTTTTCAAATATAATTGTACTTTTTCAAGAAAGATAATCAGGATTGAGGGCAGGATATTGGTGAGGGGTCCTAGAGTCTTGCTCTCATGATCCTCCTTCCTCATACAAGGATACCATGAACACATGAGGATCTGGCTTCCCAAGTAGCTCAGATAGCCCATCTGAAAAACCACTGATCAAAACCAAAGGAAATGACTCCACTCGTTTCCACTGTTTACTATCCATATGCGTGCATTTGCACATAAAAACCGTTTTGGGGGGAGAAGTACAAGGCATATGTGTCATCTGTTGTTGTTTAAGTCACTCAGTCATGTCTGACTTTTTGCAACCGCGTGGACCGTAGCCCGCCAGGCTCCTCTGTCCGCGGGATTTCCTAGGCAGAATACTGGTGTGGGTTGCCATTTCCACCTCCAGGGGATCTTCCTGACCCAGGAATTGAGCCAGCGTCTCCTGCAAGTCTCCTACATTGCAGGCAGACTCTTTACCAGGGACGCCCATATGTGTCATTATGGTCAGTCAAGAAGTGAGTCACTGGCTCAATATACAATCAGATTAAAACGTTCTTCTTTTTAACCCACGTAGATACAGGACAGCAAGCTGTAGGTCTCACCTGAAGGTGGCCACAGAGTTCACCGTGGGCCAGCCCAGGCCAAAGGGCCTCCTGGCGCTGACGCTGGCTTCACCAGCCTTGTCTCTACTGTTGGCAGTCCACATGGTGCTCAGGAGTATTTTATCTTAAAGTTCTTTTTATACCTGGAAAGAACCAAATAACGCCTCTGTTAGTTTTTTCTTAAACGTGATGGGAGCAGCTGTGTTCATGCTAAGATGGTGCTTCTTATTCCTGGAGGGCCAAGCATGCCTCCTTCATCTTTATTTCTCTCTGTGGACAGCCTGGCAAGGCATTTGATAGACCTTTTCAAAAATGTGTGTTGAGCGGAGGCTGGTCCAGGAAGTCCCTGAAAATACTTCCTTAATCGTAGGAATAGACATTTTCTGAATGTTAAGTAATAAGTATAGACCATCCTTTTTATTTTAGAGCTTTTTAAGAAAACCATTAACTCACTTATCAGTCTCATATTTACTATTATATATTATATTTAAAAATAAATCTTATATAAATGTAAATATTTAGCATTTTATAATTATAATAATATAAATGTACAAAATATATAAATATTTTTGTAATTATTATAATTAATCATTCATGCCTTGCATATGTCAAAAAGTATTGAGAGGCTGAACCAAAATGCATGCATGATATATGGTTTATAAAAAGTTAAAGAACTTTTTCCTTAACAGAGACCAAAAAAAAAAGCTAGATTAGAGAGATTTAAAATACATTTTCAACTTTAATTTTTAAAAAAAAAATTTTTTATTATCTAGCATAGGTTATTTTAAATTTCCTTTCTTAAAATTTTGTTCATAACATTTCCCCTTATAGCTAAAAACTGAAAAATTGTTAGCATACAAACTGAACCCCAACTTAAAACTCAGTCAGTCAGTCAGTCAGTCAGTCAACCTCAGACCAGTGGCCAGGATGTCTTCTGTGTAGATGATAGACATCTTTCCCATTTACCTCTGGGGAATCAGAAGGTCACCAGTGAAATTGCTCTCTGACAGATTCTGCTGATTCTCTGTTGACTTCTAGCATGGAAACCACCATATCTCTTGGTTAATTCACAAATTTTACTCTTGGCAGGCCTGAGATTTAGATAGCTACAACCCCTATGAAAGATGCCTAGGTAACTTGGGCACACAGTTCTGGAGCTTTCTACAATTCAGAACCACATGTAGACACACTAAATGTAGAATGAGATCTGAAATACTTCATGTGCAGAAATGCCTTTGATTCCTCTGGTTCAGGAACAGTTAAAGCTCCAACTCTTCAATGGGATTTATGAAATGAAAATAATTTTGCAAGAAGCCTGCTTGAAGGATAACCTTGATTCAGTGGGCACTATGGATATAAATGTGATGGAGACCTGCTTTGTGATACAAGGTGGGTTTTTTCTGCATTCAGTTTCAACATTTTTACCCTATGCCTGTGTATTTGAAGATTTAATGAAACATAATTATCAGATAAAATTATTTTTCTATATAGTAACTCTAAAAGTATTTTCAAATTAAAAGTTTATGCCCAGTGGGAAAGAGGGCTTTCCTGATATGTGGTAAAGAATCTGCCTGCAATACAGGACACTCCCGTTCGATTCCTGGGTTGGGAAGATCGCCTGGAGAAGGGAAAGGCTACCCTCCAGTATTCTGGCCTGGAGAATTCCATGGAATGTATACTCCATGGGGTCACAAAGAGTTGGACATGACTTTCACTTAATGGGGAAGATAGATGCCTATCTGTTGGATTTTATAGATTTTATTTTTTCTGATGTAAATGTCTAAGTGTATTGACACCCAAGGTACTGTGTGGAAACTTCCAAATCCACTGACCTGGGAAAAGGCATTTCAATAATTCTCTTCTTAGTGAAATGAAGTGCCAAGATTATTCATTCCCTTGAAACCAAACCAAGGAGTTATCCAAAGGCCCAGAGCATGTTTCTATTCTCCAGGAACACTGAATACTTACCATACAGTGAGCACTGTTCTAAGTATTTTATAAACATTTTTTTTTCCACTTAATTGTCAACTACACCAGGTAGTCTTTAGCAGCTCCATTTTACAAGTGAGGAAACTCACATAGAGGTTCAGTAAATTGCCCAAAGCAACAGAAGCAGGGTTTGAACTCAGACAACCTAACTCATGAGGCTAAATCATGAGCCTGTGCTCCTACCTACTTGGCCTCCATGTGTGTTGACCTCAACTTCCCTGAGGTACCCTCTCCTCTTTCCTATCCTCAGCCTCAACACTTCTCCAGGAACCACCAGACTTTCTGACAGAATTGTTCTTTAATTTGCAGACTGACATGATAAATCTCATGACATTATACCAACAAAGCTAGATGCCAGCTTGGAAATGTTTTAAACAACAAAACTTTATACTCTAGTGAATTCTCCTAGGGTCTCATTGTATTTCTTCACACTTAGTCATGACTTAATGAGATTTTCTCATAAGTTAGAACAAATCTAATGTAAACTGACCCAAGGATGAGAAGGAAGAGGACTACCTTTAAAATTTTTATTGTGTGTCCCTTACTACGGATTCCCACACCCCTCTCCTTTCCTCTTTGTTGTTGTGTTTCAGTTGCTAAGTCATGTCAGACTGTTTGCAACCCCATGGATTGCAGAATGCCGGGCTCCCCTGACCTTCACTATCTCCGGGAGTTTGCTCAGATTCATGTCCATTGAGACAATGAGGCTATATAACCATCTCTAACTCTGCTGCCCACTTCTCCTCCTGCCCTCAATCGTTCTCTGCATCAGGGTCATTTCCAGTGAGTTCACTCTTCACATCAGGTGGCCAAAGAATTGGAGCTTCAGCTTCAGCATCAGTCCTTCCAATGAATATTCCAGGTTGATTTCCTTTTGGATTGTCTGGTTTGATCTCTTTGCTGTCCGTGGGACTCTCAAGAGTCTGCTTCAGCACCACAATTCAAAAGCATCCATTCTCTGGTGCTCCACCTTCTTTATGGTCCAACTCTCACATCCATACATGACTACTGGAAAAACCATAAGCTTTGACTATGTGGACCTTTGTTGGCAGAGTAATGTCTATGCTTTTTAATATGCTGTCTAGGTTTGTCATATCTTTTCTTCCAAAGAGCAAGCTTCTTTTAATTTCATGGCTACAGTCACTGTCTGCAGTGATTTGGGAGCCCACATCTCTCACTACTTCCACTTTTCCCCCATCTGTTTGCCATGAAGGGATGGGACCAGATGCCATAATACTAGTTCTTTGAATGTTGTTTTAAGCCAACTTTTTCACTCTCTTCTTTCACTCTCATCACGAGGCTCTTTAGTTCCTCTTTGCTTGCATCTGCCATTAGAATGGCATCATCTGCATATCAAGAGGTTGTTGCTATTTCTCCCAGCAATCTTGATTTCAGCTTATGATTTATCCAGTCTGGCATTTTGCATGATGTGCTCTGCATATAAGTTAAATAAGCAGGGTGACAATATACAGCTTTGTCATACTCCTTTACCCAATTTTGAATCTGTCATTCCATATCTGGTTCTAACTGTTTCTTCTTGACCTGCGTACAGGTTTCTCAGGAGGTAGGTAAGGTGGTCTGGTATTCCCATGTCTTGAAGAACTCTCCATAGTTTTTTGTGATCCACAGAGTCTTCATTGACTACATTAGCATAGTCAATGAAGCAGAAGTAGATGTCTTTCTGGAATTCCCTTGCTTTATGAGCCAACAAATGTTGGAAATTTGATCTCTGGTTCTTCTGCCTTTTCTAAACTGAGACTGTATATTTGGAAGTTCTAGGTTCACATACTGATGAAGCCTAGCTTTAAGAATTGTGAGTCTAACCTTACTAACATGTGAAATGAGAGCAATTGTATGGTAGCTTGAATATTCTTTGACATTGCCCTTCTTTGGAATTGGAATGAAAACTGACCTTTTCCAGTCGCGTGGCCACTGCTGAGTTTTCCAGATTTGCTGGCATGTTGAACACAGCACTTTAACAGCATTCTGTTTTCAGATTTTAGATAGCTCAGCTGGAATCCCATCACCACCACTAGCTTTGTTTGTAGTAATGCTTCCTAAGGCCCACTCAGCTTCATGCTCCAGAAAGTCTGGGTCTAGGTGAGTGACCACAACATCGCGGTTATCTGGGTCTTTAAAACCTTTTTTTGTATAGTTCTTCTGTGTATTCTTGCCAACTCTTCTTAATATCTTCAGCTTCTGTTAGGTCCATAACATTTCTGTCCCTTATTGTGCCCATCTTTGCATGAAATGTTCTCTTGATATCTCCAATTTTCTTGAAGAGATTTGTTAGTCTTCCCCATTTTATTGTTTTCCTCTGATGCTTTACATTGTTCATTGAAGAAGGCCTTGTTATCTCTCCTTGCTATTCTCTGGCACTCTGCATTCAGATGGGTATATCTTTCCCTTTCTCCCTTGCCTTTCACTTCTCTCCTTTTCTCAGCTATTTGTAAAGCCTCCTCAAACAGCCACCTTGCCTTTTGCATGTGTTTTTCTCCAGAATGGTTTTCGTCACCGCCTCGTATACAGTGTTACAAACTTTCGTCCATAGTTCTTTAGGTGCTCTACTGAAATCAGACTGATTATGTTCTTTACAGCTAAAGATGGAGAAGCTCTGTACAGTTAGCAAAAACAAGACATGGAGCAGACTGTGGCTCAGATCATGAGCTCCTGACTGCAAAATTCAGGCATGAAGCTGAGTATTGACCATTTGGTGATGTCCATGTGTAGAGTCTCTTCTTGTTTTGCTGGAAGAGGGTGTTTGCTATGACCAGTGCATTCTCTTGACAAAACTCTGTTCACCGTTGCCCTTCTTCCTTTCCTCTATCTCAGCCTTTATACTGGAGGGTAAGCCCCAATGGTTTGTGGAGCTTATGGGATTCTAGGCAGACTTCTCCTATTCTAACACAAGACTGTTCTCTTAGATGCTTGGAAATAGAGATTGTGGTATATTGCGTTAAGTATCTGCTGTTTCATTGATAAGTTAATAGTAATCATCTTTTGATCTAAATAACATTCATTTTTTACTGTTTCTGTATTCTGTAACAGCTAAATGTGAGGATAGTGATGTCTAAAAATGGTGTTGGCTATGTATAGTCCCTCCCTATTTGTTAATTCTTCATAGGCCTCTACTAGTATCTATATCTTAATATTTATAAAGTAGATCCTGTTATAAAAAGTAAAAGTATAATTTTATTTGAAAGGTAGCTTATTAGCATTCTAATTAATATCAAAATAATGTTGAAGAATTCTTGAGATTGATTCTTGAGAACAGAAGTTCTAATGTTTGTAGTGTGGGAGAAAATGACCAAAAAAATCTCAAAATAATTTTCACTGAATATTAACATCCCACAACTGGAGAAATATAATTTCTTTGTGAAGAAATAAATGTTTAAACCCTCCTTATTATTACCCCCCCCCCTCTTTTTAGTCGCTCAGTCGTGTCCGACTCTTGCGACCCCATGGACTGTAGCCTGCCAGGCTCCTCTGTCCATGGGATTCTCCAGGCAATAACACTGGAGTGGATTGCCATTTCCTTCTCCGTTGTTATTATTTCCTAGAAAGTAAAATGTACTTATTCTGATCAAATACATAGGGAGAAGTCAGTAAATTACTTATTCCATTTGTGTTAATTTCTACCGCATCAGCCTCAAGATGAGTGAGTTTTCAGCTGAAGTCTGAAGGTGAGCTGAGGTAATAGGGACCCTCAGTGCTCCCACCTCTTCTTATGGCTAAGTGGCAAAACTAGGTGCTAAACTCAGATTATTAATTTGAACAGATTGATTCAAGGCAGGATACAATATTCCATCTAAGAATGAGGCATGACAGGGAAGAAATATGCTTGTTATCACAGGAGGTGATTTCTTTTTAGTTGTTTCTTTCTGGGGGAAAAAAAAAAAACATTTTTGTATTTTAATAAGGATCATGAATATACCTAAATGTTACTGTGGGAATGATCTTCTAGGTCTTTTTCTAAAAACTGTGGTGCAGTCTTGCACAAGTTCTCAGCACTGTAGTTCCTGCAGTGGGGGAATTGTGTCCTCCCCTCCCCCACCCGCTAAAGTCCTTAACACAGTGAAGTCCTCAGTGCAAACATGACTCTATTTGGAGATAGAGCTTTGGGGGATGTCATGAAGGCTAATGAGGTCATAAAGGGTAAGACTCAAATCCAGTAGGATTGGTGGGCTTATTGGCACCAAGGAGATGCCTTGTGAGCACACGATGAGAAGACAGCTCTCTGCAAGGCAGGAGGAGAGCTCTCCCTGGAGCCTCACCATTCTGGCGCCTGATCTTGGATTTCCAGCCTCCAGAACTATAAGAAAACACATTTCTTTTGTGAAGCCACCAAGTCTGTGGTCTTAGTCGCATCTGTGTTGAGGGCTGAGTGGAAAGTGCACCCCGCTGGTTCTGTCTCCAACATATATTCTGCACCTGTGTGGCTGAATCTTTGGTTTTTACCGCCAGCCCCGGGGTGGAGTCCTCGACCTTTCACAGGACTGCTGCCTCCCTGCTAGTCTCCCTGCTTCCACTCTTGCTTACTCCAACATCTGTCGTCTGCCAATAGCCAGAAAGCTTTGCTAAAAAGTATATGCAGATATGGTTACTATCCTCGTTAAACACTTTTCAGCATAGCATTTTAACCCCTTACTGTGGCCTGTGGAGACCCAGTGGCCTGGACCCCTGACTACAGTGTTACGTCTAACGTCATGCCCCTCACTTTAGGCTCCAGTCACATTGGCCCTCCCAGAGCTATCCTCATCCACCGGGCCCAGCTGCACCCAGTCAGGCCTGCTGCTCCCTCAGCCTCGAAGGCTCAGCGCCTTGGCTGGGAATGGCGGCTGCTTCTCCACGCACAGGTCTAGTTTAGAGGCTGCCTTCTTGAGAGGTCCTTCTGGACAACCCCTTTCTAATATGGTCCTGTCTTCTTCATGATTCCCTTCATGATACTCATGATGTATCATGATGTAACGCCTTGTATCACAGGCGTTAGTCACAACCTTTCCTTCCCCCTCTCATTTCTTATTTTTTATCATCTGTCTACAAGCCGCAGACAAGAGAGACCCTGTCTGTCATATTTTCTTAAAGGTTAGCAAAGGTGTCATTTAATGGTGATTAGGAAAGCATGTAATATATACGCACTTGGTATTAGACATAAGCAACAAATCACTAAATAAGGAGAGGTACCGCTTCTGCTTCTCTAGCCGCTTTTGAGTTCTATGGGGCTGTGGATCAGCAGGGTACCATTAGCTTCCTCAGATGATGAAGTATTCTCGCTGTTGGTGTCCACCTCAACAGAAGGGCTTCTCCTGAAAAACATCAAACACCACAGAACAGCTAGTCACTGGTCAGATATACGATGGGGTTTATGTTAAATGTCAAGGTTGACACAACTCTAAAAATAAGCCTCAGTCTCCCAAACAGAGCTTCACAGCTCAAATCTAGGAATCAGCAAGCTATAGAAAGCTACCGAGAAAAATGAGGTCACTCAGGGAGTTGATGTGGACAGACAACAGTTTCAAGGACAAAGCCCTTGGGCCTGTGGACTCTTAGAGGCAGTGAAATAGAGAAAGGAGCAGAGCTGGTCTTGAACTGTTAGGAAGAGGAGAACCAGAAGGCCAAAGGTAGAGAGGATTACAGGAAGGCAAAAACAGATAATAGTTAAAAACCACACAAAATAGGATAATGTGTGGCCTATTATAGATAAAACGATGTGGAGATTTGCCAAGAAGTCATTACAATTTGGTTTCATGTTAGCCTAAAATTTTAGATAACCGAGGATTCTGGAAAATTGACTTCAATCATATCTAAATCAATATTCAAATTTTGGGGAAAATTCTCTAAGATCAGCTAAATAATACTGGAAACATCAAAAAAGTTTATAAATACTAGGCAGTGCCTAGTTATTACTTGACTGAGCTATGACTAAGGTCTAACAGAACTGCCTGATCAAAACAACTAAATTGTACTGAACATAAAGACTCTTTGATAAACAGAGCAGATATTTTCATAGATCTATAGAAAATTTTAGTCTTGAAGTCAAGAAAATTTCCCCCTACATCCTGCCCCACCATGAGAATATAAAGCTGCTCACTCATGTTCTGCAGTATGAATCTTAGGAACACCAGTAGCTTTTCATGAAACCTGTGCTGAAGTGAAAAATTAGTTCATATGTCTTAGAAGAAACAAAATAAAATTCGTCGTGTGACCACCAATTTGTTTTGATGATAAAAAATAGTATATTAAAGGATTACCTGATGTGGTGAAACCTTGAATGACAACCAAAAAGCTCAGAGTGCTTTTTGATTGCCCTGAAAATCCTTTTTTTCTCCAATTCTCGGCACTGAAAGCTGAGTATGTCTACAGCACTTGGCAGAGTACTGTGAACAGACCCATGAAGCCTGAGGAGGAGTAGTCCAGGTGATGGCCAGTAGGCCATTATGATGTCACCGTTCTGAGGCTCATGCCATAGCTGACAAGGTTCCATATCTGTTCCCCTGACTTTAGCTCTGTCTTTTGATGTTTTTGGAGAAGGGAATGGCAACCCACTCCAGTACTCTTGCCTGGAGAATCCCATGGACAGAGGAGCCTGGAGAGCTACAGGCTCCAGGTAGTCACAAAGAGTCGGACACAATTGAGCGACTGATGCTTTGATTTTTTTTTAATTAATATTTTTATTTTGAAATAACTGCAGATTCACATGCAGTGACAAGAAATAACACAGAGTCTATAACCTTTTACCCAGTTTCCCGTGATGGTAGTATCTCTCTAAACTATAGCACAATATAGCACAATATAACTAGGATATTAACATTGAAACTGTCCAGATACAGCACATTTCCATCACCTCAATGATAGCCACACAGACTCCCCTCCACTTCTGCCACCTCTTTAATCCCTGCAACCACTAATTTTTCTCCTTTAATCTTGCCATTTCAAGAAGGTTATATCGATGGGATCATACAGGATGTAACATTTTGGGATTTGCTCCAGTTTTGCTCCCTGCTCAGCATAATTGGAGATTCATCTAGACTTTTGCAGGTGTTAATAGTTCATTTCTTTGTAACTCTTAGTAGCAGTCCATGAGAATGATGTATCACTTTTTGTTTAACCATATTGTGGAACACCTGTGCTGTCTTCAGTTTTGGGCTGTTACAAATAAAGCTGCAGCAAACATTTGTGTACACGTGTTTTTTTTTTGGTGTCAATGGAAGTATCCATTTCTCTAGGTTAAAGGCCTAGGAGTGTAAATGCCCAATTGTATGGTAGTTATAGGTCTTCCCTGATGACTCAGGGGTAAAGAATCTGTCCGCAAATTCAGGAGATGAGGGATTGATTCTTGGGTGAGCAAGATCCTCTGGAGAAGGACAAGGCAACCCACTCCACTGTTCTTCCCTGGAGAATCCCAAGGACAGAGGAGCCTGGTGGTCTACAGTCTACGAGGACACAAAGAGCAAACAACAGCAGCAATGGTATCTTTTGTTTTTAAAGAAAATGCCAAATTGTTTTCCAGAGTGGCTGTACCATTTCGTGTTCTCCCCAGCACTGTATGAGTGATTCAGTTTCCCCACATAAGTGTTTGGTGGTGTCACTTTTAGGCATTCTGATAGCTGTGTCGTGCCATCTCATGGTGGATTTATTTTGCATTTCCCTAATAGTTAATGATGCTGAGCATCTTTTCCTGTGCTGATTTGCCTTCTGTGTGTCTTCTTCAGTGTTATGGAACCTGTAGTCTTCTGCTAAAAGCATTTTATGTAAAGACGGTATTCTCTTTCCACTAGAAAATTGACCATTGTACAGTTGAGGAGGCTGCCACTCAGTTAGTTTGGGTAACTGTGAGGCCAAGAAGCCTGGTATAGTAATAATGAAGGATCAGCTCCAACCGACCCAGGGGTCACACAGCTTCTGGGCAGCGAGGCCCCTAACCTCTTTTCCTGGGGACGGTCTCTTTTCTTTGACAATGGTGGAGAACTGAAATTTGACCATATGGAAGTTTGTGGTTTCTCTTGTAGGTTCTTATGATAGTTATCTGAATGCATATTTTATATTCCCCACTAGACTCTTACAGAGGCTTCCAAGGTGGCAAAGTGGGTAAAGAATCCACCTGCAGAAGACACGGGAGATATGGGTTCAGTTCCTGGGTTGGGACGATTCCCCTGGAGAAGGGCATGGCAACCCACTCCAGTATTCTTGTCTGGAGAATCCCATGGACAATAGGAGCCTGGCAGGCTACAGTCCATAGGGTCACAAAGAGTCACACATGACTGAAGTGATTGAGGATGCATGCAGACTCTTAAGGACTTCAAGGAATTAGTCTATTTTTGATTTATCATTTAATTCTCACAGGCATTGGCACATGGGAAGAATTCAAAACATTTTATTGAATAAATCAGTGAGATGGCTTTCTGCCATGAATGTAGGGGAAAAGGATCATCCAAAGTAGTCTGTCTTTCACTTCATTTGTTCAACGGTGTTTGAACCTGGCACTAAAGGAAAGGCATTTGGTTAGGTCTGGGCAGAGGGAGCAAAAGGGATTCTGACTCAACTCTAGATTTAAGTGGAGGAGACAGAAATTAAACAGTGTCACCAGTAAGTCTTAATGCCAGACTCTGGTAGGTACTACAAAGAAAATTTACAGACTGAGATGATCAATTACCACTGAGACCGGACTCCTGCCTTTGTGGGGAGGGCAGGCAAGGAAGGCTTCTTTGAAGGACTCATTTGAAATGAGCTTTTAAAGATAATTTGGAATTAGACAATTGGTGAGGCGGGGGAGGGAGAAAGAGAACGAGGGATGGAGACAGGAGGGAGGAGAAAGAGAGAGGGAGAATGAGAAGGGGAAAAAGAAGAGGAAGAAAACAGTGTTTGGGGAGAGGGTGTTTTATATTTTGTGCCAAAGGGTAGAACTTGAATCTATGAAATTTCGGAGACCTGAAAGAGTTTACTGGGTTGGAGACACAAACAAGAGGTATAAGAAGGTGCAGTAAGTCTGAAAAGGTAGGTGGAGGCCAGCAGGAAAGGTCTTCTTAGTGTTTTCTGACCTTGTTAAGGCCTGTCATCTTAAAGCCAAACTAGCGTGGCAGGTGGGTTCTTTACCACTAGCACCACCTGGGAAGCCCAAGCACGGACCGCAAGTAGACAGCGGCCTCCAGAGACCGCTTACTACTTTTAAAGGGACGGTGCCACTGGACATGCTCGACTGTATTTAGAACCATAGAGGCTTACTGGGCAACACTTCCTGGCCTCTCATCAAGGGTCTGCAGGATCTATTTCAGGCAAGAAGTGTAGACAGACATATCTCTGCACTTTCCCCAATTCCCAGATTATCTCCATTCTCTGTCTTTCTCTTTTGGAGCGCTTAGAGCCAGGAAAACTTCTCCCCTTCTGGAATCTATTCACTGGTAATCAGTTTTGATATGCTTCAGACTTTTCAGGCTATCCTCCTCCAGAGGTTCTGAGCCACCAGATCCAAAGAACCTGTATTTTTGAAAAGCTTTTTGTATGATTCTTGCATGTAACCAGGATTGTGATTGTGTTTTAGGTATCCATTGAGAAAGAAGTGTTCTTTTATCATTGTTCCCTTGGAGTGAGGCAAAAGAGAGAAACTTTTTTCCCAGAAAGATTAAGGGAGCTTTCCTTAGTCATGTAGTAGTTAACTTTAAAGCTTAATTTTTACAAAATACCATTACTAGTTGTTTTAATTTTTGAAAGAACTAAATAGAATAACAGTGGCAAGGTGTTTTAATTTATTTCACTGAACATTGAACTTTTGCCCTAAATATAAAATAGAAGAGATGATCCCATGCCAGTAGTACCACCATTTAAACACATTGCAAAGACAAGACTATTTTCTTAATTCTGATTTTTCCCTTAGATTTTTAAATTTTTGATTAAATGTCTGTAGTGGAAAATGGATGGTGTATTGCCAAGAATGTGAGTTTTGGATCCCAATTACCTAGTTTGACTCCCTCCTTGTTCTTTACTACATACATGAGAAGACAAGGAAAACCAGTTTACAGTGTCCTCATTTGTAAAAAAGATAATAATAAAAGTACCTACCTAATAGACTTGTTACTAAAATTAGATAATACTTTGGAAAACTCACTGTGGTTCCCAGCACAGTAATCCCTCAGTTAATGTTAGTTATGCTCTTAGGAGACTGTGAAACTTTGCATTGAAAAACAAAACAACTCTCATGGATGTTCCTCCATGACAAAGACGGGGAGATGGAACAGGTTCTAGTGTTGACTGATGAACTGTAAGTTGCCATGCTCTCTCTCAGGCAGTTTATGTATGTCGTCTGGTTTCTTTGTAGCAGATTTGTGAGGTAAGAATCATTATTTATAGTTTTACAGACAGAGAAACTGAGGCTCAGTAAAGTTAAGTAACTGAGAGTCGTATATCTAACAATTCATAGAGGCACATTTATCTAATTTAAAAATCATATGGTGTTTCCACAACTAAACAACGTTTGCCCTCTGGAGGAAGGAAGTATATCTAAGCCACCTCACATTTAGGTTGGTTCCTAGATTATTTAATTGGAATGTATCTGACTGTTTTCATTAACTGTCAGCATTGTACTCAGGCAGTAAAGAATTCACCTGCAATGCAGGAGACCCTGGTTCAATCCCTGGGTTGGGAAGATCCCCTGGAAAAGGAAATGGCAACCCTCTCCAGTATTCTTGCCTGGAGAATTCCATGGACACAGGGGCCCGGCAAGCTTCATGGCTTGCAACCCCAAGTCCATGGGGTTGCGAAGAGTCAGACGTGACTGAGTGACTAACACACATACACAGGCACACACACTCTTCTCAAAATGGCAGGTTGTGGAACACTTAGCCAGCGCTCAGACAGGAAGCTTGTATCATCTCCCCAGGTGGACAGCATGCTCCTGTCACTCTAAGGACCCACTGCATCATCTCCCCAGGTGGACAGCACGCCCCTGTCACTCTAAGGACCCACTGCGTCATCTCCTCAGGTGGACAGCACGCCCCTGTCACTCTAAGGACCCACTGCGTCATCTCCCCGGGTGGACAGCACACCCCTGTCACTCTAAGGACCCACTGCGTCATCTCCCCGGGTGGACAGCACGCCCCTGTCCCTCTAAGGACCCACTGCGTCATCTCCTCAGGTGGACAGCACGCCCCTGTCACCCTAAGGACCCACTGAGTCATCTCCCCGGGTGGACAGCACGCCCCTGTCCCTCTAAGGACCCACTGGGTCATCTCCTCAGGTGGACAGCACGCCCCTGTCACCCTAAGGACCCACTGCATCATCTCCCCGGGTGGACAGCACGCCCCTGTCACTCTAAGGACCCACTGCGTCATCTCCCCGGGTGGACAGCACGCCCCTGTCACTCTAAGGACCCACTGCATCATCTCCCCGGGTGGACAGCACACCCCTGTCACTCTAAGGACCCACTGCGTCATCTCCCCGGGTGGACAGCACGCCCCTGTCACTCTAAGGTGCCACTGCGTCATCTCCCCGGGTGGACAGCACGCCCCCGTCACTCTAAGGACCCACTGCGTCATCTCCCCAGGTGGACAGCACGCCCCTGTCACTCTAAGGTGCCACTGCGTCATCTCCCCGGGTGGACAGCACACCCCTATCCCTCTAAGGACCCACTGCGTCATCTCCCCGGGTGGACAGCACGCCCCTGTCACTCTAAGGACCCATACTTGGGCTGTAGACAGACTGGGAAGAGCAGGCAGGATTTGAAAGTGTTCTAATTGATGAGTCACCTCCTGATGTCCAGTTGTTCACGTCTCTAATGACAGATACCAGAGTAAATTGTGGGTGAACCTTTCCACTGCCTCTCCAACCGATCCCCATTCTGGGTCACTGTCCCTGTGAGTAACTTCTCTCCTGATTCTGGTACTCTGGGCCTTCTGCTGCCTGATAATTGATTTCTTCCTTCACAAAGAGGGAAGCGAATCCTTGGCAGGGAGCATTTGTTCCACTACCCTTTGCTGCCCTCTGCTGACCATACCTGGAAACTATGTTTAACCTTCAGGCCCTTGGTTGAAGGCAGATTTCTAAACAGTCAGTGAATCCTGGCATACAAAAAACGAAATAAAATAATTGATATATCATGTATCATTTTTAAAAGTCAAATTTTAAAAATATACATTAAAATGTATTTCAAATTTCAAAAAAAATACACAGTGAACTAAATATTTAAACATACCTTTAAAAAATACAGTCATACCTCAGTATCTATGAGGGGTTAATTCTACCCAGGATGTCCTGTGGATACTGCAACACATGGATATTAAAGTGCCTTGTGTAAAAGGGTATAGTATTTGCATATAACCTGTGCACATCCTTCTGTATGCTTTATATCATCTATAGGTTACTTATAATCTATAGGTGCAAGGTAAATATAATGTAAATGCTATTTACATAGTTGCCAGTGCACAGCCAATTTAAATATTGCTTTGTGGAATTTTCTGGAATTTTGAGGGGAACACTTTTTTATCTTAGGTTGGTTGAATCCGTGGATGTGAAACCTGTAGACACCTAGGGCCTATTGTACTAGCTTATATGTACATAAACCCTGCCATCCATCTTTTCATTCACAGGAGAGATCTGATAGCACAGTTGAAAGTTATGCAACCAGTATTAATCTTTTTCATCATGCATGTGTATGAAAAAACCATAAAATTTAGAAGAAACCAACAGCAAAAAACAAGATGATGGTGCAAGTGGAACAGATTTAAATTGACTCCTGAAGAAAACAGGAGCCTCTTTTTTAATTAAGAGAACTGAAAGAAAAGTGATTAAACTCCATGCCCTCCCAAACTTAACATCTGCAGGTCAAGGACCCAAAAAATAAGTGGTTAGGAAACAAGAATAATCAGAGAAGGAAGATTTCTTAGAAATTAAAGGTCCGTTCAGTTCAGTTGCGTAGTGGTGTCCAACTCTTTGTGACCCCATGAACTGCAGCACGCCAGGCTTCCCTGTCCTTCACCAACTCCCAGAACTTGCTCAAACTCATGTCCATCAAGTTAGTGATGCCATCCAACTATCTCATCCTCTGTCATCCCCTTCTCCTCCTGCCCTCAATCTTTCCCAGCATCAGAGTCTTTTCAAATGAGTCAGTTCTTCAAATCAGGTGGCCAAAGTATTGGAGTTTCAGCTTCAACATCAGTCCTTCCAATGAATATCCAGGACTGATCTCCTTTAGGATGGACTGGTTGGATCTCCTTGCAGTCCAAGGGACTCTCAAGAGTCTTCTCCAACACCACAGTTCAAAAGCATCAATTCTTTAGCACTCACCTTTCTTTATGGTCCAACTCTTACATCTATACATGACTACTGGAAAAACCATAGCTTTGTCTAGACAGATCTTTTTTGGCAGAGTAATGTCTTCTTTTTAATACGCTGTCTAGGTTGGTCATAGTATCATTGCCTAAATGAATAATTTATTTGAAAGTCTTGAAGATTGAGTTTAAGGAATCCGATTTGACCTTGACACTTGGAATATTCATCTTTCCATCTTATATAGATTACCTTATTTTTCTCAATAAATAAAGCTATTCAATATTTCAGTAAGTAGTAATTCATAATTGCAGTAATGTAAATGCTATTTCAGTTTGTAGAATCAGCATATAAATAAAACTTGGAAGACAATAATAACTATTAAAGAGAATCTAATATTGACATTGATCATGTAAGAAAAAGGAAGTTTGAATGTTAAAGGCAGCAGACACATGTGGAAGGTTATGTCAGACACAAATTTTTCTCACTTTGTCAAGACATGCTATCTAAAATTGATGTAACAAAATATGGAGACTAAGCATAGGCTTTAGAATTATAGGTAACCACCAGAAGAACCGAAATACTGGAACTGGAAAAACTTAGCAATGGATAGATAAAGAAATATGAACTAAATTTATCATCTCTCAGTAGATAACTGTCTAAAGTTGATGAACAAGAGGTGGAAGAACTAACGTAAGTTTCAGAGGTGTGGTAATAACTAGCAGCAAAATAAAAAAAATGTTTAAAAGTGTGGAGCTGAATTAGATATGGGGAGTGGGAGAGTGAGGTCAGGTAGAGAACTTTTCATTCAGCACCACTCTGGACTGTTTGATTTTTAAAAGAAAAACTTGCATATGTATTAATTTTACGCATTAAAAGTGAAAAAGCAAAAAGCAAGACCTTTCTGCAGCGGCACCTCCCGGCACTGCTTTTTTCCACAGCTGCAGTCTTTCTCCTCACACTCGGTCAGTCAGAGCCTGCCGAGACAGGACGGAGGGAAGCAGCAACGTTTCTGCCCTGAAGTTTAGGTTTAGGCTTTTCTTTTTTTTCTTTTTTGGCTTATGCTTGTGTTTTATCTTCTCAATGGCCCACCTTTTGGAATACTAACTTTTGAATTTAATCTGTGATATCTAGAATCTCCTTAAAGTCTTGCTAAACTTTTGTATCCTTCTGCTCCTTTTTCTTAATTTTTAAAAAAATTGAGGTAAAATTAGTATATCATATTTATACAGACTTCAGGTAGACAATATTATAAATCAATATTGGTGTACAGTACAAAGTAATCAGTAAGTCTAGTAACCGGCCATCACCATACACTTGATCCCCTTCATTCTTCATTTAAAGAAAGCTTCAAACTGTTTTTCACGGTGGGTGAAGCAGTTTACATTCCCACCAACACTGTACAAGAGTAATCCTGCCCCTCTGGTCTTACTGAGATCCTGGTGTTTTAATTTTGACTCTGGTCACCTACTTCCTATCTGGGTCCAGCTTAACCCACCTAGGTAGGAAGGGAAAGTTTATGGAAGAGTGACGACAATCACAATCAGAATAAACACAGCAGTGTATATTATTAACTTAAAAAACATAGTGCTAAGGAAGTGGGGTGATGGTCTCTACCCCACTCCTCATATTTTCATGGAGAAAAGTGTATTTCACCCCTAGAAAGAATACAGTTGGAAGAATTTGGGAGTAGAGGTTTTCTCTAGACCACAGTCTTGCATGAGACAAGGAACTAGAATATCTAAATTTTCTAAGAAGGCAATAATGTCTCACATGTCACCCTGAGAGAAAGTAGGCAGCATATATGGGGAGATCCCACGAGCACCACCCACACAAAACAAGGAAGAGCACAAACAAGAAATACACACATATATTAAACATGGACAAGCACAGCTGTTGGGCAGTTTCCGGTCAGTGAGTACAGATTCCCAGACTGTGGACTTGACTCTGGCGCAGTTGGCTGGCCTGCCCTGGGACTGAGACCCACTCGTCTCAAGTCCTCACTGTCTCCAACACAGGCACCACTGAGTTATCTGTCGTCTTCTTTGGCTGAGAATAGCAGTGTTGACCCACATTACACAACTAGAGATTAGGATTTAAAGAAGCTACATTCTTGTGAAAGACAGCCTAGGACGCAGCGGCAGATATAGGAACCTAGACAACTAAGTAAGACCCTCTGGCAAGACTGAGCCCATAACATTGGGAGTGAAGGCATTTGGGCTTTAATTTCTATGGTCCTTTATTTGCAGGGGGAGTTAGTTTTGAGGAAGTCAAATAATAAGAGCTTCCTATTGTTTGGACTTGGAGCATCTTTATGTTGTAGATCCAGTCTTTGTGTTCATTTCATAAAGTCTGGTGATGTATTTTGGACAGCATGTTAGGACATAATTAGTGATAAGAATAGAACAGGGAGTGAATTTCGAGTTTATGGTGCTGCATGGAATCCTGTCTGACTCACGTGCTGCTAGAGTCTTTTGCGGGCAGTGAGATGCCCGTCAGCAGTTGCAGCGGGGAGGTTTGTGCAGCAAGAGCAGGGCGCGGGATGGTGTGAGCACGCAGCCTGCCCCACTCGGGGACGGCCGCCCTGGCTTACGTCTGAGCTGCGTGAGGACATGGCTCATGGCATCGCTCCCCAGCCTCCCTTCATACACACGGTGCCGTCATGATTTTCCTTTATTTGCCTATCACTCATGCTAATACTTTAAAAAATGTTATGTGTACTTAAAAACCTTTAACTCGTATGTTAAAATGTGTTATGTATTTTTCTGAATACATATTAAAATACATAATTACCAAAGTAAAAAAAAAATGCTTGTCACCATCACCATGAATATTTTTTTTCACATAGATACCTGGAAGTATTGGGTACCAAAATAACTGGCATGATGCCAGTGGAACACACAGTGTGATATGATGAAAGATTAAAAACCTGGCAAATATTGGGAGGGATGCATGTTACTCCCACCTTCAGGTTTCTGTTCTAACTCTGATGATGGAAACTGGTACTGGAGAAATGTTCGGGGCTTCTCTCTCCACTTTCTCTCACACCATCCGCAGCAACGAAGAAGAACACTTTCTGAGACTTACAGGAGTTCAGGTAAGATGCTTTCTAGTTCCGCCCTCGGTATTCAGGATGCAGGTCTTACTCCCACGGTAGAGCTGGGCTTGAGTGAGCAAGACTGAAGTTTTCTGAGTGTTCACAGTTCATTCATGGAGGAGTAGTAGCAAACCTATTTCTGCTTTAGGTCTAAGCCTCATCCTCCTACCCAGCATTAATAGGAACCCCATAATTCATATAGTAATAAATACACTTCAATCTCTTCCTGTTTCCTGTGTCTGTTTCTCAAACTGGTTAAAGGCCGTAAACTAGAAACCCAAATGCCAACACAGCAGTTGGTACAAAAACAAGTGAAAGAATGAGAGAAGAAAATGTTGCTAGAAGAAAATGCTCCTGTTACACAGCAAGACGCTCTGTGTTTATAAACATTTAGTGATAGCTTATTATGAAAAAGAGTTTTTGAAAAAGTTAATGCACCTCGACAGTCAAATATTGTGGCTGTGAGTTTTCACTTCTCCAGCCTGGGGTTAGATTCATGTGGTAAGTCTTGGCTGAGATGGACATTGGAACAGGGCAGCGCTTCTTTGTTCCCTAGTCTCTGAGAGGCAGTGAGGTATAGTAGAAAGAATATTGGTTTTGGAGTCAGGTCTGGGAATGTATTCTGGATGTTTGAAGTTGGACAAATTACTTAACCTACGTGGATCTCACTTTTTACAGGTGTAAAATGAGGATAGTTTGTTGTGAGGATTGAGACTGTGTGTGTGTGTGTGTGTACTCAGTCATGTCTGACTCTTTGCAACCCCATATATACCATAGCCCACCAGGCTCCTCTGTCCATGGGATTTTCCAGGCAAGAATACTGGAGTGGGTTGCCATTTCCTACTCCAGATATAATGCATATAATGTACTAATTTGATGCCAGATCCCATTCCTGTCTACAGGTTGAGTTTAAGATACTCTATGAAGGATCCTTTCTACCTACTCAGTGTTCCTTCATGGTTATCCTCTAGGCATCCGCAGTTATAAACCTTCCTTTTGGATCCACTCCTTCTCTTTCCACACATTTCTCTCCTCGCAGTCCTGAACTGAGGCTCTGGAGCTGTTGCTTACTGTGGACGGCTTGTCGCTGGAGACCCCGACCTCATCCTTTTCTTGCTCCACGGCCCTCCCGTGCCCATCACCAGTTCCCAAGGCCACAGGCTGCAGCCCCGGTCCCTCACTTCCTCACGAGCCCCACCCTCTGGTCTCCCACGAGGAATCGGACTGAACAGATGGAAAGCATTCACTGGTGCTGGGCATGTGCTAGACCATCATTGCCTATAAATTTCCTTTCTTAGATCTGGAACCTTTGAGTTGATTTCTACAAAGCTGCATTGATTATTATGGTTGAGTACAGCAATCCAAGAATGGTATTTTAGACATGAACTATTTTGGTATCACTGACTTAATCTTTAAAACCAGTAACTTCTGTGCATAGACAGGGAGACTGCCATTCAGATAGAAATCATATCCATGTCTAGGCATCCACTTGATATATCCGCATCTAGCTAGTTTTTAAAGATGTTTGAGATCTTTCCCTTGCATGGAAGCGGAGTGTGGTTAGCCTGCTTATGCTCAGAGGCCTTTTCCAGCACAGATGAAATTCCAAGACAATAAAGATTTTGATCTGATGTTAAGTTCCTTTGTGCAAACAAGCTTGCATAGCAAAATGGTGCAGATAAATGTAGATGAAAATGGACCTAGATAAATAAATGAAACTGTATTATGTTTCTCTAGTATAAACATAGATTAAATGGTAGGAGGACAAAAATAGGTGAAGTGGTAACATAAACTGACTTGTGTAATCAGAGGGTCAGCGCTGACATTTTTCTCTCTAGGCCTTTTCTAATAGTTTTGTTGCTAGGGCTACAGTGTTTTTGCCAGATTGGAACAGGATTGTCCGCTCTAATGGAGATTAAGTAGCTTTCCCAGCTAGATTTTTTTTTTTTTTTTAATAAGCATAGATTAATTCTGCTGACTTTCAAAGCCATAATCATGAATAATGGAAAGATTACCAAAGATCTGTTTTTAGAAAATATAACTAATAAAATTTGAAGTTTAATAGACAGGTTTCTTCCATAGTTATTCCAACACAAACTTTTATCATGGTTACAATGAATAAAATAACTGAAATACAGTTTCACACATGGAATTTTTAAAAATGAGAAATTATTTACAAGTTAATCCAAAAGTTAATGCCCCAAGGAGTAATGGACAATTCTCCTGGTAAGTTGGAAAACTGGTTCACAAATGCTTGAAAATTCGTACTTGAATTTCTTCTATAAACAATACAGATAAGGTTTAGGAAAATGTCCTCTGTGTTTTGGTTGCTTCCCATCATTGGTCAGAGTCATCTGAGGGAAGTGGAAATACAAACTCACCGATGAAACTCAAAGCCCAGTAAAGGAAAACTGACTTATTCAGGACACTCAGTTGCTAACAGGATGTAGACGGTAAGAGCCACTCAGAAAATGGTGAGGAAACATTCCTTTCGATGTGCTTGTTATGGAGTCAAATGAACTTCCCCGGCCATGGACAAAAGGAGACCATCTAAACTTTAGATCACAGTGCCATTTGCGTGCCCCTTGGCCCTGCAATTCTTTTTGTGCACTACAGCGCGAGAGTTAAATGAAACAGTTCATGTGAAATGCCAGCAAAAGACAGCTGCTGTGCCTTTCCTCCTGGTGTCTTTCTGTAGCCAGAAGTCCCAATGTTAACTTCAGTGAGAGAAGCTGAATATTAGTCTTTAGTCAAAAGAAAGTCACAGTACTAGTGCCACCTGGTGGAGAACATAGGTATTACAATGTAGCATTATTTCAGCTATCCTGAATTTTCACATTTAATAAAATTAAGATAAATCTTACAATGAAATGAAACAGAAGGTAAAGAAAAAATTAAATGTGTGTGTGTGTACCTGCTTTATTATGCTAGTAATTTTTCAGTCCATAATTATAAAACATATAGGAGGTTAGGAACCTAAGAAACTTGAATGCATACTAGTAGTAAAAATGTATTCAGCATCCATGTTTACACAGTGATCGAAAATAGAAGCATGCAGCATTTTCGCTGTTCTCAATCTATTCATAGGCATCATGTGCCAAAGGGGCTCCCTTCCCGTTTTCAGATAAAAATTCATTGTAGGGTGTCCTGAAGAGTACCTCGAAGAAATAGCCAGTTATATTTCAATACGGGATTGAGGTGAAATAGAGGGCCATCCTATTTGAGGTACTGTGGATGGATTCAACAAATAATGATGTTTTAAATGTGAGCCTTAAGTATCAGAGAATCAGTTGCTTTGAGCCAGCGACGGGTTTGAACATTTGTGAACAAAAGAGCAAATGTACCTATTACAGGGTCAGCAAACTATAACCCATGGACCAAATACGGCACATCAGCTTTTTGTTACTGGAACACAGCCACGCTCATTGGTTTACTTACTGTCTGAGGAGCTTTCATAACGACTGACTCACTTGAGTAGGTGCAGACCATATTGGCTGCAGAGCCTAAACTGACCCTTTACAGAACAAGTTTGCCAATCCCTGGTCTATTAGAGCGTTTCATTCGATTTTCACACCTCTCCCTACCATCTGCTTGGGAGGAGTGTATTTCCCTTTCCCACTGAAGTTTGGCTTAACCATGAGACTTGCCTTGGTCAGTGGAATGTGGAAAAGCATCAGTGTACAAGTTTGAAGCGAAGCCTCAGAGTTCTGTGCCCCTTCAGTGGTCAAGTGAGACGTGTGACCTGTAGACTTACGCGAGAATGAGGCAATCTGCTGACCTGCAGACTTGAAGGAGAAACAGATGTTTGTTGTCACTGTTGTGCTTGTGTGCATGTTAATTCCTTAGTTGTGTCTGACTCTTTGCAGCCCCACAGACGGCAGCCCACCAGGCCCCTCTGTCCATGGGATTCTCTGGGCAAGAACCCTGGAGTGAGCTGCCATTTCAGCCAATACATGAGATTGTTACACCTCTGCGTAAAAGTACCAGAGGACTGACTTCTCTGTCCCTCTAACGACACTGGGGGAAGGGCCCTGCAGATTAGGTGGGGTTCAGTCCCTTTTGGGGCTATTCCGGACTTTGAGGGGCTCAGCTGGAGCACGTTTCATTCCTCTACCTACAGTAAGCAAAACTGGGTCAGAGTGCAGGCCATGTCTGGAGGCTAACCAGACTCTCTCGGAATCAACTTCTCTATGTTTAACATGGTGTGGCAGTCACAATTCTTTCCTCTGTTGAATTAAACATTTCCCTCCCAAGGTGAGCCTCAAGTTATAGCAAGAGGGTGGGACAAGTTCAATGGGGATTGAGGCCAGAGTTTTCCAGTCAGGCTTTATCAATAAAGCTCACAGCTTGGCTTCTTCCTACTCAACTCCAGTAAGTGTATTTCTGAATTGATATATAATCTGTAAGTGGTAAAAAATGATCATGACTAGCTCCTCAGAAAACTTACAATAGTAATATGCAATCTAATTTAACCATCTTAACAACGCTGGCTGCATCAAAGTGATCAAAATATTTAAAAATGCAACTTCCCAGAATTCTTAGTCTTACATCTCAGCTTGTTAAAATGCTAAGGCTCTTCATTGTCACTTTTTTTTTTTTAAACTATCCATATTACTTTTTTTGAAACAATCAGTTTGAATCCTTTGGAGATATCACTGGGTAACACCAGTGACCCATTTATTACAGAGTTCACAAATTTGTGACTTGAGAGTCCTTGAGGCTGCCCTAGTTCTCTAGTTTTCAGCCTTCCCTTTGATCCTTTATGTAGTTAATGTTCTTTCATTAATTTTTTTCAAAGCCAGTTTTTGCTTTTTTTTTTTTTTTAAAGAGCCTAGATAATGCAGAATTGGTACTATAGAGTAACTTCTAGGCAATAGACTGTATGGCAGAAGCTTCTATTGAGACTAACATTCAAATCCAGAGCATGAATTTCTGGACATAACTCTTGAAAAGAGAGTATGAATAATAAATCAGTATTAAGATCACTAATATTAAATACATAAATGACAGACATTTAAGTGTTATTGGTTATCCATAATGTTGCTACTGGTGTGCTTTTAGGAGAAAGAACCACATTTAGTTTTCCTATTAGCAAAGGGGCAGTGCTTCCAGAAGCAGTCATTGCTTCCTATAATGATTTTCAAACATATTTCCTAAAAACAGGACCATAATTTTCAACTCTCTTCATATTTTTGCTCAAGTTCTACTTTTGCTTTCCTTCTCAATGACTATATCAAATGTCAACAGCCCAATAATTCAAATGTCTTAATATTGACCACTATAATACACCTCATGCTGCTTGGAAACAGAGATTCTGTTGTTCAGTTGCTAAGTTGTCTGACTCTTTGCAGAACCCCAGGGTCCTGTCCTCCACTATGTCCTGGAGTTTGCTCCTATTCTCGTCCATTGATTCAGTGACACTATCTAACCATCTCATCCTCTGCTGCCCTCTTCTCTTTTTGCCTTTTGTATTTCCCAGCATCCGGGTCTTTTCCAATGAGTCAGCTCTTCGCATCAGGTGGCCAAAGTACTGGAGCTTCAGCTCAAGCGTCAATCCTTCCAATAAATATTCAGGGTTGATTTCCTTTAGGATTGACTGGCTTGACCTGCTTCCAGTCCAAGGGACTCTCAAGTCTTCTCCAGCACCACAGTTCAAAAACATCAGTTCTTCAGTGCTGAGCCTTCTTTATTGTCCAACTCTCACATCTGTATATGACTACTGGAAAAACCATAGCTTTGACTAGACAGACCTTTGTTGACAAAGTAATGTCTCTGCTTTTTAATATGCTGAGTTTGTCATATCTTTTCTTCCAAGGAGCAAGTGTCATTTAATTTCATGGTTGCAGTCACCATCCACGGTGATTTTGGAGCCCAATAAAATCTGTCACCGCTTCCACCTTTTCCCTATTTGCCAAGAAGTGATGGGACCAAATGCCATGATCTTAGTTTTTTGAATATTGAGTTTTGACCATCCCAAAATCAACACAATTTCCACTTCTACATAACTGCTTTTCTTATTCAGGAAAAAAAGACATGGCTGGACCTAAGTTAGATACTTTTAGCTCCTCTCTGGGAATGGCTTTTGCAGCAGCATACATAAACCCATCATCAAAGACGGGCACCTGTTTGTCCAGCAGCACTGAGAGATGAAAGAACGTAAGACATAGGCCTTTACGCTCCACAAGCACCCAGCTGGATCAGAGAGAGATTCTTCCAAGTGAAATAACAGACAAACACACAAGGAAAGAGACCTGCTCAGCCACCTTGTGGTCCTCTGTCCTCCTTTCCTCTCCTTCCTAAGATCTCGAGCTCTGGAAGGGCCAGGACTCTGTTTCATTCCTCCTAGTACTTGGCACGCAGTGTTCTTACTCTGCCCGTTAACAGATGCTCATTATGTGATTTTTGAATGAATGGATACCGATTATGTGTACTTACTTAATAGTGAAGGTTGAATGAATGAATACATATAAAGATCTTAGAACAGTGTCTGCTACTACATACTTAAAAAACTGAATTATTACAAAATGGGCTAAGATTTAGTATAGACATTAGAAAGGAATTTTTATGAGTTTGCCTTAAACTGACCTTGGAAAAATAGGTGGGAACTGAAAGAATATACCTGATGAGAGTATTAATGAAGGCACAGGCAGAAGAATAAACATGATGTTTAAGGATACAGCTGACCTTTGAACAACAGTTTGAATTGTGCAGGTCCACTTATATTTGGCTATTTTTGAAGAGTAAGTACTATAGTACTACATGATCCATGGTTGGTTGAATCCATGGGTTTGGGGTAACCACAGATATGGAGTGCTGGTTCTAAGTTTTACTGGGATTTTCAATTGCTTAGAGGGTCAGTGTTCCAACCCCCATGTTGTTCAAGGGTCAACTGTATACGGAAAATTAGACTACTGATAATAAACCTAAGAGCATAGAAAGGTTCTATACAATCTAACATTTGCTAAACTGAATTAATTCCAAATGACACTTATCATTTTACATAAAGAACAATATTTATTTTAAATCTACTGTTATAGGGTGAAGGAGGTTTAATTAAAGCTTGTCGAATAAATTGAAAGTACCTCAAGACTTACTCAACTTTGTATCCTTAGGCCCTCCCTACAACATAGTAGGCACAAGAAATAATATGCCGTACTGAATCCATAACTACTTAACTGTATCAACACACCAATATAAAAAATTTAATACAAATTTAAAGTATACACATTTAACTTTATTTCATCATTGTCATTTAAAGCTTGATTTTATAAAACATGAAAAGACATTCTTAAGAGTTCTGTATCACAACAATTTGAAGAGTGGGAATACCCACAGCTTTATAGACTCAAGTTACATAAATTAAACTCAAATAATTGGACATTTTTTCAATATGGAAACTATACAAATGAAATAAACGGCAAAAGGACCCAATAAAGAGCAATATTTCACTACTTATGGATTATCATTAGTTCCTTTCAGGATCTAAATGAAGATTCTGAATATTTGTATTTCTTTTGTTCTATTTTATATTTAAATATTTCTCTACATTCTGAGTCAAGCTACTTGACCAAAAGCCTGACTTAGAAAGGCATTTAGCAAAAGTTTTTCCACCTACGGTTACTACCTTGAAAGAAAGTAACACTGCAGTACTGATGTAATCTGTGCAGTAACTTATGTCAACCCCATGGAAAGTCAGATAGGTACCAAAACTGGAACAATTTTGCACAGATTCAGTAAAGTATCATGTTAAGTTTTCCTCATCTAAAAACTAACCAATGAAATAAAACATACCAACTATAGTTGATCTGGAAGGAAAACCACATTTGAGAGTTACAAGTACATTATTGTCCATATCTCATCCTCAGTCATTGACAGGAATTTTGTAGGCTACCATGCTATTTACTTTGTGAATTGTAGTAGTAAATGAACGAAGACGAACTTCCTCAGAATTGGTAATGAACTGTGGTCCTGACTCTTCCCATTTTTCAGGTACAACCAGGTCTTTGTCTGTATAAATGAGGAGATCAAATGAACCTAAATTGGAGATAAAATCATTAAAGTACATTATTTTTTTCAAAAGTAGAAGAACCCTCCTTGTCTCTCTCACATTTTGAACCACCCACAGTATTAGAAAAGGGAGTTTAGCCTGGACTGTAATGACTAGTCAATTGCTTTTCCTCAATAGAAATTTACTGTAGTACAGAAAATATTGCACTCCTTTTGCTTTATCTTATGAAAAGTTCAAGTTTGCTTTTTTTAAAAGAGAAAACCATTATTTGCAGGAAGTATATAGTTAATCACATAGGATAGCATAAAGGTAACCCGAAGGAAAGCTAACATCTGGGTTCTATGACTGATGTAGCCTGGGGCCTAGAACAGTGTCTCGCATATAGAAGGCATTCAGGAAATATCTGATAAGGTAGAAAAGCAAGACAGTTCTGGCTAGCCTTCAAAATATACATAAAAAATTAAGATAATGAAAGGGATTACATTAAGACATTCAAGAATGAATACTGTGGAATACTTTCATTCCTTTCCTTTTCAGAATTTCAGAATTTCTAGAATGCATATAACACTACTTCTGCTTTATAATACGTTTTTCATTTTTATTATGTAATATGAATAATTAGGCAAAATTTTAGTAAAGGGCTAACTCTTAAACTAATAGCTTAGTCTTTTCCCTGACAAATTTTAAGTCAATGTGAAGCTGTATAATACTTACAAGAAACTTCCAACAGTGGCAGAAATGTCACTGTAGCTGTGATCTGTCTGATCACTGAACGGATTTCATCTTGGATGGCTTTCTGAGACTTTTCTCTGGGTGCACTATTGGAGAAACCAAATCAGTTTACGTGTTAACAAATTATTTAAAACATTGGTAGGACTAACTGATTAAATGTTTCCAAGATCAAATAAGTAATACATTAAAATGGAGTTTTTTGTGTTTTTTTTTAAGGTTATAAGTGTATCATCAGGGCCTATATACCACAAGAGGCATATGCATTTTTATTATTTCATTTATCATTTTAGTCATTTTTTAGGGGTGGTCTTAAAATCAGGTCATTTGGTATCAGATAATCGGAAAACTGGCCAAGTGCTTCAAGTTAGGCAAACTACAGCACCTTTTAAAAAATGGAAATAATAGTATCTAATAATAATATTATCTAAAATATTTTGTTGGTGCAATCACTTTGGCATTTTTCGTAATCACTCAGTTGCGTCCGACTCTTTGTGACCCGATGGACTGTAGCCTACGAGGCTCCTCTGTCCATGGGATTTTCCAGGCAAGAGCACTGGAGTGGGTTGCCATTTCCTTCTCCAGGGGATCTTCCCGACCCAGGGATCAAACCCAGGTCTCCTGCATTGCAGGCAGACGCTTTACCCTGTAAGCCACCAGGGAAACCCCTTAAAAAATGAAAATAATAGTATCTAATAATAATAGTATCTAAAATATTTTGTTGGTGCAATCACTTTGGCATTTTTTCGTAATGCTTAATTCCCTACTGCTTCAAATAAAATAGTAAATTAACTATCAAATTATTTTTATAAGCTAAAAATTTCCTAAAATAGACCAAAGGCTTCAGAAACAAACTACATTTCATTATGAGAAATGATTCTGAATTTACCAGTAAGCAAGCCTAGGACAATGCTAGACATGATCATATGGGCATTTCCAGACAGGTGGTCTGGAAGCTTTTTTATGAAGTGTCTTAGAAGATTTGGGGCATTCAATGAAATACAATAGAGCTGAATCTTAGGCTGGGGGAATCTAGGATAATCTCTTATGGTTAAAAGTACCTTTAAACAATTCACTAAAGGGCCACCAGGTACATACTACCATAAACACTGAAGGTGAAATTCACCCATTTACACTATAGGCAAGTCTGTTAAAAGTCCATTATCTATATAAGACAGTGAACTATTCTTTGCCACAGGAGACTAAGGATCAAATTAACATCCTAGAAAAAAACTGTACTTTATATGAAACTTGTTCAATATAATCAGAACTCATTTAGTAAAGAAAATAAATTTTAAAACATGAGAATGGAAGTAACTGCTACTTACCTGTCATCTTTTGCAGTCTTGTCACACTCAATATCAAACTGCCATCTTTCAAGGACCTCTCCACTTTCAATATTTGAGATGACTACCACCAGTTTCTGAACTGAACACTTGTATAACCATTCTGCAATACACAAAACAAGGCATCTTTTTTAGTTTGCTGCATTACAAAGCAACTGTCCTCTCAAGACCGACTTCCTATCCTCAGCAAATTTCTCCCACTGCTATTTTGGATCTCCTCCAAACTATGCAGAAAACTTTCCCCATCAATAGCCTAGCTCCCGATTTCAAATTCTCACTATTTCTGCCAGGCATAGCACTGGGGGCTAAGGACAGTGAACACGAGGTACTTCCATCCTAATCCAAGGGAAGGGTGTAGATGTCACTAATCTAATCACAACAATAAGTGTGAAATTATAATTGTTGTAACCGCCATGATGGTGCAGTTTCCTATGATGTAGTAGCAGTTACCCATCATGGGGCAACACAGAGCACAATTAAAGCACCGAATAGGGAATTCTGACTCACGGGGTTTGAGTTTTGTCCTAAGAGACAACAGTATACATATGCAAAACAGGGAAGAGGGTATAGGTTTTAAAATATGAAGTAATTTATTTTTGGCTGTGTCAGGTCTTAGCTGTGGCACGTGGGATCTTCCTTGCTAAAGGTATAGGTCTTAAAGACTCAGAACAGAGCACTGGATCAGAGGACTGAAAGGAGGCCAAAACAACTGCAGTTTAAGAAAGGGAGAATGAACAAGGCTAGTCTGACAAGATAAATGGGCCAGACCGCACAGAGTCATGGGAGCCATTAAAGACGTGATACTAAGAACTAAGAAGGTCATTACTGTGTTTGAAGCAGAGTATGATGTAATTAAACTTCTATTTGAAAACTATCCTTCTGGATACATGTAGAAAGTAAGCTGGAAGTAAACAGGGGATCTAGGGCACTAAGTAATGAATAATTCAAGCAAGAGCTAATAAAGACTTAGAGAAAGATATACTGGTAGAGATGGAGCAGTAGACAGATTCAAGAGATTTCATGGTTAAAATTGTTAAGATTTATTGGATTACCTTAGGGTAAGGAAGAGGAATGAATCAGGGATAGCTCCCAGGTTTCTGATTTATATCAGTAGTCAGATGGTTGATCCAGTCACTAAGAGGAAAGAGAACTGAAATGGAGATGATCCTAAATTCAGTTTTTAATATACTGAGTGTGAAGTGGTATATTATATAGCTGCATAAAGACATTAAGGGAGTCACTCAATGTATGAGCTGAGAGTTAGGAGAGGCTTTGGTTAGATATCGGTTCATGAGTCAGATACACAAGTTGTTACTAAAATTATCTACATGTAAGAGGGCCTCAGATTGAGCCCTCAAGTAATCTTAGAAATTGAGAATACTTTATTCAGGAATCGGCAGGTATAGAAAATATTTTAGAAATATTGAGGGCTTATGGGTCACCTACGTAGCATAGTCTTCTTTAAAATGTGTAATATTCTTAGCTTGCAAGCAGTACAAAAATAAGCCACTTGCTGGACTTGGCCTGTTGGCCTTGCTCACCCCTGGCATATATGAACAACTTTTACCAGTTTACCTGTGAAAAAGAGATTGAGTGGTAATTTGAAGATATGGGGAAGTTGGTGATTTTTTTTCCCTCTCTTAAAAATGGAAATGAAACCAATGGGAATAATCCAAACGAAAACAGAGAAACTGACAACATAAGAGAGAGGAAATAGGGTCAAATTCCTAAGGCTAGAGAAGTGGAATTTAAAAGACTGAATAATTTGCCTGTAAAGCATTTCCTCCATTTGAACTCAAAGGGAGAAGTTAAGTAGGAAAGTGTAGATACATCTGACAAGAAATGTTATTGGTCTCAAAGGACACAAACCAAAAACCAGTAACTTGGGCAAAGCTGGCTTGCTACTTCTTCAGATTAAGATGACGACATACATCCATAGATGCCTAGAGGTTCCATACCAAACAATCTGAGTGCAGCTGTATGAACGACTATGGGTGGCTTAGCTCTCAAGTTAATGAAAACGCAATGATGTAATCTGAAAAAGAAGCTAGCTGAAGCAACAAAAATGATTCATGAATTTTAAGGTTAAAAAAAAATGCGGGCTGTAGTATTTTCAGAACTAGTATTTTGGAAGATCTAATGGGCAGAAAGGGAGAAACATTTTACAACACAGAGAAATTAGAAACAAGAATCCTAAGTGGAGAGAAATATGAAAGAGAAACTACTAGAAATAAAAGGAATATATAGAGCATACTGATCCCACAATACTGCAACTTCTTGAGCTAAAAGAAGAAAATGAGTGCGCAGATAGAAAAGGCTTACTGACTCAGAGGCATGATGAAAAAAAAAAAAGACAAATGGAAACAGGTGAAAAATAAGAAAATTCTAATGAGTGCTGTTATTTAGTAGTTCCTTCTTTTTAAAGTTTAGTTCCCTAGGTTCAATCTGATTTTAGTTCCTTCATCTTAATATAATGATGGCTTTAGATTCCAAGCAGCTACAAAAAATATATGCAGTGGATTTCTCTCAGATAAGAAACTCCATCATAATTACATAAAATTCCAATGTGTTCTATCATCCCTGAAGGAGTTGATGGAGATTGTTTTGTTAAGCCAAATCAGATTCCGAACCTTAAAATATTCAGCCTATTCAAAAGTGGAGGAAGGGTGGGAATTCTTTCAATTTGTATGTTATTTGTTTCCCTTCCAACTGGTTCACTGTATGGGAGATGGTAGTGCATTTTACACTACCCTATACAGAGCTGAAAAATGACCACCAAGAAGCTAGAAAATGTGGATCGTAGGTGTGCTCGTATCCAACTCTTTACAACCCAATGGACTGTAACCCGACAGGCCCTTCTGTCCACGGGCTTATCCTGGGAAGAATACTGGAGTGGGTTGGCATTTCCTCCTCCAGGGGATCTTCCAGACCCAGGATGGAACCTGAGTCTTCTGTGTCTCGTACACTGGCGAGTGGATTCTTTACCAGAGTCACCTGGGAAGATCCTATTAACATAAAGGCCCACAAAACTCAAAACTGTGTCCAACAATAAAATACCTTTTAGTTGATCCACCACATTATTTAAGTATTTTATGAGCTCAGGATCAGTAGTTACAAGCAAGGTTGAGACCGTGTTTCTGCACCCGAGTAAAGGTTTCCGATGGATATATGCCACGCTGATATAAAATACTGTTGATGCCAAACGCTGAAAACATAAGAAATATTAAAGTCATCGTCACGTTGTAACTTCTGGGGAAATAAGGCATATGTAGATGGGGCTATGGTTTCATGATAGTGTAAAGTTATAAATGTCTAAACACGTGTTTGTGTTTTGCTGAAAGCCGAGTAGGTACAAAGTGGCATTTAAAAAAAATCCTTAAAATCTTGCGTCTAAGTGACAGCTGCATATGTGGCAACAGAAGAAAAATGCCAAACCACTAATCTACCAGTGCCAAAATTTCATTTCATTGTAAAACAAGTCCAAATGCCTATTTTATGGTTAGAGGGTGTCAAAATAGGCAACTGACAGACGGGTACCAAGCCCAGGCAGGCCTCTCCCACGTCTCTTTCCTCCTTTTCTCCTCACCGATCCTGCCAGGTTCTGTCAGCAGGTACACCTGGCCAGCTCAGAACAGCGCTTCCCGAAATCTAGCCCGTCTCGGTCCACCCCCGAGGCCTCCCCGTAGCGGGGGCGGGGGGTGTAGGAGGAGCTCTGCACTGGAAAGAAACGCTCCCGCCAAGGGGCCCACCGCAAGACGGGCCCCCGCGGCACCCGGGCCTCCTCCTCCGCCCGGAGCAACGCGAGCGGAGGCGGTGCCCGCCGCCCCACTTCCTGATCCCTCCTGCCGGCACCCGAGGCCGCGGCTACAGGGGCCGGGATTCGGGGCCGCTCCGGCTGAGCCGCGGGCCTGCGGGCGGCCTGCGCTCGGCTCTCCCCGCCCTCCGCTCCGCGCGAGGAGGACTTACAGAAGAACTCGGCCACGATCTCGGCGCTCCCGCGCAAGGTGATGCCTTGCTCCCGGGAGAGTTGCGGCGCCATTGCCAGGCCCACGGATGACGGTACGCGATTCCACCCAGCAGACAGCGGCGCCAGGGGCTTCCGGAGCAGTTCCCCGCCACTAGTTTAAAAAGGAACGACGCAGGACGCCGTCGCGCCCTTTGCGCAGGCGCGGAGCGCCTCTAGACCCCGCCCGTCGCGCCCTTTGCGCAGGCGCCAAGAGCCTCTGGACCCCGCCCTGCGCAGCGGGGCCCGCCGGGTTCTCTGCCCCTTTAGGAGCGGCGGTTCGCGCAGGCGCAGTGGGGAAGCGTGGCGGCGCAGTTCCGGGTGGTTACACCTGGCCGGGTTCCCGCTGTAGTTGTGGGCTGGCTGGCGAGCTGGCGGCTAGAGGGGAAGACGGTAGGTTCAGGTTTTAGTGGCCGCTCTCTAGGTCTGCGGACCGAGCGACCTAGGAGCACAATTCCCGAGTTTGAAAGATCTTTTGAAAGGGTTATGAACTGTCCGCCACGCTGAGTGGCCCCAGTGATGTTTAGTCAGCGGTCGGAACTTGCTGGGTTCTCTGGGAGTTTGCTTCCCTAGTGGCTCAGACGGTGAGGACTCTGCCTGCAGTGCCAGAGACCTGCCACGCACGATCCCTAGGTTGGGAGGATTCCCTGGAGAAGGGAATGGCAACAACGCACTTCAGTATTCTTCCCCGGGGAATTTCATGGTAGGAGGAGCTAGGGAGGCTGCAGCCTATGCGGTCACGAAGAGTCGGACGCGACTGAGCGCCTCACTCTCACTTTCTTTCAAAGCAGCTGCGTGCCGCAGACAGGGTTTTAGAGGTATTACTGTGCCGGCGTAGTGTTTTTCCTGAGAAACTGGGCTAGGGATTAAAGGGACGAACGGCATCCCTTTTTCTGCCCCTCGTCCTGGCTCAGCTCGCGTCTACCCCCGACCCCGCTGCTCGGCGGAGGCTGGCGGCAGCAAGAGTCTGCGTCTGATAGTCCAGCTTCTACTCTGCACCCCGCCACCCCTAGGCAACTGGTCAGGAATAGAGTCATCTCACCAAAAAGGCTCGTCAACACTGAAGAGCTTCTCAGTGAATTTTGACTCAAATCCAGAGGCTTTTAATGTTTCTATGAGAAGCATTAAGCAGATGTTGTTTAGTCGCTAAGTGGTGTCTGCCTCTTTTGCGACCCCATGGACTTGCAGCCCGCCAGGCTCCTCTGTCCATGGGATTCTCCAGGCAAGAATACTGGAGTGGGTTGCCACTTCCTCCTCCAGGGTGTCTTCCCCACCCTTGAATCTAACCGGCATTGGCAGGCAGATTCTTTACCACTGAGCCACCAGGGAAACCCAATTAAGCAGATAGTGTACTACTAATGGCGTGTCACTTGTGAAGCAATTGTATTTTTACAGCAGGTGGAGAAATTATTTGTAAAATGAAGTCTGAGAAACCTGCCCGGATGTAGTTATTTAATTATATGAGAAAGTGCCTGAGTGTATTAGTTTTCTATTGATGTGTAACAAATTATGACACATTAGTGGTTTTAAAAAAAAAAAAAAAACCCATTCATGATCTCAGTCCTTAGATCTAAGAGTCTGGGCATGGCATGGCTGGTTGCTCTATGTATTCTTGTAAGTTTGAAGTAAAGGCACCTGGCTGCAAGAGGGATCTCATCTAAACTCTGGGTTTGAGGTCCTTGGTTCCTGGCAGATTTAATGTCTTTGTTCTTAAATTGAGGTCCCCATTGGCTTGCTAGCTGTTGGCCAGAGGCCAGTCTTGAGCCCTTGTCACACTTCCACTGTCTCTCTTTCCAAGGAGGTCCTTTTTAAACAACTCATGTCCATAGGTTCGTGGATTTATCTCTGGGCTTTCTATTCTGTTCCATTGGTCTATATTTCTGTCTTTGTGCCAGTACCACACTGTCTTGATGACTGTGGCTTTGTAGTAGAGTCTGAAGTCAGGCAGGTTGATTCCTCCAGTTCCATTCTTCTTTTTCAAGATTACTTTGGCTATTCGAGGTTTTTTGTATTTCCATACAAATTGTGAAATTCTTTGGTCTAGTTCTGTGAAAAATACCGTTGGTAGCTTGATAGGGATTGCATTGAATCTATAGATTGCTTTGGGTAGAATAGCCATTTTGACAATATTGATTCTTCCAATCCATGAACACGGTATGTTTCTCCATCTGTTTGTGTCCTCTTTGATTTCTTTCATCAGTGTTTTATAGTTTTCTATGTATAGGTCTTTTGTTTCTTTAGGTAGATATACTCCTAAGTATTTTATTCTTTTTGTTGCAATGGTGAATGGTATTGTTTCCTTAATTTCTCTTTCTGTTTTTTCATTGTTAGTATATAGGAATGCAAGGGATTTCTGTGTGTTAATTTTATATCCTGCAACTTTACTATATTCATTGATTAGTTCTAGTAATTTTCTGGTAGAGTCTTTAGGGTTTTCTATATAGAGGATCATGTCATCTGCAAACAGTGAGAGTTTCACTTCTTCTTTTCCTATCTGGATTCCTTTTACTTCTTTTTCTGCTCTGATTGCTGTGGCCAAAACTTCCAACACTATGTTGAACAGTAGTGGTGAGAGTGGGCACCCTTGTCTTGTTCCTGATTTCAGGGGAAATGCTTTCAATTTTTCACCATTGAGGGTGATGCTTGCTGTGGGTTTGTCATATATAGCTTTTATTATGTTGAGGTATGTTCCTTCTATTCCTGCTTTTTGGAGAGTTTTAATCATAAATGAGTGTTGAATTTTGTCAAAGGCTTTCTCTGCATCTATTGAGATAATCATATGGTTTTTATCTTTCAATTTGTTAATGTGGTGTATTACATTGATTGATTTGCGGATATTGAAGAATCCTTGCATTCCTGGGATAAAGCCCACTTGGTCGTGGTGTATGATTTTTTTAATATGTTGTTGGATTCTGTTTGCTAGAATTTTGTTAAGGATTTTTGCATCTATGTTCATCAG